>NC_143584.1:61314529-61624851 GCF_048544385.1 Mastigoproctus giganteus | reverse complement strand
AGTAAGAAAAAGTGGGTGGGACATGCTGTATGAAGTAATGAAATTATTAGATATGGCGTACATGTGGTAAGAATATACCCAGATCCTTGACATAACGTGGCCTTGACAATGCTCCCCACATACACACTACTCGGACTCCCTCCAGTCACTATCTGGCAGAGTAGAGGTACCAAGATTATACACTAGCTGATCCGGAAGCTTCCTAGAGAGTTACCAATAGGTTCAGTCCAGTGTACTAACTAGCGGCCGGCCTGCGAACACTGTTTTAGAGCTGTACTCTCGAAATATAAGGAATATTGGATCTCGCCACGACATTCATCATAACCTCAAAAATCATCAATCATACTGCATGATGGAAGAGATAGGGAAGGGTTGGCCGGAACTTAGCTCTAGAGACTAAACATGGGTTCCACCACTTCAAGCCTCCAATAAGCAAAGTGGTGGTATTTCACCTGTTGATGAGAGTCATCTACCACCTAGTACTGCCTGGTAACATAGAGGGGCGGCGTTCCTCCATGTGGTGTGGGCGCCACACCTCGACCCCTGCTTACGTTGGTTCACACCTGGGTGATCACCCACCATGTACTTGTGCATGAAGGTTATACCCAGGATTACTAACAGTCCCACCATCGTGAAGGTGCAAGCAGAGGATTTGGCTGTCATAGACCGTCCGGACTTCGCCGAAAATTGGGTCCACTTTGACTTGAGTGTCACCCGAATATCAGTTCCATCAGCGTTTTAGACTCCCAGGTAGCAAGAACAGCTTGTCTGGCATATCTGAGAGAATGTCTGTGACAACCTCAAGGACCAGTTACGAGCACTGTTCAATGGACCACCACTGTTAAAATCCCCTGCATTGGTGGTTCGATCTGGGGATTGGATGGCGGACGGATCTTTCAATCGATTCTCCTTTGTGGCGATTTGTCTAGGGATTGAAATGCAGCGATTCCCTGACCATTATTGGCCTTGTGGTCCTCTGTCGAGATGGGGCGTAATGGTCAGTCTATTTTTGGTTTATTTTTGTTTTGTTTTATTGTACTGGTTTACATCTCTCTTGGTGATATTTCACATAAATTTAGACCTGCTGCCCATCAGAGGGGGTGCCATTAAATTTCTATTTAATTGGCTTTCAAAATTCAATGAATTATTATTCTTACATTTAGATTTTTTAAATCATTTTAGAGAGTTTCTACTGTAATATTTTTTACTCTTGTTACCCTTCTCTTCCCTCCCCTGTTTGCTTGATTTAATTTAGGTTTAATTTTGACTATTTTTGCTCTTGTCTTGCCATACTGCTGGCATTATTTTATTTTTTATTTTAACTCTCATTCTAATTTATTTGTATGGTTATATTTCAAGCATCATGTAGAGGAATATGCATTTTGCTGCCTCTGATGTATGCTGTACCTTCTTATTTTATTTTATTATCAAAGATTCCATTTCCAACTATTTTAAACGTTATTCAAATATATGTACAATTATATATATATATATATATCCTTACTAAATGGACGCCAAAAAAAAATGTGTCCCCCAAGGTGCTGAAGTACCTTGGTCCGGTGCCGGCAGAGATTTAAGCTAGTGCACAGCTTGAAAAGAAATCACAATAAGAAAAATTATGATAACCCACTTTTACTGTGGAATTTTTATAAAAAGATTTTGAATAATAAATAAATAATACCTATTAAATTAGTTTTGTGCAATTTACTATACTTTTATAATTTTACATGTAAAATTAGTGACTATGACGCCATTATTTAAAATGCATCACTGTGAAATGAAAACGTGTACTGTGTGTTCAGTAAGTGCGATATTACTGAAGTATCAAATAAAGGGAAAGGTGACTATTAAACATACTCCAACAAAGAAGCAGGGTGAGCAGTCAAAATAATAAAATTATTCTTTTCTTGAGATCTCGGGGGAAAAAAAAAAAATCCAAAAGAGTTTAAGACTTAAATATACATATATACATTTTTTTTTTGCCTCATTGTACTGCTGTTTTTGGTGCCCTTAAAGAAACCCCAAATTCGAAATTTGACACATTTTGAAAATCATGGTGCAAAATGTGTCATGGTGGCGGGGGCTCCCTCAGCATTCTAGAAGTTTATATTTTATAAAAAACAAAAAAGCACTGAATTATACCATGGGGTTATTATTCAGGGGTTATAATTAAAACAATCATAATCAAGAGCACGACGCTGTAAGCATTACTGATTTGCTAAAATGATGTCCTCAAACAAGAAGATAATACTATAAAAACCAATTTAAAATATAACTGATTATTCCCTGATAACCTGACCCACTTTCTCCCAACTACGAAGCATAACTATTCACATAAGAGACTGCAAGTCCTATTCCTATCACTGATTATAGGAGGATACCACTGAGCGAGCAAGTAAAAATAATGGGATTGTTAATATTAATGGTGGCACTGATATTATTATTATGAGTACTGGCAAATGATGCTAGGAACAAGCTTATAATACAATACAGCAGATAAAAAAAAAAAAAAAAAAACCTGCCCACCTATCTGTTCATACCCTATAAAAATGTATAATTCTTACTTAAATTTATTCTAGATACTCCCTTCCACAACACAACAGAATATATAAGTTACAAGTTCTGCAATTTGCAGAACCAAAGTCTCTTTTAGTAAGAGTACTTCTTTGTGTTCTTTTTCAATCCGATTGCTCTTCTCTGCACACATTCAAAGAGATCCACATCTTTCTTAAAATGCAACTTCCAGATGTATACAAAGTACTTAAGATGTGTCCTAACCACTGCCTTATACAATATGATAATAACCTCCTTGTCCCTGTTGGCAAAGTTCTTGTATATCATTGACAAAACTGCATGAGATATTCTCACTCCTGTCTACACTGCTCAGAGAATATCATACTGGACTATACAATTACCAAAAGGGCTCTTTTGTTCTCCACTATCTTGAAAGTGGTACCAACTGATTGTGTAAATTATTCTGGGATTGCTGCTGCCCATATGTAATACCTTGATTTCACCAATGTTAAACCTCAATTGCTATCTGACTAATTACAGTCATTAAGCACACTGCAAATCATTACATCATCTGCAAAATTAGACAATAACCTTGATAAGTCTTCTTCAATATCATTAATAAATACTGGTAACACTGATCACTGAGTGAATTCTCTAATAATCAGTTCCTAAAATGGGTGACAAATCCCTCCCATCCAATTATCGTCCCACTCAACTTGCTTCTACTCTTTCTAAAGCAATGGAGAGATCAATTAATCACTAAAACCTTTCCATATGATCAACGATTACCAGCATGGATTCTGTCAGTCACTCCACTGGTGATAGGCAAAGGAAAAGTTCTTGTATATCCTTGCTTATGTTACCTTTCTAAGGGCAAATTCAATAGAAACATTTGGTGAAACTGAAGCAGCTGCTCTTGATGTTTCAAAGGCTTTTGATCGTTTTTGGAATAAAGGTCTTCTAAACAAGCTTCAATCTTATGATTTGGCAATTTTTTTTTTTTTTTTTTTGTAGCTAGGTATCTCATTGCAGGTGATGGTAGATAGCTTTCTGTCTTCTAACTTCACCACTAATGCTGGTGTTCCTCAAGGTTCAGTTCTTTTCCTCTTGTATATTAATGACTTTCTTCTATCAACCGGAAATACACAGTTTTGCTGATGATAGCACATTGCATTCCACCGTCCAGTTTGGGAAACCTTGCCCTGCAGCTTCAACTTCTCAAATATCTACTACCGATTCCTTAAATGCTGATCTCTATGTAATTGTCCAGTGGGGAAAAAATAAATTAGTTGATTTCAATCCTTCCAACTGCAACATATGTCCAAAAAGGATCTCACAAAAAAGATTCTTCTGCTACTATACTTATCTTTTACGACACTCTGATTTCTAGGCAAGATCATATATCTCTATTGGGGATTACCCTGACTTCTACTCTCTCCTGGCATAAGCACATCACAAATATTACTTCCTCTGCATCTAAAATACCGAGTCTTCTCTTTCGCTCTTGGCATTACTTTTCTTCCAAACAGCTGTCCAGTTTGTATAAATTGCAAATCCCCTCCTACCACGAATATTGTTCCCACATCCACCCTGAGAGATGTTTTGGGCATTTATCCCACAACTTATCTCAGGCTTCTAGATTCTATTCAAAAGAGGGCAGTTAGGTAAATTAATTACTTATCTCTAACAGAGTCTCTCAACTCTCTGTCTCATAGATGTGCTGTTTTTGCTGCATGCCTTTTCTTATAGATACTTCTATGGGCATGTTTTTCTGAAATGGCTTCTATAATTCTTGTTCTCTCCTCAAAAGCAGTTTGGACATATGTTGCAATCATTCAACAGCCTTTTACTGTCCAACTTAAAACTTACAGAACCAACTTTTCTTCTTACTCGTTTATTCATTCAACTTGCATTTTCTGGAACAACCTTCCTTCTTATATATTTCCTGAAAATTATAATATACGGGAGCTCAAGTCTAATGTAAACAAATATCTTCTTTCATCTTCTCAACCTTCAGTACATGCACAGTACTAAGTACTATATATTCTAACACCTCTCATGTTTCCAGTTTTAGCATTAGCATTAGTTGAGGCATATGATGCAAGTAAGCAAGCTTATACAGCATCAGCCAAAAAAAAAAAAAAAACCTTCCCATTTCACCCATCCAATCACTCCAAATGTTTGTCTAGTTCAGCCTTAAATTTATTTAAGCTATCAACTTCCACAACAACAGGAAGTCTGTTCCACCAATCAACTACACATTCGCCAATCAACTACACATTCGTTCCACCAATCAACTACACATCTATTCTACAATTGTCTTTCGTTAATTTGAATCTATGCCCCTCAAGTTCTTAGTCTGAGCAGGCAGAAGTATCAGGTCAGCATTGAGCCTGCTCAAACCATTCAAGGCCTTATAGACCTCAATCAGATTACATCACCGGTGCCTAGTCTCGAGATGCTGCAACTTGCAGAACTTAAGCCTTTCTTCATAAGCACACCCCTTTGTTCCTCTCACCAATCTTGTTGCCCTTCTCTGTACTCATTCTAGCAACACTATATCCTTCCTAAAATAAAACGAGGCCCCCAGACCTGTATACAGTGCTCAAGGTGTGGCCTGACCATTGCCTTATACAAGGGGTGGCCAACGAGTTGATTGCGGATTTAATTTCGGTCAATCACAATGAATTTTAAATATAGTCATCCCTCAATTTGTGCACCTTGTGCAATGAAATTTTTGAGATAGTAGATTGTGGCACATTTTGAAGGAAAAAAGCAGATCGCATCACAAATTAAGTTGGCCACTCCTGTCTTATACAAAGGGATAATCACCTCCTTGTCTCTGCTAGCACAATTCCTATATATCATTGACAAAACTGCATGACCTGCTCTGGCAGCCCATCTCCACTGCTCAGAGAACTTCATATCTGACTGCACCATTACCCCAGGTATTTTTTATTCTCCACCTCCCTGAGTGTAGTACCACAGAGTTGGTACATTTCTCTTGGGTTACTGCTACCCATATACAGTACTTTGCATTTGTCAATGTTAAACTTCAGTTGCCACTTCTCAGCCCACCTGCTAAACTTTTCTAGATCCTGTTGCAGTAGCATGCTGTCTTTAGTGTCAGTAACAACTGCCAACCTTCGTATCATCTGCAAACTTGGACATTAAGCCTGATACACCTTCATCGATATCACTGATAAATACACAACACAACAATGGGCCCAGCACCGAATCCTGGGGGACTCCGCTAATAACATTAGTCCACATAGAGCAGTGTCCATTTATTACCACTGTCTGCCGTCTCCCACCCAACCATCCCTTTATCCATTGCAGTAACTTGCCTTTAATGCCATACTGCTCCCATTTGTACAGCAGTCTTCCATGTGCAACAGTATCAAAAGATTTCTGAAATCCAAGTATATGATATCAAAATTATTTTTTCATCCAGTTCCTTTGTGACCACATCATAATATCCAATCAAATTGGTCAGAGAAGACTTCCCCTTAACAAACCCATGCTGTGTCTGAACTTTTGCTGCTGTCTTGTCTAGGTGATCCTGTATCACCTCTTTAACCAGTGACTACATTATTTTCCCTGGAACAGAAGTTAAACTAACATCTATAATTATTTGTGTCACTCTTTGCTCCCCCCTTTGTGAATTGAGGATACATTTGCACATCCCCAGTCCATGGGGACCTCCCCTGACTCTAAGGATGCTCTCATAATTAGGGCTAAGCATTTGCTTAATTCCCCTTGCTGCCTCCTTCATTATAACTGGATAGATTTCATATGCCCAAGGTGCCTTTTTTATGTTTAACTTCAACAATTTCTCCTCCACTTTGCTCTCAGTTATTACAAAATCACTTAGCTCCTTGTTAGAGTTTGATTAACTTCTGGCATTCCCCTCCTTGAATAACTACTCATGTGTGAATGTAGATGCAAAATACTCAGTCAGTTTATCAGCTACCTGAGCAGGATCATCAATAGTTGAACTATCTATGTTGAGTGAACCAATCTGATTCATCCCCTTCCTTCTAGAGTTTACATAAGTAAACTCTGACAGGTTTATTAGAATAGAAACAATTTTTATTTGAACAAATGAAAGATTAATACACTTTGAAAAACATGAAACACTGTTTGATGTTTTTCAGAGTACATTTATGTTGTAGCTACCATAAACTGCCTTTGTTTACATAAAAGTAAATTAACAAGTCAGGTTTTCATAAAAAAGATTATGAAAAAGATTAAAATCATTTTGACTGGCTTCATCAACTTGGTTAACTCCTTTAAAATATCTTGGCTTGGAAACTTTACCGATCCAAGTGGGTGCAGTTTGTACTGCCAACCTGCACTGCAGCATAACAGAACAACAATTCTTTGTCTACTTAATTTTCCACCATTATATAAGACCCTCCTTGAACAGCGAGTGTTTGTTTGGCAGAATATGGGCATAATATACCCATCTTGTCAAGATTAAAAATATCCTTTTTCTCATATTTTTCAAGAAAGGACTGTACAGTACACAACCAGTCTGTGGCCTTTCCTTTGCCAACTGATCCAAATTTGCCACACAAACACTTCATAAAACTAAGTTACTCATGATCTTAAATTTTTAGGCCAGCCACTGATACATTTGATGTTGTTATTTGTTATTTGGTTTTTTTTAGGAGCATTAGCAACTAAGGCCATAATGCTCCGGGATATGCGGTGGTCAATCCCTGACCTTTCTGCATCCTCCGTATTTGGTGGTGACGGGCTCGAACCCCGGTCTAATCAAGAAGCGTGTGCTACGCACTGCTGCTCCTTCCCACCTGGCTGCGGAGGCGCCGCCAATGCATTTGAAATTGCTAATTACGTTAAGCTAGATAATCAGCCTTTTCTTGCAAAATTGGACCTGATAATGGCAAAACAGATGCACACATTTGTTGGTATTACTCAAAGTTTTATTTCAAACTTCTGATGTTTTGCACCACAAATTTATTTGTTTTTTTACCATTTTTCCAGTGATGTTATATTCCTTTGCAATTTCCATTATACTTCATTCTATTCTATTATTGTCTAGTATAATTTTAAGTTTAATTCTCTCCATTTATGCCTTATCATCATTTGAACTGCTAGGTGGAGTTTAATATAAACAGACTTTGAATTAAATTTAACAACACAAATTCAAAAAGAAACATTAGTTGTTTCTTTCTAAAATAGCCAGGATTTCCACATGTAACCATGAACATCATGGGAACATAGCTTTCTTAAATACACGCGTTCACTCTCAACCCATCATTGCCAACTGAAGACGTGGATAACGAAAGCCACTTGTTATGGCTACTGGCCTCCAGTAGTAACAATTTATTTTCGACTTTAATATTGACAATCAAGGACGAAGACATGCACTTCTACTTCCTTGCGCATATTTTAACTTCTGTTTTTAAACCCCAACTTACTTACTCCTAATTTAAATTAAAATTATCATCCACCCTATTCAAACATCAATTGCAGATTATAAAAAAAGGTGAGTACCATAATAAATTAAGCTATGCCATCATATTAAGTCAATTATAAATGGTATTTTAAGTAATCTACAATTATCGAATTGAGATAAATATTAGTAAGATAAGAATGGCACTGCATTGGAGCTTCATAATTTAGATATTTAATATGTAATAACTACATAAAAATATCTTATATTTTGGAGTTTTGCAGCTCCTTCCTGGGGGTGGACTGCGAGAATTCAGCCCCTTCTTCCCCCCCCTCCTCCAAGAATGATTCAGCCAAATATAATAATAAAAATCTGACTAATATTAGGAGCTCTGATCCTCAGAATCAAAATCCTAGGTGTACCTGCTCTAAATATACTCAGTTTATACAAATTCTGATTTGTACAAATTAAAAATTTGTACAAATCAGATCATCTCATTCTCCTGCTAAAGGATAAGGTTTTCTACATAAACATATTTGTTTATTACAAAATTCCTTAATATGCATTATATAACCCATTTTTATCCAATGAGAAATAAATCCATTTTGTATGGTTAATGCAAAGGTCGGCACAATTGTTCTACTATTGCCATATGATCAGCATGCACGTGACCACCTTGTTTTGTATTTCTTGAAAAATAGTACTGACTTGTTAATTTACTTTTATGTAAACAAAGCCAGTTTATGGTAGCTATGATATAAATGTACTCTAAAAACATCAAACAGTGTTTCATGTTTTTCAGAGTATATTAATTTTTCATTTGTTCAAATAAAAACTGTTTGTGTTCTAATAAACCTGTCAGAACTGATATTTCACAAATTAACAACTGCCTTTTGTTATAATCCATTTCTTCAGACTGTCTTTTGTTATAATGTATGTATTTTTATGCTATTTTAGAAAGAAACAACTAATATCTTTTTGAATTTGTGTTGTTAAATTTAATTCAAAGTCTGTTTATATTAAACTCCACCTAGCAGTTCAAATGATGATAAAGCATAAATGGAGAGAATTAAACTTAAAATTATACTAGACAATAATAGAATAGAATGAAGTATAATGGAAATTGCAAAGGAATATAACATCACTGGAAAAATGGTAAAAAAACAAATAAATTTGTGGTGCAAAACATGAGGAGTTTGAAATAAAACTTTTTGAGTAATACCAACAAATGTGGGCATCTGTTTTGCCATTATCAGGTTCAATTTTGCAAGAAAATGCTGATTATCTAGCTTAACATAATTAGCAAATGCATCAGTGGCTGGCTGCCCTAAAAATTTAAGGTCATGAGTAACTTAGTTTTATGAAGTGTTTGTGTGGCAAATCTGGATCAGTTAGCAAAGGAAACGCCACAGACTGGTTGTGTACTGTAGTGTCCTTTCTTTAAAAATATGAGAAAAAGGATATTTTTAATCTTGACAAGATGGGTATATTATGTAATTAGCTGCCAAACAAAACACTTGCTCTTCAAAGAGGGTCTTATAATGGTGGAAAATTAAGTAGACAAAGAATCGTTTTGTTATGCTACAGTGCAGATTGGTAGTAAATTTAATTTTTTCAATAAAACTTTTGAATGCGTTAAATATATCAAAACCTCTAGTTCTTTCTTTTAACAAAACCATACCCAGCAGTTCTTCTCTAGAAACATGGCAGAATCATTGAAAACCACACAAACAAAAACGAGCAATTGAGCTGTATTACTGACATCTGTAGATTTATCCAGTTGATACACAAATTAGCAATATTAGCAAAGGATACACAATTAGCAATATGAGTGCGCAATTGTTCGCTCACATTTTTACTTATTTTTTCGATGTGCTGCATCACAATATTTCGAGATAATTGCAGATCTTGAAGAGCACTTTTAATTTCATTTTTGTTCTTACAATTTTCAAAAAGAGAATCTGTTATTTCTAAAAATGCGTCTTTGATGAACTGACCATCAGAAAATTCACTTGCACATATCACAAATAATGTTTTCTGTATCGTTACCATAGCCATCTTCTTGCAAAAAAATGGTTTGCATTTTTTTGCAAACAGATGGCTCACTTTAAATGATGCTACAGTTACTGCCGTAGATTGTAAGTTAGGTGTCACAAAGAAATTTTGTTGTGCAAATAATCTGGATTTAAGTTATTTTAATTTATTTTTTCTAAGGTCACTATTAGGTGGAAAACCCAATTGGTATTTACCATGGAGTGCGTTGAAATGCCTTTCTAAATTTCCTTTTTTTTGGGTATACCCATGGAAGCATTGAAAACATTCTAGTTCCCACTCTTGATGAAAATGATACATTTTACTTTTTTTCGTAGTATCCATTTTAAATCAAAGGGTATTAAATTAACGTATAAGTACTGTCCAGATATTAATATTGAGTAAGCTAAATAAGAATTCGACACATACACTATGCTCTCCACAGCGTAACTGCACGAATTTTCACTAGACAAGCCTAGTTGCTGCGCAGCGACAAGAGTAGTCACGTGGTTCAACGGATTTTAATAAGGTTATGCAGTGGGGTGCATAACAATAATAACAACATTTAGAATTTGACTAATCTATTTTTTATATATATTTAAAATTCATCATGATCGACCGAAATTAAAGCCTTGATCGACTTGTTGGCCACCCCTGATCTAAATGAATAAAACTGTATAAACTGATTTCTTGATTTTTACCTGTAGTTGGTGCTGAAGACTTCGCCTTGCTAAAAGACTTTGTACAACATTTGTGCGGTCAAGGCAATCCATGCAGTTAGTTCGGAATACACCATCTTGGAGTGAATTAACTGAGCCATCTTTTAGCATCATCAGGTACCTATTAAAAAAATAAAAGGTGAAAATCTCTTTTCTGGTCTGCACTTCTACCTACCAATAATGGAGTAGTGGCTTCTTATAAAATAAATAGAAACACTTGCACATCACAGATAATTCAAAATACTAAAAATCAGTTGAGGGAAATCTGAAATTGTAAAAAATTGTCACATGTAACATTTAAGTAACGTCTGAGTCAAATTAGACAATAATTATAATATCTTTATAATTACAATGATTCATTATAATAATTATATTATATAATAAACGACATTTTTTATGAAATTAACCATTCTTCATGTAGCTGAAGGGCAACATCAAGCTTGCTACAATTACATTAAATCTTATACTGTGAGGCGTATCATGAATCTTAAATTTGCAAAACTTAGTTTGCCCTTTTATCTGTGCACAAAAATTGATTTTCTACTACAATTCAGTATGCTATATAACTTATGTAGTTATATAGTATACTGTAGTTATATAGCATACTGTGCTTGATCAGCTCTTGATTATTCAATGATTGAATATCTTACTCTTCTTGGCATATGCTATGCACACATACATATATATTAATATCTCTATATTGAGCATTTCACTTAAATTATAATTTCACGTTTTCAATAAAATCTCAAGTTCCAGTAATAATGAAATACATTCTGTCACTTTAAGGCTTGCTTGCATGGATTCAAGCTCTTCAATTTTTTTTTTTTTTTAAACAATGATTTCTCTTTACACAAGAATAATAAAACTGCAGAACACAAATACAATAGCAGATGGAATGCTCTCAAGAACTAAACTACTGTTTAAGTGAATAACTATTTCAAATACTTATTTGTCATTAAAAGTGTGGTTATATAAATTTTGTATTTAATTTATGTAACTTAAATATACAAAAAAATATTTTCAGTAAAATGTCTGTTGAATACTAGAGTGGGCTGTTTCAATCCCAATGTGCTTTTTTGATTATTTGCATTTATTATAATAATAAGCTATTTAAAACTTAAAAAGCAGAGTAGAAGTTGGGGGTAGAATATATGAGGAATTCTTGTACCAACTAAACATAGAAAAGAAAACCTAAAAAGCACAGCCAAGAATGTACACATAACTAATAGCCACCTTAGAATTTAACAACAACAACAAGGCCTGATGCAGCCCAGTGGTCAGGAGCGAGAGTGCATAGCACGCGTTCTTTGAGTGGACCGGGGTTCAAGCCTGTGACTACTAAATATGATAAATATTTGTATTGACGATTTATTGTAAACTCTACTGACTTGGTTGTAGTGCTGGAGTATAAACAGAAAATTTATTTATTTATTTCTTCTTCTTCTTGGTCCTTAGCTGGCAGCTGGGGGAGGCGGTTGGCCACGCAACCAGTATGCTGCTGTAGGTGCTGCAGGGTTTCGGACTTGCTCTGTGATGTTCTTCCATACTTTACGATCCATGGCGTCAGTCCTGGCCTGGTTAAGGTCGAGACGTCGGCTCTTCAAGTCATTTTCCACTTGCTTGGCCCACGTTTTCCTAGGCGCAGTCCGTTGAATGCTCCATTGGGTGGGTCGTTGTCTCGAAAGGAGTGTGGATGGTATTCTGTTCGTGCCCATTCTACATACGTGGCCAAACCATCTAAGCCTTCGCTTCTGGATTTGGTTGGCATCTGGTGCGGATGGTATCATTAGTGATGCGGTCACGAAGTGAGATGCCCAAAATCTGCCGCAGGCATCGCATTTGGAATACCTCAAGTTTGTTTAAATCTAGCTTGAGACAAATCCATGTTTCTGATCCGTAAAGGAGAATGGGCAGGATCAAAGTCCGGAAGAGTTGGATTTTAGCCTTTGAGGAAATGTTGTTCCTCTTCCACAGACACCATTTGAGCGAGGCGAACGCAGTGGCCGTCTGTCCACTTCTGCTGTGGATTTCCATGGTGGATGCAACTTTCTTCTCCTGGACCAGCGACCCAAGGTATTTAAAGTACTGCACTTCCTTGATCTGGACGCCTTCGAGATAGATGGTGGCTTGCGACCCATCTATTGTCAGGGCCTTTGTCTTATCAGCATTGATCTTCAAACCGTATGGCCGGGCAATGCGGGCAATGTCGTAGAAGATGTCCGTGGCTTCAGAGTTGTTACCAGCAAAGATAGCACTATCATCGGCAAACATCAGGTCAGTCACATAGTGATCCTTGTCATATTGTATGCCCCGTCTGTTTCTGAATGCTTGCCTCATAATGGCGTCGACCACGATGTTGAAAAGCAACGGGGAGGCTACATCCCCTTGGCAGACTCCAGTTTGGATGGTAAATTCCTCAGATAAATCGTTCTGGATGCGCACCTGGCTGGTTAAACCATTCTATGCAGTTTGGAGGAGTGTGATGACTTTTCGAGGTACATGTTCGACCTCTAGTAGTTTCTAGTTTCCATAAGGCAGGCCGATGGACACAGTCGAAAGCACACTTAAAGTCAATGAAAACAATGACGGTTCGCTGTCCACACCGGATCCTCTCCTCCATCAGCTGACGGATGGCAAAGATTTGATCACAGCATCCTCGCCCGGGTCTAAATCCCGCCTGTTCTTCTCGACTGGTTTGCTCGCGATGTTTTTGCAGCCTTGACTGGATGATCTTCATAAAGACCTTTCTGATGATGGAAAGGAGGCTGATGCCACGGTAGTTCTTGCAATCCCGGTTATCACCTTTCTTGTGGATCGGTACGATAATGGCTTTCCTCCATGTTAGCGGAATTTGTTCAGTGCACCAGATGGTTTTGAGGAGTGAGTGTAGTCGGCGAAGCAGTACATCTCCCCCGGCTTTGATCGCTTCTGTGGTGACTTGGTCCACTCCTGGTGCCCTGCCATTCTTTAGGGATTGTATGGCTGCTTTCACTTCTTCTACTGTAGACTCAACATCGACCATGGAGACTTCAGGGGGATCGATCGATAGTGCGGCTTCTGGCGGTCCCTGAGGTGGGTCGTGATTATACAATGCTCTGAAGAATTCACTCCACCGTTGCAGGCGTTCGGACGGTGATCGCACGAAGGTCCGATCAGCATTCTTGATGTTGTCACTAGTCAATTTAGTCTTTCCACTCAGACATCTGAGGGTGCGGTAGAGAGTGCGGTACTTGTTCTTGGATGCCACCACTTCAAGATCATCTGCCACTTGGTTCCAGTATGCTTCTCTTTCCGCTGTCATCCTCTGTCGGACTTCTCAGTTTAGCTGCCAGTACCGTTCAAAGTCGACCAACTTTGCCTGTTTCCGTTTGTCCACGAGGTCGAGGCACTCGTCTGATATCCATGGTTGCGTTCGACGTCGGGCAGGTGGACATAGGGGCTTGGCACATTCCAGGATGGCATCAGAGATCTGCTTTTCTTCTTCATTTATATCCTCGGGCACAGCTAGCGTCTCGAAGCGGTTGGATAGGGCGATCTGATATGCCCCTTTGTTGGCAGCATTCATTAGCTGCCTCCAGTCCAGCTTGGCTGACCGAGATGACCTTTTTGCATGCCGTAATTTGAGCTGCACCTTAGCCCGGATGAGGTAGTGATCAGATCCGCAATCAGGTCCCCTCATGGCACGAACGTCCATGACTGATGAGCGAAATCGGGCGTTGATCAGAATGTAGTCCAGGATTGCTGAGTCCTTGCCAGATGGATTTCGTCATGTAAGTTGATGTTTTTGAGGGTGCTGGAAATGGCTGTTTCCGATGATCAGGTTGTTAGATGCGGCAAACGACAACAAGCGTAGTCCGTTGTCATTGATCTTCCCATGGCCAAACTTGCCCACATTGTCGTTTCCCAACCAGATCTGTCCACGCCAATGTGGGCATTAAAGTCCCCTGCGAGGATGATCACTTCTGTCTGTGGAATTGAATCCAGCGTATGTTGGAGCTGGTTGTAGAAGTCATTCTTGGTCGGGTCCAGGCTAGTCTCAGTTAGTGCATAGGCGGAGATAATATGGGTCTTGATGGTGCTCTTGACAGTAAGGACTGCCAGGCGGTCCGATATTGATTGGAAAGCGATCACACTACTGGTGGCCTGAACATCGACCATAAAGCCCACTCCTGCTTCTCGTTTCTCACCACCAGAGTAGAATAGCATAACCGCTTCGTTAGGTGCTGGTGGTTGGATGATCATTATTTCCAGACCCGGTGAGCCTTAATTCGGATAATGCCGCGATTGATACCTTGCACCTAAGTAGTTCTTGGGCAATGATTTCCTTTTGTCCAACGTGGTGCCCCGTTCGAACATTCCATTCGCCAATGCTAATTGTCCTTTTTGGCATAGTAAGCTTATTGCTATGGCCAGTGGTCCACTTTACACCAGCACCCTGGGTCCCCAGTGCTGGCACATCGGCTACCACAGATGCGGTAACATTGTTGTAAGAGCTTGTTCTGTGGCCAGTGGTCCACTTCACACCAGCACCCTGGGTCCCCAGTGCTGGCGCATCGGCTACCCCGGATGCGGTAACATTGTTATAAGAGCTTGTTCCGAATTTCATGCGGTTTCTTTATTTATTTATTTTTTTATTTATTTATTTATTTGATATATACTGCACATACACCAATGCTAGGAGTATAGTAAATAACTTTCATGAATTTGAGGTGGTCTTTACCTCAGGATTTGGTAATCCTGAGGTAAAGACATCAAAGGCAGATATTGTTGGGATACCAGAGACATGGTGTCACACAGAGATAAGGAATGCAGAACTGGAATTTGAAAAGTCAGTGTGTACAGAAATGACAGACAAAATAGAAAGGGAGGAGAGATAATGCTGTTAGTTAAGAAACACACAAAATCTAAGGAAGTGCATCCAGCTGACATGGATGGACAGTGCAATGATGAGTCAGTTTGGTGTGAAGTAAGCACTGGGAAAGCAAAATTGAGAGTAGGAGTGTGTTACAGGCCTAATGACTCAGATGAGTACAATGAACAACTATACAGAGAAATAAAGTGGGCCAGTAAACCAGATTGTCTTATAATGGGGAGTTTTAACTTCACAGATATTGACTGAAACTTATGGATTGGTCACTTGCACACTAGCAAGGCTTTTGTGGATTTATTGGATGATTCTTTTCTACAGCAGCATGTTCAAGAGGCAAATAGAGGAAGCAATACCCTTGATCTGATTAGCAGCAGTGCTTCTTCATGCATTAAGAATGTGCAGAAAAAGGAACCACCAGGTGACAGTGACCACAGTGTGCTGATGTTGGATTTACTTAAAGATGTAACTACCAACAGGGGTAAAGAGAAGGGTTTTTGCTTTCATCAAGGTGACTACAGTGGTCTCAGACAGTTTTTGAATTCTATACAATGGGATTAATTGATGATATTATCAATAGCAAATTCTAAATGGAAAGCATTGAAGGAAAAAATCTTGGAAGCTACTAAGGTTTTTGTCCCAACTAAGAAGTACTGTTCAACATTTAGGCCTAAACGGATGGCAGATGAACTAATGAAACTCATGGCAGAGAAGAAAAATGTATGGGATGCATATAATTTATCAGGTGACAGAGAAGACTATGGTAGATATAAGTTAGTATGTAATGAAGTCACAAAGGAGGTTAGGCAAGCAAAGGCAGATTATGAGAACTCTTTGGCAAAGGATGTAAAGAAAACCAGGAAAGACTTCTTTACTTGCGTAAACTCTAGAAGGAATGGGATGAATCAGATTGGTCCACTTGATATCGACAGTTCGACTGTTGATGAACTTGTTGAGGTAGCTGACACACTGAATGAGTATTTTGCATCTACATTCACACACGAGCAATTCTCTAGGAAAGTGGCGGCCAGAGGTTTATCAAACTCTGGCAGGCAGCTAAATGATTTTGTAATAACTAACAGCAACGTGGAGGAGAAATTCTTGCAGTTAAACATAAGAAAAACACCTGTGGTGGATAGGATCTATTCAGTTATATTAAAGGAGGCAGCAAAGGAAGTAAGCAAACTCTTAACCATAATTATGAAAGCTTCCTTGGACTTAGGGAAGGTCCCCCATGGACTGGAGGTGTGCAAATGTGTCCCCAAATCACAAAGTGGGTTCTAAGGGTGATAAGAATAATTACAGACTTGTTAGTTTACCTTCTGTTCAAGAGAAAATAATAGAGTCACTGGTTAAAGAAGCACTGTAGGATCACTTAGACAAGGCTGCAGTTAAAGTTCCGACAGAGCATGAATTTGTTAAGGGTAAGTCTTGTGTGACAAATTTGATTGGATACTACGATTTGGTTACAAAGAAATTGGATGCAAAAAAAATAATATTGATATTGTTGCATATGGAAGACTACTGTACAAATTTGGCATTAAGGGCAAGTTGCTGCAATGAACAAAAAGATGACTGTGTGAGAGAAGACAGAGAGTGATAATCAATGGATAATCACTACTCTTCATGACTAATATTATTAGTGGTGTCCCCCAGGGTTTGGTGTTGGGCACATTGTTGTTTTGTATATTTATCAATGATATCGATGAAGGTATATCAAGCTTAATGTCAAAGTTTGCAGATGATATAAAGGTTGGAAGGGTTGTTAATAAAAGTAATGACAGTATGCTGCAACACGATCTGGATCTGTACAGGAAGTTGAGCAGACGGGCTGGGAGTTGGCAAATGAAGTTTAATATTGATAAATGTAAAGTACTGCATACAAGTAACAATAACCCCAGAATAATGTACAAACTGTGTGATAAACATAAGAACTACACTCAGATTAGTTGAGAATGAAAAGGACCTGGGGGCATTTGTACAGTCAGATAAGAAGCTTTTTGAGCAGTGCAGACAGGCTGCAAGAGTAGCGCATGGTGTGTTATCAATGATATACAGAAATTTTGCTGGCAGGGATAAACAAGTGATTGTCCCCTTGTATGAGGCAATGGTCAGGCCACACTTTTGTGTACTGCATACCGATCTGGAGACCTCATTTCTGGAAGGATGTAGAGCTGCTGGAACGAGTACAGAGAAGGGCAATGAGAAATTCATTCCAGATGGTCCTTGAGGTTGTCACAGACATTCTCTCAGATATGCCAGACAAGCTGGACTTGCTACCTCGGAGTCAAAAACGCTGATGGAACTGATATTCGGGTGACACTCAAGTCAAGTGGACCCAATTTCAGCGAAGTCTGAACGGTCTGTGACAGCCAAATCCTGTGCTTGCACCTTCACGATAGTGGGACTGTTAGTAATCTTGGGTATAACTCCATGCACAAGTACATCATGGAAGACCACCCAGGTGTGAACCAACGCAAACAGGGGTCGAGGTGTGGCGCCCACACCATATGGAGGAATGCCGTCCCTCTATGTTACCAGGCAGTACTAGGTGGTAGAAACTCATCAACAGGTGCAATACCACAACTTTGCTTATTGGAGGCGTGAAGTGGTGGAACCCATGTTTAGAGCTAAGTTCCGGTCGATCCTTCCCTATATCTTCCATCATGCAGTATGATTGATGACTTTTGAGATTATGATGAATGTCGTGGCAAGATCCAATATTCCTTACATTTCGAGAGTACAGCTCTAAAACGGTGTTCGCAGGCCAGCCGCTAGTTAGTACACCAGAAGAAATCAATTGGTAACCCTCTAGGAAGCTTCCGGATCAGCTAGTGTATAATCTTGCTACCTCTACTCTACCAGATAGTGACTGGAGGATGTTCGAGTAGTGTGTATGCGGGGAGCATTATTGAGGCCATGATATGTCAAGGATCTGAGTATATTCTTACCATGTGTATGCCATATCCAAAAATTTCATTACTTCATACAGCATGTCCCAACCACTTTTACTTACTATTGAATATACCATGAATTGACAAACTAATGGAGCAAGCTTATCTGCGAAAAGATCTAAACCTCCCAAGCACTTCCTAATTCATTTCACAAATATACGTGGTCTCGATTCTAATCTCAACGATGTCCATTTCCACTTGCAGTCTGCCAAACCCCATGTACTTTTTCTGACAGAATCTCAGTTATTGGTTGATTCAAATACTGCTCATCTCAGTTGCCCAAATTATTCACTGTATGATTCCTATCGCGTCAAAGGTAGTACTTGTGCATATATCCGTTCTGATATTCCCTGTCAGAGACTTGGTAATTTGGAATCTCATCTCTTTGATCTTCTCTGGCTTAAAATCTCTCTATCTCATTGTGTCAAATTCATCTGTTGTCTCTACCATTCTTATAATTCCACTAATCACTTGGAGCACTTTGATTTCCTCTCTTTGCAACTTGACTTTCTCCAGTCCAACATTCCTAAGAGTGAAGTAATTTTCCTTCGTGATTTTAATGTTCACAACTCCAGCTGGCTTCCGTTTTCTAGTCACACCGACCCAGCTGGTCGGGATGCTGAGGCTTTTGCAATTACTAATGACCTTGCAAGATTGTTCATTTACCTACAAGAATACCGGACAATCCTAATAATACAGCCAATATGCTTGATCTTTTTCTCACAAACGACACTTCTAAGTATACGGTCGAAGTGAGAGGTCCTTTTTCACTTCAGATCACAACTTGGTGATTGTCTCTTCTCCAATGGAGCCTTTATCTCATGGCTATTCCCAACCTTGTGTTGTTCGGCATTACAAGAATGAAAAATGGGAGGACCTGTGAGATTTCTTTTCTTCTTTTCCTTGGTCGGATTACTGTTTCAAAACTTCTGATGTCAACGTCTGCTCAGATCGTGTCAGTGAAATTATTCTTGGAGGAATGGAATCTTTTATCCCACACTCCACTTTAAAATCTCGTCCTTTATCTAAACCTTGGTTTTCCAATAAATGTGCTAAGGCTGTTCAAGAGAAGAATGTTGCATATCGTAATTGGTTTGTTTCTAATTCTTCAGTTTCATTTTCTGCCTACACCAAAGCTCGCAACAATTGAAAACCAGTTATTAATCAGTCCAAACTAGAGTTTGAACAGGCTAAGAGTAGAAAACTTGCTTCTTGCCCTAATAGTAGCTGAGCATTCTGGTCTGTTGCCAAAGCTATTGGCCACAACTTTTGCCCATCTCTGATCTCACTTCTGTCCAAACCAGTTGGTTCTGTTGTCACTTCAGCCAAGGATAAAGCTGACCTGCTAGCATCCCCAACTCATGTATTAATGATCTTGGTAAAACACCTCCCACCATTCCCCACACGCTCCATTCAATGCCTCCTGTGGTCTTCCATCAAAAGTATGTCAGAAGGATTTTGACGAATCTTGTTGATAAGAAAGCTACAGGTCCCGATGGTATTTCTCCACTTGTTCTCAAAACCTGTGCTACTGAACTTAGTCCTATTCTTTGCCACCTTTTTTCACTTTCTTATTCCAAAGTTTGTTTTCGTGCTTTTATTGCAAATTTATGGACTTCCATTATTTTTTGTTCATAATCTGCTGTTAATTTTTGTGCAAATTGGAAATTTGTTCAAATCCAGCCAGTTCCTAAAAAGGGTGACAAATCCCTCCCATCCATTATTGTCCCATTGCAATTACTTCTACTCTTTCTAAAGTAATGGAGAAATCAATTAACCGCCAACTCTTAAACTACGTAGAAACCTTCCGTCCGATTAATGATCGGCAATGTGGACTAATTCAATGAAAAGGTTCGTGACAAACAGCTGCTCTTGACATCTCAAAGGCTTTCGATCGTGTTTGGCATAAAGGTCTTCTAAACAAGCTTCCATCTTATGGTTTGTCAACTGTTTTTAGTAATTGGTTATCCAGTTTTCTCTCTGATCGCTCACAGAGGGTGATGGTAGATGGCTCTCTCTCTCTCTTCTAACTTTTCCATTAATGCTGGTGTCCCCCAAGGTTCAGTTCTTTCTCCAACTCTTTTCCTCTTGTATATTAATGACCTTCTTCATCCATTATCCATAGTTTTGCCGATGATAGCACATTGCATTCCACTTTCCATTTTGAGAAACCTTGCCCTGCTCAATCAGCTTCAATTTCTCGAAAATCTTCTATCAATTCCTTAAATGCCGATCTTCAGGTAATTCTCCTGTGGGGCAAAGACAACTTAGTTGATTTCAATCCTTCTAAAACTCAGTCTTGTCTTATATTATCAGTCTTGTCGGGAAAAGGATTCTTCTGCTCCTATGCTTATATTGAGTGACTCTCCAATTTCTAGGCCAAATGATTTATCTCTTTTGGGGATTACCCTGACTTCTAATCTCTCTTGGCACAAGCACATTACAAATACTGCTTCCTCTGCATCTAAAAAACTTAGTTTTCTTCCGAACAGCTGCTCACTCTGTATAAATCGCAAATCAGCCCTACCATGGAATATTGTTCCCGCATCTGGGGTGGTGCCCCCAAAACCTCTCTCAGGCTTCTTGATTCCATTCAGAAGAGGGCAGTTAGGTTAATTAATGATTCATCTCTAACAGAGTCTCTCCACTTGCTGTCTCATAGACGTACTGTTTCTGCTGCATGCCTCTTCTACAGATACTTCCATGGGCACTGTTCTTCTGAATTGGCTTCTATAATTCTCGCTCTCTCTTTCAAAACAGTCTGAACATGTGCCGAAACCAGCCAACATCCATTTACTGTCCAACTTCCAACTCACAGAACCAACTTTTCATCTTCCTCATTTATTCATTCAACTGCCGTTTTCTGGAACAACCTTCCTTCATACGTATATCCTGAAAATTACAGTCTACAGAAGTTCAAGTCCAATGTCAACAAATATCTTCTTTCATCTTCTCAACCTCCAACCCAAGCACCGTACTAAGTACTATAGGTGCTAATACCTCTCGTGTTTGGGGTTTACATAAAACAAAAAAAAAAAAAAAAAAAAAGATTCATGCAACCATTGATTATTTTGGAGTAACATGAACAAATACACCTTCTGGAATTTTTTCCTTAGGTGGAGTTTTTCTTTTAAATATTAAAAATGGTGGTAGTTTTGAACCATCAGTACAGGAGGCCAACACTATTGTGTAATGTGTTTTCTCATGCTCATGGTTTTTATTGACACCATTGTAGACCCTTTGATGTTCACAATTTGTTGGATTGTACATCAAAAGTTAGTGGGACCACGTCCATATTTCCTATCAGCCAAGTTCAAAAGAAGTTTGTTTTCGTGCTTTTATTGCAAATTTATGGACTTCCATTATTTTTTGTTCATAATCTGCTGTTAATTTTTGTGCAAATGATGTTTTTGTACGCATCGATAAACCATGCCTTTGCATGAATCGGTAATACCAACCTTCTGTTCCAGAAAAATTCGGAATTCCTCTTCCTTCCGCTAATATCCTGGCCTTATGCATAATTATTTTGGTAGAAACACTTCTTTCTAAATTCCTTTCACCTACTACCCACTTTTTTACATCTTCAAGGTTTGGCCAATGTGGGCTGGAATGACAAATTTTCTGTTTACTTTTTTTAGCATCCTCAAGTTCAGTTTTTCTCTGGGTAAAATACTTTAAAATAATGTCAAATGCAAATATTAAACAATATTGTAACAAAACAGGATTCTGATTAAAAACAACTGGTATACAATTAACACTGTTTTTTATTTTATTTCAGTCACCCATAGATGCCCTCGAAGAAATTAATACATGGGGCGATTCAAGTGAGCCCTGGCATCAGTTGCCTGATGCCAGGGCTCACTCCTGGGCATCAGGCAACACAGTCGCAACTTCCAAGCTCCTGGGCATCAGGTAACACAGTGGCAATCTCCAAGGCAGAATGCGCTGGTCCCAAAGAAACTAGTTATTGTTGGTGACTCTATTGTCAGGGAGACGGGGAATATATTGTGTAAAAACTATAGATGGAACAAGACCAGGGTATGTCTGCCAGGGGTAAAAGTTGATGACATTGTAAAGCATATTTCATCTTTTAAGAGCACAAAAAGTGATATTGTTGCACACGTTGGCACCAATAACATTAAGAGTAGGAGATCTGCAGATTTACTTAACAAGTACAGGTCAATGTTGTAAAAAAGTCGTGAGTCAGGGTTAAATTTGATAGTTCTGCAATTCTGCCCAGACACGATAGGAGGGAATACATGATGAGAGCCTTGTCAATCAATTCGGCCCTGGAAGGAATGTGCAAGGCTCAAGGGGTATAATTTTTTTCAGCGTGGTCTGTGCTTGTTAACAGGAGATACTGCTTCTGCAGGGATGGGATACACTTAAATAGAAAGGGTGCAAGAATATTTGCTGATGCTATTGAGGCAGTGTTAGGTGGGAAAACTGCTAGCCTGGAGGGATCCACAGACTAAAATGTTAAAAGTAGCCGCAGGCAGAGGTGAAGGTGATTCTTGCACAACTTCTATTAGAATAAGTAGCGACCTGGAGCGAGGAGTGCTGGGGGTTTCAGGGACTGATGGCAGTCATCATGAAACAGGTGGGTATATGGGATGTGTTAGTGTAACTAATAATAAGGACAGGTACATGTATACCAATGCTAGAAGTATAGTAAATAAATTTGAAGTGTTGGTCAAGACATCAAAGGCAGATATTATTGGGATAGCAGAGACGTGGTGTCACACAGATATAAGGAATGCAGAACTGGAATTTGGGGAGTACAATGTGTACAGAAAGGATGGACAGGATAGAAAGGGAGGAGGTGTTATGCTGTTAATTAAGAAAAATTTAAAATCAAAAGAAGTGCATCCAGTTGATATAGATGAACAGTGCACTGTTGAGTCAGTTTGGTGTGACATAAGCACTGCGAAAGCAAAAATAAGAGTAGGAGGGTGTTATAGGCCTAATGACTCAAATGAGTAAAATGAACAATTGTGCAGAGAAATAGAGTGGGCTAGTAAATCAGAATGTCTTATAATGGGGGATTTTAACTTCCAAGATATTGACTGGAACTTGTGGGTTGGGCACTCACACACTAGTAAGACTTTTGTGGATTTATTGGATGATTGTTTTCTGCAGCAACATGTTCGAAAGGCAACCAGAGAGGGCAATATTCTTGATCTGGTTATCAGCAGTGATCATTAGTGTATTAAGAATTTGCAGATAAAGGAACCACTAGGTGGCAGTGATCACAGTGTACTGATGTGGGATTTACTTAAAGATATAATTACCATCAGAGGTAAAGGAAAGGGTTTTTGCTTCCGTAAAGGTGAGTATAGTGGTCTCAGACAGTTTTAATTCTGTACAGTGGGATCAACTGACGATGTTACCAACAGTAAATTCTAAGTGGGAAGCTTTCAAGGAATTAATTGTGGAAGCTACTAAAAGTTTCATACTATTAAGAAATATTGTTCAAGGTTTAGGCCTAAATGGTTATCAAATGAACTAATGAGACTCGTGACAGAGAAGAAAAATGCATATAAATTATCAAACGACTCAGAAGCCTATGGCAGATATAAGCTAGTCTGTAATCAGGTCACAAAGGAGGTTAGGCAGGCGAAGGCAGATTACAAGAAATCTTTGGCAAAAGATGCTAAGAAAAACAGCAAGGATTTCTTTACTTATATAAACTCTAAAAGGAAGGGGATGAATCTGATTGGTCCACTTGATATCGATGGTTCAACTATTGATGATCCTGCTCAGATAGCAAACAAACTGAATGAGTATTTTGCATCTACATTCACATATGAGGAGTTATTAAGGTTTGAAAATGGCAGAAGGTTATCAAATTGTAGCAGGGTGCTTAATGATTTTATAATAACTGAGAGCAAAGTAGAGGATAAATTGTTGAAGTTAAACATAAGAAAGGCACCTGGGATGGATGAGATCTATCCAGTTATATTAAAGGAGGTGGCAAAGGAAGTAAGTAAACCCTTAGCCATAATTATGGGAGCATCCTTGGATTCAGGGGAGGTCCCCACAGACCGGAGATGTGCAAATGTATCCTCAATTCACAAAGGGGGATCGAAGGGTGACACGAGTAATTACAGACCAGTTAGTTTAACTTCTGTTCCGGGGAAAATAATGGAGTCATTGGTTAAAGATGCATTGCAGGATCATCTAGACAAGACTGCAGCAATAATTCAGACACAGCATGGATTTGTTAAGGGAAAGTCTTGTCTAACAAATTTGATAGGATATTATGATGTGGTTACAAAGGAACTGGATGCAAAAAATAATTTTGATATCATATTTGGATTTCAGGAAAGCTTTTGACACTGTTGCAAAGACTATTGTACAAATTGGAGCAGAATGGTATTAAGGGTAAGTTGCTACAATGGATAAAAGGATGGTTGAGTGGGAGAAGACAGAGGGTGGTAATTAATGGGTGCTGCTCTTCTTGGACTAATGTTATTAGTGGAGTCCACAGGGTTCGGTGTTGGGTCCTCTGTTGTTTTGTATATTTATCAATGATATTGATGAAGGTATATCAGGCTTAGTGTCGAAGTTTGCAGATGATACAAAGGTTGGCAGGGTTGTTAATGACAGTAATGGCAGTGTGCTACTGCAACATAATCTAGATAATTTGGGCAGATGGGCTACGAAGTGGCAACTGAAGTTTAACCTTGACAAATGCAAAGTACTGCATATGGGTAGAAGTAACCCCAGAGAAACGTACCAACTGTGTGGTACTACACTTAAGGTGGTAGAAAATGAAAAAGACCTGGGAGTAATTGTGCAGTCAGATATGAAGTTTTCTGAGCAATGCAGACAGGCTGTCAGGGCAGGTCATGGGGTTTTGTCAATGATATATAGGAATTTTGCTAGCAGGGAAAAGGAGGTGATTGTCCCTCTGTATAAGGGAATGGTCAGGCCACGCCTTGAGTACTGCATACAGGTCTGGATGCCTTATTTTAGGAAGGATGTAGATTTGCTTGAGCATGTACAGAGAAGGGCAACGAGATTGGTGAGGGGAATGAAGGGCTCCTCTTACCAAGAGAGGCTTAAGTTCTGCAAATTGCAGTGGCTGGATACTAGGCACCTGCGTGGTGATCTGACTGAGGTTTACAAGCCTTGATTGGGTTGAGCACGCTGAATTCTGATGGGATCTTTCCACTTGTTCAGATTACGAACCTAAGGGGGCATAAATTCAAATTAAGAAGAGACAGATGTAGAATATATCTCACAATATGAGATATATTTAATGATGCCAATTTATAACTACTTAAGTAGGTGGCTACGTACAGAAATGATGCAATTGCACTAACTTGTATGTTGGGATAAATCATGTTTAACTAACTTAGTGAGCTATTTTACTCATGCTGCTCGTGAGGTAGATGCAGGGAATTCATTTGGATTTTAGCAAGGCATTTGACTCGTTCACTCATGAAAGTTTACTGTATAAGCTAGAAAATGTTGTGATTACTGGAAATATTCTAAGATGGATTGATGGGTGGCTGCATGGCAGAAGGATGACTTGAACAGGCTGCAAGAATGGTCAGAAAAGTGGCAGGTATGTTTTACTGCAGCAAAATGCAAAGTCTTACACTTACTACAAAATAAATTATATGCTTGGTGGAGTTGACTTAAAAATAGTAAAGTAAAAAAGGGATCTGGGAGTTATAATATGGAGCAGATATGAATATTTCTGAACAGTGTAAACAGGCAGCCAGGAATGCCTATAGTGTTCTTTCGATGATTTATCAAACATTATACTGTTGAGATATAGAGGTTATAGTCCCACTGTATAAGGCAATCATAAGACACATTTGGAATACTACGTTCAAGTATGGAGATGTCATCTGAAAAAAGAATTGAGCTCTTGAAAGGGTTCAAAGATCGGCAATTCACATGGTGAGATCGGCAAAAGACAACTATATGAAGAAAGACTCCATATATGTGGGCTGCATAACTTAGTAACAGGAATCTCAGAGGTGACTTGATTGAGATCTATAAGGCTCTGAGAGGGGTTAGCAAAATGAACAAAAGAAGAATTTTCACTTTATAGAGAAATCTGGGGGCATAAATTTAAATTACAGAGGAAGAGGTTCAGACTAGATTGTAGGAAGAGTTTTGTTTTGATTGCTGGAACAGGCTGCTTTCACAGGTAGTTGCGGCTGACAGTTTGAATAAATTCAAAGGTCAACGGGATAGTTACATATATGAGAAGGGAAGCAAGTAATTTGTATTTTCTTATCTACTTGTTCTTTTTTGGCCAGGGCAGCAAAAGCCTGGGACTTCCTTGAACTATATGGCTATTACTTTACAATCTATTTAGGAAAATATGATTGGTATGTTGAAAGCAGCATTAAAAATTCAAGAAGGTTTTCCTTAAATAAAAAATATAGTTGCTGGGTTAAATGCACAAGTGATTTCTTCAAAATAAAATACAGTGTATGCCATTTATTGTGATCATGGATAATGTTATCACTTTCATGAAGTCCTGAATGAACACGTACTAATTCATATGAAAAAAAAAAAAAAAACAAACAAACATTTATTGTAACCAGTGCTTCAATTTTTGTTATTGCTCTTTTACTTTATCGCAGTTCATGGATGTGCAGCAGACATAAT
The DNA here is from genome assembly GCF_048544385.1 of Mastigoproctus giganteus. NCBI lineage: Eukaryota > Metazoa > Arthropoda > Arachnida > Uropygi > Thelyphonidae > Mastigoproctus > Mastigoproctus giganteus. Next base: position 61,597,710 of record NC_143584.1, on the reverse strand, counting down.
TATTTAACATCCCAATTTGTTTTGAACACTACACATCTAGTTACTGCTGTTGTTTCAAACAGAGTTACTATTCACAACGTTAAGTGTCATTACACTGTGAAAGAAAGTACTGTACTGTTACTCTTACCAATCACCAATTTATTGTTTTACAGTAAATTGTTAACCATTTTATAATTCTTGATTTTAACATTTTTTTTATTTCAAGAAACATTACAACATTACATGAAATAGTGGGCAGCCAAATAAAAGTATTTTATACTGCTTGATTTTAATTCTTTCTTTCTATCTAATTCCACTTTTTTACACACGCATTTCCACTCTGCATCAATAAACAACACTGAACAGCTGCATTCTTGTTTTATCGGTTATTGTTATGAATTCAGCTGTGTTCTGAAAACAATCACAATGAGAGTCCCCACTGTATATAAAAATTACATCTTTTGAAGATTCAGTGAGGAAGGCATAATATGATATAGGTTTAAATTAACTATATAATATAGATACACCATAGTTTACCCATAAATTAAACTACGTATGTAGTGCGAAGGCATTGTTTTTAACTATATCTTATATTTTGGCTACCTTCACAACAAGATACCAGGTATTGTACAACTTTGAATAAGTAATGTTTCTCTAGTAGAGAAGACTACTGTTATTTATTTTCAGTGGATACCGCCACCCAGACAGTCACCGTTTCAGAGCTGTTGGCCTATCAATTCAGGCACCTTGATAATGCAAACATGCCATCACTTGCAAAGTGGCTCCACAATATGAGAGATGCCAAACGATGTACAGAATGATACAATATTTGAAGATTCAATGCACGAGGCATAATATGATATAGGTTTAAATTAACTATATAATACAGGTGTAGATACATCACTTTACCCATAAATTAAACTATGTACGTAGGTAGTGTGAATGCATCGTTTTTAATTGTATCGCTTAATTTATGAGTAAACTATGGTGTATCTACCTCAATATTATATATATAATAAAAAGTACATCAAATCAGTGTAAACAGACTGAGATGTTCTACATAGTGATTGATGAGAGTGGAAAATATTCTGAAGACAACTGTTATGAACTGTCTATTACTGTTATTAAGGATTTTTTTTGGGTAGGGGTGGAAGGCGAGATCATGATTTTAAATAAGTTTCTAGGATATAAAAATAATCAAATGATCTATGTTGTTCAGAAACAATTTATTTTATTACATAAAATTCATGCACACAAATAGCAAAAATAGGAGATTCAAAACAGAATCAATGGGGAGATTAAAAAAAAAAAAAAAAAAAAAAAGTATACAAGAGGGATAGGTTTTTAAAAGAATTAGAATATGATTTCTATGGAGTACAAAGAAAAATTTTATGAATAATACAAAATCAAAGAATTAAATAAATACAAGATATGTCAATAAAGAATTCCAGGAATGGTGCAACCAAAATAATACAAAATGAAAGAGCTCAAAAATGGTTTTATTTTTATTTAAAGTAATCAACACCTGATTCAATGTACTTATTATACCATTGTAAAAGTCACTGAAAAGAGTCAGCAAAAGGAATCCAAAGAGATGATGTTCAGTTCAGCATATACATTTTTCTTTATGTCCTCAACATTTTGAAATCTCTTTCCTTTGAGAGAAGTTTTCACTTCGGGAAAGAGGAAGAAGTCTGGTGGTGCTACATGGAGAGAGTAATGTGAATGGCTGATCTGTACAATGCCATGTTTTATCAAAAATCTATTCACAACAACTGCAGAATGGGCAGGGACACTGTCGTGCAACAAGGACCAGCTGTTTTTCTGAACTTTTGCAACTCTCTCTCTCTCTCTCTCTCTCTCTCTACTCATTTTGAGGGGATAGACACCCACTTCGTGTGTCATTGCAAACATCCTCACATGTCTTTGAGCCATTTACACCACTCAAACACACTGGTATGACTTCTTTCACCACTTTAAACAGTTTATAACACTTCATACATTTCTGTTACAGTACAATTTGATATTTGTTCATCGCTCCATTGAAAAATTGTGACACGGAATGTTAATGCTACTAATGAAACTGGTTATTACTTGCAACTTGTCAGACTACTGAGCAAACTCGTACCACTGTCTGTTGGACCAAAGTTTGAACTAAAACATATTGATTCCATTTAAGTTCAAATTCATTGAACATAACCACAACAGCACCATTCCAGCAACTTTGCTGAAACACATTATATGTTAAAATAACAGTCCTTTCAGTACAGGGATAAATTATTTTTAAAAATATTATCGCAAATGAAGGGCAGCAAATATTATAAAACAAAGAAAACAAGATCAGTATTGAGGACAAAGAATTAAATGTGGAAGAAATTAAAGGAATAACAGGAAAACTACAAAATAGGAGAAGTGCAGGTATATATATATATAATAAAGTGTGTTACTAAAATGCAGATGAGAAAAGCCAACTAAATACATAGCATTAGCATTAGTAGAGGCATTTGATGCAAGAAAGCAAGCTTATGCAGCATCAGCCAAAAAAAAAAAAAAAAAAAAAACCCACTTCCACTTCACCCCTCTGTTCGTTCAAAATACCTGTCCAGCTGAGCCTTAAACTTATTTAGGCTATCAACCTCCACCACAAGGGATGGAAGTCTGTTCCACCAACCAACCACCCACTGGCTAAAGGCAAATTTCCGCACATCTATCCTACATCTGTCTTTCCTCAATTTGAATTTATGCCCTCTCAGGTGATTTTTCTGAGCTAGAGGAAGAATCCCATCAGCATTCAGCATGCTTAAACCATTCAAGGCTTTATACACCTCTATCAGATCACCTCACTGGTGCCTAGTCTCCAGACACTGTAATTTGCAAAACTTAAGCCTTTCTTCTTAAGAGCACCCCTTTGTTCCATTCACTAATCTTGTTGCCCTTCTCTGTACTCATTCCAGCAGCTCTACATCCTTCTTGAAATGAGGCCTCCAGATCTGTATACAGTACTCTAGGTGTGGCCTGACAATTGCTTATACAATGGAATAATCACCTCCTTATCCCTGCTGGAAAAATTCCTGTATATCATTGACAATACTCCATGAGCTACTCTTGCAGCCCGTCTGCACTGCTCAGAGAACTTCATATCTCCCTGCACAACCACCCCCAAGTCCCTCTCATTCTCTACCACTGTCAGTGTAGTACCACAGAGTTGATACGTTGCTCTGGGGTTGCTGTTTCCCATGTGTAGTACTTTACATTTGTCAATGTTAAACTTCATTTGCCACCTCTCAGCCCATCTGCTCAACCTTTCCAGATCCTGTTGCAGCAGCATAGTGTCAGTAGTGTCCTTGACAACCCTGCCAACCTTTGTATCATCTGCAAACTTGGACATTAAGCTTGATATACCATCATCAATATCATTTATAAATACAGAAAACAATAATGGTCCCAACACTGAGCCCTGAGGGACTCCACTAATAACATTAGTCCACGATGAGCAGTGTCCATTGATTACCACTCTCTGTCTTCTCCCCCTCAACCACCCCTTTATCCATAGCAGCAATTTGCCTCCAATGTCACACTGCTCCAATTTGTGTAGCAGTCTTCCATGTGCAACAGTATCAAAGGCATTTCTAAGATCCAAGTATATAATATCAAAGTTATTCCCTGCATTCAGTTCTTTTGTGACTGCATCATAGTATCCAATCAAGTTGGTCAGGCAAGACTTCCCCTTAACAAAACCATGCTGTGTCTGAGCTATAACTGAAGTCTTGTCTAAATGATCCTGCAGTGCTTCTTTAACCAGTGCCTCCATTAATTTTCCTGGAAGAGAAGTTAAGCTCACAGGTCTATAATTACTTGTGTCAGCCTTTGATCCTCCTTTGTGAATTGGAGTCACATTTGCACATTTCCAGTCTATGGATACCTCCCCTGAGTCCAAGGAAGCTCTCATAATTATGGCTAAGGGTTTGCTTACTTCCTTTGCTGCCTCTTTTAATATAACTGGATAGATCCCATCCACCCCGGGTGCCTTTCTTGTGTTTATCTTCAACAGTTTCTCCTCCACTTTACTCCCAGTTATTTCAAGATTCTGTAGCTTACTGCTAGAGTTGAATACACCTCTGGCATTCCCCTTGCTGAATAACTCCTCATGTGTGAATGTTGATGCAAAATATTCATTTAGTTTGTTAGCTACCTGAGCAGGATCATCAACAGTTGACCCATCAATATCAAGTGGACCAATCTGATTCATCCCCTTCCTTCTAGAGTTTACATAAGTAAAGAACTCTTTGCTGTTTTTCTTTGCATCCCTTGCCAAGGATTTCTCGTAATCTGCCTTCGCCTGCCTAACCTCCTTTGTAACTTGGTTGCATATGAACTTGTATCTATCATAGGCTTCTGTGTCATGTGTTAGTTTGTAAGTATCCCATGCATTTTTCTTCTCTGCCATATGCCTCATCAGTTCATCTGACATCCATTTTGGCCTAAACCTTGAACAATATTTCTTAGTTGGTATGAAAAGCCTAGTAGCTTCCAAGATAAGTTCTTTGAATGCTTCCCATTTTGAATTTGCTGTTGGTAACATCATCAGTTGGTCCCACTGTATAGAATTTAAATACTGTCTCAGTCCATCGTAGTCGCCTTTACGGAAGCAATAACCCTTCCCTTTACCTTTGATGGTAGTTACCTCTTTGAGTAAATCCCACTTCAGCACACTGTGATCACTGCCACCTAGTGGTTCATTTATCTGCAGATTCTTAATGCATGAAGAATCACTGCTGATAATCAAATCAAGAGTATTACTCCCTCTAGTTGGTTCCCGAACATGCTGATGTAGAAAACAATCATCCAATAAATCCACAAAAGCCCTGCTAGTGTGTGAGTAACCAGCCCCCAAATTCCAGTCAATATCTGGGAAATTAAAATCTCCCATTATAAGACTCTCTGATTTACTGGCCCACTCTATTTCCCTGTACAGTTCCTTATTATACTCATCAGAGTCATTAGGGCTATAGCACACTCCTACTCTCAATTTTGATCTCCCAATGCTTATGTCACACCAAACTGACTCGACACTGCACTGTCCGGCGATGTCGACTGGCTTCACTTCCTTGGTTTTTATGTGTTTCTTAACTAATAGCATAACCCCTCCCCCCTTCCTATCCTGTCTATCCTTTCTGTAGACGTTGTACTCCCCAAATTGCAGTTCTGCATACCTTATATCTGTGTGACACCACGTCTCTGATATCCCAACAATATCTGCCTTTGATGTTTTGAGCAATACCTCAAATTCATCAAATTTATTTACTAAACTCCTAGCATTGGTGTACACGCAAGTATACCTGCACCTGTTTCTATTCTTAGCTACCCTAACACAACCCATGTGTTTACTTGTACCACAATGGCTCCCAGCAGTCTCTGAAATACCATGCATCTTGTTTTTCAGGCTTCTGCTCATTCTAATAGAAGCAGTGCAAGAATCTCTTTCACCTCTGCCAGTGGCTACTGTCAATCTATTGGTCTTTGTCTCCCCCCAAGCTAGCAGTTTTCCGACCCACCTAACACTGCCTCGATAGCATCAGCAAATATTCGTGCACCCTTTCTATTTAAGTGTATCCCATCCCTGTAGAAGCAATCTCTCCTGTTAACAAGTACAGTCCAGGCTGAAAAAAATTCTACCCCTTGAGCCTTGCACAATCTTTCCAGGGCCGAATTGATCGACAAGGCTCTCATCATATACTCCCTCCTATCGTGTCTGGGCAGTATTGCAGACACTTTCAAATTCAACCCTATTTCACGGCTTTTTTTCAACAGTGACCTGTACTTGTTAAGTAATTCCGCTGGTCTCCTACTCTTAATATCATTAGTGCCAACGTGTACAACTATATCACCTTTTGTGCCCTTAAAAGATGATATCCGCTTTGCCCCTGGCAGACATACCCTGGTCCTGTTCCACCTATCTCTTTTACAAAGCATGTTCCCCGTTTCCCTGACAATAGAGTCACCAACAACTACTAGTTCTTTCGGGACCAGCGCATTCTGCCTTGGGGGTTGTCTCTGTGTCACGCGATGCCCAAGTGCAAGCTCTGGTACTTGGGCATCGCGTGCCAGAGCTTGCACTTGGTCTACTTAATAGAATTATTGAAACAGATTTATAAGAAAAGAACATAACAAGTGATTGGCAGAAAAATATAACAAAGCCAATACATAAAAAGAGATAAACAACTGCCAGAAAATTTTAGGGTTATAAATTTATTAAACACTTCATTTGAAACTATATACAAAGGTAAATAATATCAGAAAAATTAAATGAAATTTTAGAATTAAGTGTGGTGCTCACACTTAATTCTAAAGGATTTAGAAAAAACAGATCACGTAGATGCAATATTCAAAATCATGCAAAATCATTAGAGTATAATAGACCACTTTATACGTGTTTCATAGATTTAACACAAGCTTCTGACAGAGTTAAAATTAAAGATGTAATTGTCGTTGTTATTTGGTTTTTAAGAGCATTAGCAACTAAGGCCATATTGCTCCAGGATATGCGGTGGTCATTCCCTGACCTTTCCACATCCTCCGTATTTGGTGGTGACGGCTCGAACCCCGGTCTAATCAAGAAGTGTGTGCTATGCACTGCTGCTCCTTCCCACCTGGCTACGGAGGCGCCTAAAGATGTAATATAAATCAAAGATGTACAAAGTTCCTAATCATTAATAAAAATAATTACCCTCACACATGCATACATACAAAAACGCATAATCAAAAAAGATTAAGGAAATACAGAGGAAACGGAAATAACTAAAGGATTAAGACAAGTTTGTTTGTTTGGAGATTTATTAGGTGCATCGGCATATGTGGCCATAATGCTCCATTTAAGACAAGAATACTTGCTGAGTCAAACTCTCTTCAGCTTGATAATGGATGAATTAATTAATGAAGTAAATATAATAAAGACTAGTTAGTAGAGTAAATATAATAAAGACTAGTTAGTAGAGTAAATATAATAAAGACTAGTTAGTAGAGTAAATATAATAAAGACTAGTTAGTAGAGTAAATATAATAAAGACTAGTAGAGTAAATGGCGCCTCCGTAGCCAGGTGGGAAGGAGCAGCAGTGCGTTGCACACGCTTCTTGATTAGACCGGAGTTCGAGCCCGTCACCACCAAATACGGAGGATGCGGAAAGGTCAGAGATGACCACCGCATATCCTGGAGCAATATGGCCTTAGTTGCTAATACTCCTAAAAAAAAAAACCAAATAGCAAAATAACAGTAGAGTAAATAGAGTAAAGAAAAGTAATGAGTAAAACAAAGTGCCTAATGAGAGCAAAAGAACCACACAGATGAAAATTAGAATCAGAAGGTAAAATGATAGAACGGTGTAGGTAAAGAAAGCCTGCACGAAAAAGCATGCAAAAGTTCGATGAAATTTACCGGTAAAAGTACTTTGCCCTAGCGGCATTTGTATTGTTGCTCCCTCGGTAAACAGACGGTGGGTGTTATCGGTCAGGAGTTGAATCCCATGGGAGATTGAAACCCTCCCGAAGTGGAGAGGGTAACCTGACCTTTTTTCTTTAGAATCACTGGTGGACTAGTGGATAAATTGTTTATTAAGAAAAAAAAAAAAAAAAAAAGCAAAGGAAGCCCACACGAGAAGCACGCCAATTTTTGAAAAAGTTTACCAGTGAAACTACGTTATGAACATTTTTTACGACACCAGAACTTCCAATATGACTCTGTTTGTGATTCAATTAGTGATTCTAAAGAAAAAAGGTCAGGTTACCCCTCCTCCACTTCGGGAGGGTTTCAACTTCTACTCCAGACCGATAACACCCACCGTCTGTTTACCGAGCGAGCAACAATACAAATGCCGTAAAGGCAAAGTACTTTTACCGATGAATTTCATTGAACTTTTGCGTGCTTCTCATGCAGGCTTTCTTTACCTTAGCCGATAGAACAAATAATGAAATTTAACTACCTAGGAACAGAAATAAATTGTTCAGGAATAACTCATGAAGAAGAAAAAGAACAAGCATTGAAACCAAGAAGGATTAAATCAGGAGGATTAAATAATATAATTCTGAACAATTCAAACATCAATTGAGATGCTAAAATTAAAATATTTTTTTAATTTGTCACCCCATTTATAGTTAAAATAAAAACGTTTGAATCGCATTGGGCCATTTGATATCAATGGTGTAACTGTTGATGACCCTGCTCAAGTTGTGACAAATTGAGTAGGTATTTTGCATCTACCTTCACACACATAAGGAATTTTTTAAGAAAGGGGATGCAAGAAGTTTATCAACCTTTAATGTGAAACTATATAATTTTGTGATAAATGAAAGAAAAGTGGAAGATAAATTATTGAAGCTAAACATGAAAAAGTCACCTGGGGGGGGAGATCTATTCAATTATATTAAGAGAGGCAGGAAAGGAAGTAAATAAACCTTTAGTCATAAAGAGGATCAAAAGGTGGCACGAGTAATTACACACCTGTTAGTTTAACGCCTGTTCTAGGAAAAATAATGGAGTCACTTATTAAAGAAGTAATACAGGAGCATCTACATGGGAATGCAAATATACTACAGTCACATGGATATGTTAAGATACAGGTCTTGTCTAAGCAATCTGACTGGATACCATGATGCAGTAACAAAGGAACGGGATGCAAAATATAATTTTGATATCACATACTTGGATTTAAGAAAATCTTTTGATGCTGTTGCCCATAAATAACTACTGCACAAACTAAAATGTGGCATTAAGGGCAAGTTACTGCTATGGATAAATTGGTGGTTAAGTGCAAGAAGACAAAGAGGGTTTTTATCAATGGGCACTGCTCTTCATGGAATAATGTTATTAGTGAAGTCCACCAAGGTTCTGTGTTAGATCTATTGTTGTTTCAATATTAATTAATGATATTGATGAAGGTAAATCAGCTTAATGTATAAGTTTACTGAGGATACAAAGGTTAACAGAGTGATTAATGGCAATAATCAAGGAAAGCTACTACAACAAGATCAAAAAAATTAGGCAGATGGGCTGAGAAATGGCAGTGGAAGTTTAACATTAGCTAACATTAATGTACAGTACCACATATGGGTAGCAGTAATCACAGATTAACATACACCCAACTGTGTGGTATTCCACTCATAGCAGTGGAAAATGAAAATGACCTGGGGGAGGGGGATAACTGTGCAGTCAGATATGAAGTTCTTTGAGCAGTGCAGACAGGATGCCAGGACAGACAGCTCATGGAGTTTTGTCAATGATATACAAGAACTTTGATAGCAGGGATAAGTAGGTGATTTATCTCTTTGTAAAAGGCCATGGTTAGGCTACATCTTGAATAGTGTATACTGATATCGAGGCCTCATTTTTGGAAAGATGTAACTCTACTGGAATGGCTGCAGAGAAGGGCATGGAGATTGGTGAAGGGAACAAAAGTGTACTTTTACCTAGAAAGGCTTCAGTTCTGCAAATTGAAGAGTTTGGAGACTAGGCACTAGCAAGGTGATCTGAACTGTGTAAACTCAGTGGTGATGGCATTCTTCCTTTTGCTGAAACTACATACAAGGAGGCATAAATTCAAATCGAAGAAACATGGTTGCAGGATAAATATGGAGAAGTTTATCTTCAGCCAGTGGATGGGTTATTGTTGGAACAAACATCCATCTCTTGTTCTGGAAGTTGGTATTTTGAATAATTCAAGCAAGAACTCAACAAATTTTTTTTGAGCGAATAGATGGGTAGGAGGGGTTTTTTTTTTTTTTTTTGGCTGATGCTTGATAAATTTGCTTTCTTGCATCATTTGCCACTACTAATATCTAAAACTATATTAATATCTACAATAACATACACAGCTGAGACAAGAGGTACAACAGCAAAAATAACACAAATGAAAACACTAAGGAAAATAATTAATAAACGACAAAAAGGGATAAAGTTAAAAGTGTGGAAATCAGAAAACTGTAAAATAAAACCTATTAATCAATGGATGTATAATCGAAAAAGAACATAAATAGGATGCATAATGACAAATGGAAAAAATTGTAGAGACCTGGACACTCTTCAGAAAATGAAGCAGAGGAAGACCAAGAAGATGGGAGGTTGATCAATCCTAATCCAACAAGCAGCATGCTTAATGGAAAAACAAGATCTCTGCTTACCCAATATCGACCTGTTCCTGAGCAACTCTGTCCATTAGTATAGACAATCTGTCCCATCTCATATTCTTGCATTCTTGGTGAAAGTCAAATGATTCATACCTTATAGAAAAATAAAACTGGTTTTAATGAAAAAAAAAAAAAAAAAACATATCCATATGAATAATAATACAAATAATATAATGTTGCCATAATATATTTTTTATATAATTAGAAATAAACAATATTGTGGGAGGTTATACAATTCATTCCTGTGCCATATGAGTCCTTCCTAAACTCCAACTGTGCCAATTATGCTGACATTCACGTTACTGTCAAGGGCTGTGAGAGTTAGTTGCATCTTAGAATTTATCTTTCTGCATATTCAGTGGATTGCAAACAAGAATTGTTGCACTTTACCTTTCAATAATGAATTTCCCACATATGCATGTATAGCTTCATGAAATTATGAAGTTACATAAAATTGAAAATTACACAATTTGTTTAGGGCAATAGGTCATGAAAAGTTAACTAACGTATAGATTTGTGCTAGGGCATCATGTTTATGCGTAGCCAACTACTAAGTAGTTACAAAATTGGCATCATTTAAGTATATCTCATATTGCTAATGCCTTCACGAGTTGCCATATTACTAATGCCTTCCACGAGTTGCCTCAAATAAGTAATGCTTCTCTAATAGAGAAGCATTACTTATTGGAGGTAGTGCAATACCATGGCAACTCGTTATGAAGGCATTAGCAATATGAGATATACTTAAATGATGCCAATCGTGTAACTACTTAATAGTTGGCTATGTATAAACATGATGATATAGCACAAACCTATATGTTAATAAAATTGAAAATGAATAAGAAAATTTTTAAAAAGTTGAAAAAACATTTTTTGGAAGGGGAAAAAAAAAAGAAAACCTTTTGGTTATTAGTATTATTATTATTATTTAACTGTGGTATGTAACATCCTCTATATCTATTTATCATTTATTTCATTGTCACCAATTCCTAAATTTGAATTTCAGAGAATTTCACGTTTTTTTATTCCTAAATCAGATAACATTGGCTAACCACAACAACTACAATCTCCTCCTCTCCTCTCCGATCTTTAAAGCTATTTTCACGCTACCAAAATGAATGAAAAATTTATTTAGTGTTTTATGGCACATTGGCAACCTAGTACCAGATGTGTCAAGTCCAAATTTAAGACAGTAAAAAGTCATGGGTGACATAATAATAGATAACTATGTCAAAAAATACAAAAACAAAAGCAGTAACCATCAATAAAAAATATGACTAAGTAAAAATGTATATACTGTACATATATACAATTTAAAAATCAAAACTTTTTGATGGTATAATATTTACAGTTTATTGAAATTTAAAAGGTTCTGAAACATCGACATAATCCTATTGAGTCTATAAAGCTCACTCAGTAAGGCAGTTAAAAGCACTAAAACATAAATATAGGGTATAAATAAAATTTAGTCATTCAATAAGATTGTCATATTCAACAAAGACATTAAAATGGTGTCACAGCACTCTCAGACAAGAAGGTCACTGGATCTCAAAAGACGATAATGTGTAAGATGACTGTGTCCCATATGGACTCAAGCAAGAACATCTTCCTCTCTGCAATTCCTGCACAGAGCACAGAGTAGACTGCTGTAGTTCGATTACAAGCTTAAGCTGATAAGATTTATCTATAGTCTGTCCATTCTATGAGTCTCTGTATAGGGAAATGAAAAAGTTTATTTGTTGGATTTTCTGAATTGGCTGCAATAATGTGGCTAAGGATCCAGCAAAGCAGATATCAAATTCATGTTCATTGAGACAATGTATCTTCTACAGAACTGAATAAGTAGAGTATCTCATCATGGCCTTTAATGAACTTAAAGAATCTGCATATATAGTATGAGGTTAGTATAGCTGAGTGCTCATGCAATCCAAGGCTAACTTTATATTTTATAGCATGCAGCTCTACAGTGTATGTGCTGCACTCATGAAGAATATGCTCAGGTATTGTATTGTCTGGAAAGACAGCAGCAGGTCCAACAAATATTAGTATTACCTTTATGTTAATATAAAGCCCTAGGCATATTCTGCACTGATCAAAAAAAAATTATAATGTCTAAGATGTCTACTTTACAAGTCTGTAGCCCATAAATTCAGTCTTCCGTCATATGGGCAAATTTTTTCAATCTCATCAAGTGCAGTCACACAATTGCCTTAAACAGTAGGATTATAATCTACCACTACAAGCAAATGTATGATAAATTGTTGATAGGAAACTATGGGTCTTCCATGCTACTTGCTAACACTGCTTGAAGAACTTTGTGTTTTCATATTACCGTATTATAACTCTGAACACCATATTTACAGGCATAAGCCAACCAAGAAGCATCAGGGTTCTAAATATACTAGAAAAGAATATCTTGATCTGACACATAAAGAAGCCTTATCCACGTTTTCTTAATAAATCTGGTTTTTAGTTGATAATATGGTTCTGGAAGTAATTTTAAATTAGTTGGTTGAAAGTTTTACCTTTCAACCAACTAAGCAGATTGCCATGAGGTGAGTGTTGAAAATTAAGCTAAGCTATATCTACGATTTAGTCATTACATCACAGCACAAAAAGGACTCCTTAAAATATCACCAATCTATTTAATTTCTATCATTGGGTTTTCTTTTCCCTTGAGACAACTGATTTTTAAATATATAGGTATATTATATATTAGGAGTGAGTGGAAATTTTGATAAACAAAAGATAGTGGGTGTGATCTAATTCAACCACCTTTGCTTTTCATAGGCATTAAAAGCCTAAGTGCTTTCAGAGGTAATATCTCCGCAATCCTTGGTATTTGTACCTTTCGGACAGCTGCAACCTTGGTGGTGGCATGGTGGGCATGGTTTATTAATTTGTTCTTTTGTTTCATTGGTCAATATATGAGGCATGGAATGGAGGAGGAAATGTTTCAGTCTATCGTTTCAACTTTCAAAGCGACAATTAGTATTGATTTATCGTTTCCTTTTGGAAACTGTTTATTTTTGATCCACAGTGCTTTTGTGAGTGACATGGCCTATGAGAGTTAATTAAAAATAGTTCTAGAATAAATTAAAAATTAATTCTTTGCAGTTATTCAACCCATCATCAATCATGTCAAGTGTTGAAAAGAAAAAGTGTTAACAGTATCTGGATGAATATCTAGATTATGGATTTATTAAGAGCCCATTTGAATCAAGGCAGCCCACCTGTCTTATGGGTAATAGTTCTTTTTCGAATGAGGCTATGAAACCATCAAGACTTTTGGATCACTTAAAAAGCACATTAACATTAGTAAAGGCATATTTTGCAAGAAGCAAGCTTATATAGCATCAGCCAAAAAACAAAAGCCTCTCATTTCACCCATCCACTTGCTCCAAATGTTTGTCTAGTTCTGCCTTGAATCAATTTAACTAATCAACTTCTACAACAAAGTTCCAGCAATCAACCACCCGCTGGCTACAGGCAAACTTCGGCACAACTGTCTTTCCTCAATTTGAATTTATGCCCTCTCAGGCAATTATTCTGAGCAAGAGGAAGAATCACATTATTCAAACCATTGTAGGATTTATACACCTCAATCAGATCACCTCGCAGGTGCCTAGTCTACAGACACTGTAATTTTCAAAACTTAAGCCTTTCTTCTTAAGAGCAACCCTTTGTTCCATTCACTAATATTGTTGCCCTTCTCTGTACTCGTTAAAACAGCTCTACATCCTTCTTAAAATGAGGCCTCCAGACCTGTATACAGTACTCAAGGTGTGGTCTGACCATTGCCTTATACAAGGGGATAATCACCTCCTCATCCTGCTAGAAAAATTCCTGAATATCATAGACAAGAAACCATGAGCTACTCTTGCAGACTGTCTGCACTGCTCAGAAAAAATCATATCTGCCTGCACAATTACCCCACAACCTTTACATTCTCTACCACTGTCAGTACCACACAGTTGATATGTTACTCTGGGGTTACTGCTTCCCATATGCAGTACTTTACATTTGTCAATGGTAAACTTCAGTTCTTTTTCGAATGAGGCTATGAAACCATCAAGACTTTTGGATCACTTAAAAAGCACATTAACATTAGTAAAGGCATATTTTGCAAGAAGCAAGCTTATATAGCATCAGCCAAAAAAACTCTCAGCCCATCTACGCAACATTTCTAGATTTTGTTGTAGCAGCGTACTGTCATTAGTGTCATTAACAACTCTGCCAACCTTCGTATTGTCTGCAAACTTGGACATTAAGCCTGATATACCATTATCAATATCATTAATAAATACAGAAAACAACAATGGACCCAAAACCGAACCCAGGGGGACTTCACTAATAACATTAGTCCACGAAGAGCAGTGTCCATTGATTACCACTCTCTATCTTTCCCACTCAACCAACCCTTTATCCATAGAAGCAATTTTCCCCCAATGCCACACTGCTCCAATTTGTGCAGCAGTTTTACATGTGTAACAGTATCAAAAGCCTTTCTAAGATCCAAATATATGATATCAAAGTTATTCTTTGCATCCAGTTCCTTTGTGACCACATCATACTATCCAATCATATTGGTCAGACAGGACGTCCCCTTAAGAAAAATTATGCTGTGTCCGAGCAATAACTGAAGTCTTGTCTAGATGATCCTCCATTAATTTCCATGGAACAGAGGTTAAACTAACAGGTCTGTAATTACTCTTGTCACCCTTTCACCCTCCTTTGTGAATTGGGGTCACATTTGAACATCTCCAGTTAACGGGCACCTCCCCTGAGTGCAAGGAAGCTCTCATAATTATAGCTAAGGGTTTACTTACTTCCCTTGCTGCCTCCTTTAATATAACTGGAAAGATCTAGTCACCCCAGGTAGGTGGGATCTATCCCTCTGTGACCACATCATAGTATCCAATCAAATTTGTCAGACAAGACTTTCCTTTAACAAACCCATGCTGTGTCCGAGCAATAACTGAAGTCTTGTCTAGTTGATCCAGCAGTGCTTCTTTAAACAGTGCCTCAATTAATTTCCCTGGAATGGAAGTTAAATTAACAGGTCAAACTAACTAGACTTACAGACCTTTGCTCTCAGTTATTACAAAATCATCTAGCTCACTGCCAGAGATTAATTCACCTCTGGCATTCCCCTCCCTGAATAATTCCTCATGTGTAAATGTAGATGCAAAATACTCATTTGGTTTGTTAGCTACCTGAGCAGGATCATCAATAATTGAACCACTGATATCAAGTGGACCAATCGGATTCATCCCTTTCCTTCTAGAGTTTAGATAAGTAAAGAACTCTTTGCTGTTTTTCTTTCCATCCTTTGCCAAGGATTTCTCGTAATCTACATTTGCTGCCTAACCTCCTTTGTGACTTGGTTACAGACCAGCTTATATCTATCATAGGCTTCCGTGTCACCGATTAGCATTAGTAGAGGCATATGATGCAAGAAAGCAAGCTTATGCAGTATCAGCCAGAAAAAAAAAAAAAAAAAATTCCAATTCACCCCTCCGTTCATTCAAAAAACCTGCCCAGCTGAGCCTTAAATTTATTTAGGCTATCAACTTCAACAACAAGGGATGGAAGTCTGTTCCACCTACCAACTACCTGCTGGCTAAAGGCAAATTTCCGGACATTTATCCTACATCTGTCTTTCCTCAATTTGAATTTATGCCCTCTCAGGTGATTATTCTGAGCAAGAGGCAGAATCCCATCAGCATTGAGCATACTCAAACCATTCAAAGCTTTATACAACTCTATCAGATCACCTCGCCGGTGCCTAGTCTCCAGACACTGTAATTTGCAAAACTTAAACCTTTCTTTGTAAGAGCAACTCTTTGTTCCATTCACTAATCTTGTTGCCCTTCTCTTAACTCGTTCCAGCAGCTCTACATCCTTCTTGAAATGAGGCCTCCAGACCTGTAGGCAGTACTCTAGGTGTGGCCTGACCATTGCCTTATACAAGGGAATTATCACCTCCTTATCCCTGCTAGAAGAATTCCTGTATATCATTGACAAGACACCATGAGCTCTACCAGCCCGTCTGCACTGCTCAGAGAACTTCATATCTGCCTGCACAATTACCCCCAGGTCCTTTTCATTCTCTACCACTGTCAGTGTAGTAACACAGAGTTGATATTTTGCTCTGGGGTTGCTGTTTCTCCTATGTAGTACTTTACATACATTTGTCAATGTTAAACTTCATTTGCCACCTCTCAGCCCATCTGCTCAACCTTTCCAGATCCTGTTGCAGCAGCATAGCATCAGTAGTGTCCTTATCAACCCTACCAACCTTTGTATCGTCTGCAAACTTGGACATTAAGCTTGATATACCATCATCAATATCATTTATAAATACAGAAAACAACAATGGACCCAACACTGAACCCTGAGGGACTCCACTAATAACATTAGTCCATGATGAGCAGTGCCCCTTGATTACCACTCTCTGTCTTCTCCCCCTCAACCACCCCTTTATCCATAGCAACAATTTGCCTCCAATGACACACTGCTCCAATTTGTGCAGCAGTCTTCCATGTGTAACAATATCAAAAGCCTTTCTAAGATCCAAGTATATAATATCCAAGTTATTCCCTGCATCCAGTTCTTTTTTGACTGCATCATAGTATCCAATCAAATTGGTCAGGCAAGACTTCCCCTTAACAAAACCATGCTGTGTCCCAGCTATAACTGAAGTCTTGTCTAGATGATCCTGCAGTGCTAGTTTTTAACCAGTGCCTCCATTAATTTTCCTGGAACAGTAGTTAAACTCACAGGTCTATAATTACTTGTGTCAGCCTTTGATCCTCGTTTGTGAATTGGGGTCACATTTGCACATCTCCAGACTATGGGTATCTTCCCTGAGTCCAAGGAAGCTCTCATAATTATGGCTAAGGATTTGCTTACTTCCTTTACTGCCTCCTTTAATATAACTGGATAGATCCCATCCACCCCAGGTGCCTTTCTTGTGTTTATCTTCAACAATTTTTCCTCCAATTTACTCTCAGTGATTCCAAGATTATCTAGCTTACTGCCAGAGTTGAATACATGTCTCGCATTCCCCTTGATGAATAACTCCTCATGTGTGAATGTCGATGCAAAATATTCATTTAGTTTGTTAGCTACCTGAGCAGGATCATCAACAGTTGAACCATCGATATCAAGTGGACCAATCTGATTCATCCCCTTCCTTCTAGAGTTTACATAAGTAAAGAACTCTTTGCTGTTTTTCTTTGCATCCCTTGCCAAAGATTTCTCGTAATCTGCCTTCGCCTGCCTAACCTCCTTTGTAACTTGGTTACAGGTCAATTTATATCTATCATAGGCTTCTGTGTCACGTGTTAATTTATATGTATCCCAAGCATTTTTCTTCTCTGCCATATGTCTCATTAGTTCATCTGACATCCATTTTGGCCTAAACCTTGAACAATATTTCTTAGCTGGTATGTAAAGCCTAGCAGCTTCCAAGATAAGTTCTTTGAATGCTTCCCATTTTGAATTTGCTGTTGGTAACATCATCAGTTTGTCCCACTGTATAGAATTTAAATACTGTCTCAGACCATCGTAGTCACCTTTACGAAAGCAATAACCCTTGCCTTTACCCCTGATGGTAGTTACCGCTTTGAGTAAATCTCACTTCAGCACTTTGTGATCACTGCCACCTAGTGGTTCCTCTATCTGCAGATTTTTAATGCGTGATGAATCACTACTGATAATCAAATCAAGAGTATTACTCCCTCTAGTTGCCTCCCGAACATGCTGATGTAGAAAACATTCATCCAATAAATCCACAAAAGCCTTGCTAGTGTGTGTGTGTGAGTGACCAACCCACAAATTCCAGTCAATATCTGGGAAAGTAAAATCCCCCATTATAAGACTCTCTGATTTACTGGCCCACTCTATTTCTCTGTACAGTTTCTTATTATACTCATCAGAGTCCTTAATTCTATAGCACACTCCCTTTCTCAATTTTGATCTCCCAATGCTCATGTCACACCAATCTGACTCGACACTTCACTGTCCAGCGATGTCGACTGGCTACACTTCCTTGGATTTTATGTGTTTCTTAACTAATAGCATAACCCCTCCTCCCTTCCTATCCTATCTATCCTTTCTATAGACATTGTACTCCCCAAATTCCAGTTCTGCATTACTTATATCTGTGTGATACCATGTCTCTGATATCCCAACAATATCCGCCTTTAATGCTTTGAGCAATACCTCAAATTCATCAAATTTATTTACCAAACTCCTAGCATTGGTGTACACGCAAGTATACATGCACCTGTTCTTTTTCTTAGCTACCCTAACACAACCAATGTGTTTACTTGTACCCCAATGATTCCCAGCAGTCTCTGAAATATCCTGCATCTTATTTTCCAGGCTGCTGCTCATTCCAATAGAAGTAGTGCAAGAATCACTTTCAACTCTGCCAGTGCCTACTGTTAATCTATTAGATTTTGTATCCCCCCCCAATCTAGCAGTTTTCCGACCCACCTAACACTGCCTCGATAGCATC
The DNA here is from genome assembly GCF_048544385.1 of Mastigoproctus giganteus. Lineage (NCBI taxonomy): Eukaryota > Metazoa > Arthropoda > Arachnida > Uropygi > Thelyphonidae > Mastigoproctus > Mastigoproctus giganteus. Next base: position 61,579,027 of record NC_143584.1, on the reverse strand, counting down.
AGCAAACATTCTTGCACCTTTTCTATTTAAGTGTATCCCATCCCTGTAGAAGCAGTCTCTCTCTCCTGTTAACAAGTACAGACCGGGCTGAAAAAAATTCTATCCCTTGAGCCTTGCACAATCTTTCCAGGGCCGTATTGATCGACTGGGCTTTCATCATATACTCCCTCCTATTCGTGTCTGGGCAGAATTGCAGACACTTTCAAATTCAACCCTATTTCACGGCTTTTTTTCAACAGTGACCTTGTTAAGTAATTCCGCTGGTCTCCTACTCTTAATATCATTAGTGCCAATGTGTACAACTAGAGTTTTGTAGTGTTGTGCCCTGAAAAGATGATATCCGCTCTACAACGTCATCAACCTTTGCCCCTGGCAGACACACCCTGGTCCTGTTCCCCCCATCAATTTTAATTTAATTGTTAATTTATATGTATCCCATGCATTTTTCTTCTCTGCCACACGTCTCATATTAGTTTATCTGACGTCCATTTAGGCCTAAACCTTGAACAATAATTTCTCCTTGGTTAGTATGAAAAGCCTAGTAGCTTTCAAGATTAATTCTTTCAATGCTTCCAACTTTGAATTTGCTGTTTGTTAACATCATCAGTTGGTCCCACCGTATAGAATTTAAATACTGTCTCAGACCACCATTGTCGCCTTTACGAAAGCAAAAACCCTTCCCTTTACCCCTGATGGTAGTTACCTCTTTGAGTTGATCGAGTGTTTTAGATTTTAATGGAAAAACTACTGTGGTTATACTACTGCGCCAAGAAAAGATTAAAATATCAACAAAGATAAATTCTGGTGACCTTTAAAAAGATTACCTCGTCAAACTGTTATTTATATATATATATATATATATATATACACATAAATTATCCAATTTAGATATGTGTGTATATATTAATAGCTTGTAAAAACTTAAAAACTGCTGACACATGGTCGTTGTCTGATAAAATTTGACTGAGCATATAAGGCCCAGTTAGATGAATAAAAGCGGTAAAATATATATTGCGAACACATGGGTAAAATTAACGCAATCTATTAAAATATGCTTTATTGATAAAATGATTTTGCAAGACTTGCACATACATAGGAGGGTCATCTGCCTTTAGCAGAAACGAATGTGTTAAATGACTGTGTTCTATGCGGAGTCAAGTGAAACAACTTCCTCACTACGATTTCTGCGCAGACTGAACTGCCATGTTTCTATTACAGGCTTTATCTGGTATAATTTATTTGTTCTCTCTCTATGCCACAGTTCTTGCCATTGGGAATATATCTTGTTGTGTATTATTTGCCTGTTGTCTGTATAGGGGACTGACAGGCAAAGATTATTAGTGGGAGCTGCTGATTTGCCTGTAGTGTCAGCCAAATAATTTCTCCTTATCCCAATGTGGCTAGGAATCCAGAAAAAGTTGATATCAAACTTGTGTTCATAAAGTGAATGCATCTTCTGCTGAACCCAACAGAGAACTGGATGGGAGTTGTGTCTCAAAGATAATAAAGCCAGTAATACACTCAAAGAATCAGAATATACTATTGACCTTTGGCATTGACAAGTTCAAATGTGATCCAAGGCTAACTCTATAGCATGCAGCTCTGCAGTGTACATGCTGGATTCAGGAAGAATCTGCTGAGATATTATAGTGTCTGGAAAGACAACAGCAGATCCTACACACGATGCCAACTTCGAGCCTTCTGTGTAAACTGGCAGGAAGTCGGAGTGCTCAGTTCGGTGTGCTGAATAGAGCTGCAGGTAGACAGATGATGGAGTCTCAGACTTTACCCATTTCTTAAGGGAAAAGTCGCATGATGGGGTATGAGCATGCCAGAGTAGAAGAGTGTTTGTGCAACCTTGTCTACCATGAAGTTAAATTTTCTGAGTAGCTTGTTGACACGAATATCAAAAGGTCGGCTGGCAGTCTAATGGGTATTGTACAAATTTTTCCAACGTGGCTCAAAAACGGATGTCCACGTAGGATGGTCTGGCAGGAATTTCAGTTTTAAAGCATAGTTTAAAGACAACTGCTTACGTCAAAGTGATAACGGTGGTTCATTTGCTTCAAAGTATAAACTCTGGACAGAAGATGTTCGAAATGTTCCAGTAGTGATATGGATAGCCTGATGGTGGACAGGGTCCAGCCATCAAAGGACACTGTTTCTGGCTGAGAAGCATACCTGGGACCCGTAATCTAGTTTGGATTGTACAAGTGCACAACCAATACGTAGTAAGGTGCACCTGTCTGCTCCCCAGTGTGTAGAGGAGAGAGAGAGAGAGAGAGAGAGAGAGAGAGAGAGAGAGAGCGAAGAATATTTAGTCCTCTCGTGCACTTTGTACGGAGTTGACAATTATGTTCTAGAAAGGTCAGCTTTTTATCAAACACGAGTCTCAAGAATTTTGTGTCTGACACTACTGGAATAGCATTTTGTCCGAGCCCTAATTCAGGTTCAGGATGAAGATTATGCTTAAGACAAGTGTATGCAACCTGTCTTCTGCTGGTAGGTAGTTTTTGACGCATCGGCTTCTGTGGCCATAATGCACCTCCCAAGGTTATTGCAGTACTTTGATCCAAGCCCGAGGCGGTATTCGAACCCACGACCTTTGGGTTGCCAGGCAGGCACTTTACCCACCCGGCTAGTCCGGTCGGCCCTGTCTTCTGCAACAAGAACCTGAATCCATTAGCAAGTGCCCAGGAATTAAGGCGATTAATGGCTTGTTGCAGTTGTCTTTCAATAATCCTCATGTTGCATGACTGACAAAATATGCTAAAGAGAGGGTGCTGTTTACAGTTGCAGGAAGCTGTTCTGTGATGAAATTTAGTTTGATGGCAAAAAAGCGTGACACTTAATACAATACTGATCCTTATGGTATTCCCTCCTCTTTGCATATGGAGCGAGAGAGTAAAGATCCCACACGAACTTGGAAAGACCAGTTGGCATGAAAGTTTTTAATAAAAATAGGGAGATGCAAATCTTTTAAGATGCCAAATCTCCAAGTTGTGTCATACGCTTTCTCTATGTCAAAGAATACTGACACCAAATGTTCTCGTTTTAGGAAAGCATCCCAGATAGATGTTTCCAGTCTAATCAAGTGATCAAGAGTTGATCTGTTTTTTTGGAAGCCGAACTGGATGCTGGAGAGAACATCATTCGATTCTAAATACCATATTAACCTAAAATTAACAATTTTCTCCAGGATTTTGCACAGACAGTAGTCAGAGCTATAGGATGGTAATTAGTAGGGAATTTAGGATCTTTTCCTGGCTTTGCAAAGGCAAGCACAATTGTGCCAGGAATCTGGAAATTGCTCTTTTATATAGATTCTGTTATACAGAACAAGCAGACGATCCATAGATGTTGGTGAGAGATGTTTAAGCATTTAAGCCGTTTGTTTGTTTGTTATTTGGTTTTTAGGAGCATTAGCAACTAAGGCCATATTGCTCTGGGGATATGCGGTGGTCATTCCCTGACCTTTCTGCATCCTCCATATTTGGTGGTCATGGACTCAAACCCCAGTCTAATCAAAAAGCATGTGCTGCGCACTGCTGCTCCTGCCCACCTGATAATGAATGCCATCAGGTCCAACAGCACTTGACTTGGAAAGAAAGAGAGCTCTTTTTAGTTCCTGCAGAGTGAAAGGTATGTTGTAGGGACAAAGGGCTTTCGGTGGATGCACTATTGCAGATGGCTCCGCAATAGTGCATCCATTATATCGTATGGCTGACTGGGCTAGCCGGATGGGTAGAGTGCCTGCCTGGCAACTCAAAGGTCATGAGTTCGAATCCCTCCTCAGGCTTGGATCAGAGTACAAAATGCAAAAACCTTGGGAGGTGCAATATGGCCACAGAAGCCGATGCACCAACAACTAACAAAAAAAAAAAAAAAATATATATATATTGTAGGATCGGTGAAGGGTGAGATGTATATCTTCCCTTCATTTTTCGGATTTTATCCCAGACTACCTTAGTGCTGGTAGACTGGGTAATAGATGATGTAAAACAGATCCATGATTCCTTTTGACTCTGACAGCGAATGTAGCGTGCTTTAGCTCATGCATGTTTGAAGGCTATTAGATTCCATGATTCCTTTTGACTCTGAGAGCAAATGTAGCATGCTTTAGCTCATGCATGTTTGAAGGCTATTAGATTCCATGATTCCTTTTGACTCTGAGAGCGAATGTAGCGTGCTTTAGCTCATGCATGTTTGAAGGCTATTAGATTGACAGTGGTAGGATATCGGTGAAATATCCCCCAAACTTTGTTTTGAGCTTTTTTTGTTGCTGTGCATTGTGAATTCCACCATGGTTTAGGAAAAGGTGGAAACCAGGCAGATGTTTTCGGAATGGTATTGGCAGCTGCATGGACGATATTTTCTGTGACGTATGTGACTACATCATTGATAGTCTCCTGACTGACTGCATTAAGGTCAAAATTTGCCTGATGTTGGAAGGCATTCCAGTCAGCCTGACCAGTCTTCCAACATCAGGCAAATTTTGACCTTAATGCAGTCAGCCAGGAGACCATCAATGATGTGTAAGCAGGTTATCACAGGGAAGTGATCACTTCCATATGGGTTCTCCTCCACTTCCCAAGTCAGTGAAGGGAGTAGAGAAGGGAAGCAAATAGAAAGATCAATGGCAGAAAACGTACTGGTAGGTATGTGGAAGAATGTGTTGGTTCCAACATTTAGAAGGGAGAGGACATTGTCATTTAGCATTTGCTCTATGACTTGTCCCCTTCCATTGTCGCGGGCAACACCACACATGGTGTTAGGTCCATTAAAATCCCCAAAAAGTAAGAAAGGGGTAGGCAACTGCGTTACAGAATCATCAAGGTCTTCCTGGGAGATGTAAGTCCCAGGTGGCAAATAAATAGAGCAGATGGTTAATAAAAAAAATGCACTGTAAGGCAAATTGCAACAGCCTCTATGCTGGTTGTAAGTAGCAAGGGCTGAATTGGGGTCTGGTTGCCCACAAGGATAGCCACTCCTCCATGAGCAGGACCATCCGCAATTCTGTCCTTATGAAAAATTGTGATGTTATACATGGTGGGGTCATCATTTGCCTTTAGATAAGTCTCCTGCAAGCAAAAGCAAACTGGCTTGTGCTTTTGCAGGAGGGCCTTGATGTTATTAGTATTTCGCTGGAATCCACGACAATTCCATTGTAGGAATTTAGCCATTATTTTGGCTTGGTGAGTCCATCAGGCAGCTTCCGAGGTGCTGAGGGCTTACTTTTGTCAGTCTTGGATTTATCTTTTTTGGGGAAGAATGGACACTGTCCCATGTCCATTTCTTCCTCAGCAAAGCGTTCCAAGAATGATTCATCCAATACCTCCTTATCCTCTACAGCCATTGTTTCTGGTATTACAGGTGGCTCTTCCGACCTTTTTGGCTTTTCTTTACAACTAGGTTCTGGTAGTGGTGGAGCACCAGGAGGTACAGATATAGGAGTAGCAGCTGACTGTGTTTTTTGGGTGGGCTTTTCTGAACTCAATAAATAGTGTGCAATTTGAGTTAATAACTCTCAAAGTGGTATGGTCATCAAAGTTTGTGTACCGATAGTGCCCGTAGCAGAAACCTTCTGGGCATATGAAGGTTTCCTGCTATTTATTGGTTGGATACATTTTCTGGCTTCTGGGTAGGAAATATTCAACTCTGTTTTTAAATTTTGGATTTCTTTTTCATCCTTCTACTGCAGGCATGCTCTAGAGAAGGTAGGGTGCTCTCCTTAGCAATTGACACAGATTGGTTTTGAAGCTGAACATTCCTTGCTCTCATGGTCTTTAGCATCACATCGAGCACAGGCAGGGTAACCACAACAAGCTGTTTGTGAGTGGCCGTATATTTGGCATCTAAAACACCTCAGTGGGTTTGGAATTAAACCTCACAGTTTAGATAGCCTGTCTTGATGGCACTTGGAGGTTGTGTGGTGTTGAATGTGAGGATAAGAACTCGGGTAGGGACGAAATTCCCACCCTTTCGCATCGATATTCTCTTGACAGCTGTCACTCCATGGTCTTTCAATTCAGAGCAGAACTCTTCTTCAGAGACATGAAGAAGATCTCACTCTGATATAACACCCTGTAAAGAATTCAGAATTTTGGGGTTACGGCTATAGGTATTCCCCCTATGGATTTGGAATTAAACGACAATGTTCTGGCGATCTTTTGTTCGCCAGAACGTTGTCGTTTAACGGATTTTGGTGATCCTGCCAACCATTTTAATCCTTTCTGGATAAAAAGGGGTGATATCTTTCCGACTGACTGCTCTTCGGTAGAATGGAGAATGAGGAAGAGTGGCGTCACTGATGTGGTGTGTCATCAGTTCTGGCTCTTTTTACAGAGGTATTTTCCGTGCTTTCATTTTGATTAGGTAGGGGCCTTGTTGGGGCCCCAGAAGAAAGAGGATTTAAGTTACTCATAGGAGTAAAATAAAAATTTCAGATGCCCTAAGTACCTCCCCTGCCACGGAGCCCTGAGAGGGGGCACGCCCACTCATGAACTAGCAGGTACTGGGTACACGAATGGGATGCCAAGTTCGCTCAGGAGCATCATACCGACGTTTCCAATAAGTCTTGATCCCGTCCCAGTACCAAAGGAAGGGAGACTTATTGGAACACAGTTCACCCTACCAGTAAGAACCACCTACCGACTGATCCCAGTTGGGCTGGTCCAGGACCACCTGTCTTGTCGAAGCAGGGGCCGAAGTGGTGTATTAAGGCTGGGCCCCTCAAAACTACCAGGATCCCCCTTTCCAAGTTTCCACGGGTCACGCACACAGCTAGACACACCGGATTCCAGCAATGTAACCTTGGAACTAAGGTATGGGGGTTAGATTCCAGTGATACTAACCTGGAAGACCAGCAGGATCATGGGAGGCCCCCCTCACCACGTACATGTGCAGATGTCGAGGGACTCCCTTTGAGTAAATCCCACTTCGGAACACTGTGATCACTGCCACCTAGTGGATCCTTTATCTGCAGATTCTTAATGCATGAAGAATCACTATTGATAATCATATCAAGAGTACTACTCCCTCTAGTTCTCTCCCGAACATGCTGCTGTAGAAAATAATCATACAATAAATACACAAAAGCCTTGGTAGTGTGTGAGTGACCAACTCCAAATTCCAGTCAATATCTGGGAAATTAAAATCTCCCATTATAAGACACTCTGATTTACTGGCCCACTCTATTTCTCTGTACAGTTGTTTATTATACTCATCAGAGTCATTATAACACATTCCTACTCTCAATTTTTCTTTCCCGGTGCTTATGTTACTCCAAACTGACTCGACACTGCACTGTCCAGCCATGTCAACTGGATGTACTTTCTTGGATTTTGTGTTCCTTAACTAATAGCATAATCCCTTCTCCCTTACTATCCTTCCTGTAAACATTGTACTCCCCAAATTCAATTTCTACATTCCTTATATCTGTGTGACACCACATTTCTGATATTCCAACAATATCTGCTTTGGATATTTTGACCAACACCTCAAATTCATCAAATTTATTTACCAAACTCCTAGCATTTGTGTACACGCAAGTATACATGCACCATTCCTATTCATTCTTAGCTACCCTAAAACAGCCTATACATATACTTGTTCTGCAATTACTCCCTGCAGTCTCTGAAATCCATTACACCTTGTTTTCCAGGCTGTTGCTCATTCCAATAGAAGTAGTGCAAGAAATATTTTCACATCTTCCAGTGGTTACTGTTAATCTATTAGTCCATGTATCCCCCAAGCTATGAGATTTACAACCCACATAACACTACCTCGATAGCATCAGAAAACATTCTTGCACCCTTTCTATTTAAGTGTATTCCATCCCTGTAGAAGCAGTCTCTCCTGTAAACAAGCACAGACCAGGCTGATAAAAATTCAACCCCTTGAGCCTTGCACAATCTCTCCAGGGCCAAATTAATCAACAAGGCTCTCATCATATACTCCCTCCAATCATGTCTTTAATTTTTTTTTTTAAGAAAACCCCAAACACTAGAGGTATTAAAATCTATAATACTTAGTACCATGCTTGGGTTGGAGGTTGAAAAGACGAAAGAAGATATTTGTTGACATCAGACTTGAACTTCTGTAGACTGTAATTTTCAGGAAATACGTACGAAGGAAGGCTGTTCCAGAAAACTGCAGTTGAATGAATAAATGAGGAAGACGAAAAGTGGGTTCTGTGAGTTTAAAGTTGGACAGTACATGGATGTTGGCTGGTGGCAGCATTTAGTTGGACTATTTTGAAAGAGAGAGAGAGAGCAGGAATTATAGAAGCCAATTCAGAAGAACAGTGCCCATGGAAGTATCTGTAGAAAAGGCATGCAGCTGAAACAGTACATCTATGAGACAGAGAGGGGAGAGACTCTGTCAGAGAGGGATCGTTAATTAACCAGACTGCCCTCTTCTGAATGGAATCTACAAGCCTGAGAGGGGTTTTGGGGGCACGGCCCCAGTTGTGGGAACAATATTCTATGGTAGGGTGGATTTGCGATTTGTATAGAGTGAACAGCTGTTTGGAAGAAAAGTAGAAACCAAGAGGCGAAAGAGAAAACCAAGGTTTTTTAGATGCAGAGGAAGCAATATTTATAATGTGCTTGTGCCAAGAGGGATTAGAAGTCAGGGTAATCCCCAAAAGAGATATATCATTTTGCCTAGAAATCAGAGTGTCACCAAAGATAACATTAGGAGCAGAAGATATAAGACTTTTGCGAGATATAAGACAAGACTGAGTTTTAGAAGGATTGAAATCAACTAAGTTGTCTTTGCCTCACTGGAGAATTACCTGGAGATCGGCATTTAAGGAATTGATAGTGCATATTCAAGAAGTTGAAGATGATTGAGCAGGGCAAGGTTTCTCAAAATGGAAAGTGCAATGGAATGTGCTGTCATCAGCAAAACTATGGATAGGATTTCCAGTCAATGGAAGAAGGTCATTAATATGCAAGAGGAAAATTGTGAGGGAAAGAACTAAACCTTGGGGGACACCAGCATTAGTGGAGAAGTTACAAGACAGAGAGCCAACTACCATCACCCTCAGTGAATGATCAGACAGAAATCTTTTCCATTGAATTTGTCCATAAATGGGTAACATAATCCAGAATATCACCAGTGGATCGACACTGAGAAAATCCATACTGGCGATCGTTGGTCAGATGGAAGGTTTCTGGGTAGTTTAAGAGTTGACAGTTAGTATTTGATTTCTCCATTACTTTAGAAAGAGTAGAAGTAATTGCAATGGGATGATAATTGGATGGGAGGGATTTGTCACCTTTTTTAGGAACTGGCTGGATATGAGCAAATTTCCAAGCAGAAGGAAAAACACCTTTGGAATAAGAAAGTGAAAAAAGGCGGCAAAGAAGAGAAGTAAGTTCAGGAGCACAGGTTTTGAGAACAAATGGAGAAATACCATCAGGACCTGGAGCATTCTTAGAATCATGATTCTTCAAAATCCTTCTGACATCCTTTTGATGCAAGATCACAAGAGGCATTGAATGGAGTGTGTTGGGAATGGTGGGAGGTGTTTTACCAAGATTGCTAATACATGAGTTGGGAGAAAAATGGGATGCTTGCAGGTCAGCTTTATGCTTGGCTGAAGTGACAACAGGACCATCTGGTTCTGACAGAAGTTGAAGCAGAGATGGGCAAAAAGTTGCAGCCAATAGCTTTGGCAAGAGTCCAGAATGCTCGGCTACCATTAGGGCAAGAAGCAAGTTTTCTATTCTTAGCCTGTTCAAAATCTAGTTTGGACTGATTAATAACAGCTTTACAATTGTTGCGAGCTTTGGTGTAGGCAGAAAATGAAACTGAAGAATTGGAAAAAAGCCAATTACAATATGCAACGTTCTTCTCTAGAACAGCCTTAGCACATTTATTGGAAAACCAAGGTTTAGATAAAGAATGAGATTTTAAATTGGAGTGTGGAATAAAGGATTCCACTCCTACAAGAATAATTTCACCGACACAATCTGAGCAAATGTTGACATCAGAAGTTTTTAAACAGTAATCTGACCAAGGAAAAGAAGAAAAGAAATCTAGCAGTCATCCCATTTTGCATTCTGGTAAGGCCAAACAATATGAGGACGGGAATAGTCACGAGATAATGGCTCCACCGGAGAAGAGACAATCACCGAGTTGTGATCTGAGGTGTTTAAAGGACCACTCACTTCGACCGTGTACTTAGAATGGTTGTTTGTGAGAAAAAGATCATGCATGTTGGCGGTATAGTTAGGATTGTCCAGTGTTCTTTTAGGTAAATAAACAATCTGTGCAAGGTCATTAGTAATTCCAAAAGCCTCAGCATCTCGACCAGCTGGTCGGTGTGACTAGAAAAAGGAAGCCAGCTGGAGTTGTGAACATTAAAATCACCAAGGAATATTACCTCACTGTTAAGAAAGTTAGACTGGAGAAAGTAAAGCTGCAAAGAGAGGAAGTTATTTGGCTTTTTTTAAGGAGAATTAGCAACTAAGGCCATATTGCTCCGGGGATATGCGGTGGTCATTACCTAATCTTTCTGCATCCTCCGTATTTGGTGGCTCACGGGCTCGAACCCCAGTCTAATGAAGAAGCGTGTGCTATGCACTGCTGCTCCTTCCCACCTGGGAAGGAGCAGCAGTGCATAGCACATAGCGAGAGAGGAAGTCAAAGAGCTCCATTGCATTAGTGGAGTTGGGAGAACGGTAGAGACAAGAGATGAATTTGACACAATGAGATAGAGAGATTTTAAGTCAGAGAATTACCAAATCTCTTACAGTGAATATCGGAATGGACATATGCAAAAGTACCACCTTTGAGGCAAAAGGAATCATACAATGAATAATTTGGGCAAGTGAGATGAGCAGCAGTTGAATCAACTAATAACTGAGATTCTGTCAGAAAAACTACATGGGGTTTGGAAGACTGCAAGTCTGCAAAGCTGTTGAGATTAAATTTGAGACCATGTATATTCGTGAAATGAACTAGGAAGTGTTTGGGAGGTTTAGATCTTTTCACAGATAAGCTTACTCTAAAGGGGGGGGGGATGCTGTATGAAATAATGAAATTTTTGGATATGGTGTAGATGTGGTAAGAATATACCCTTGACATATCCCAAATGTTCCCAAAATTTGAATGTTGCATGGAAACTATGTCTAGGAACTAAATTTGTTGTGCTAGGTAACACTTCATGCATTCTTTGTGAATCAGTGAGGCACGTGGCGTTGGGCTGGATAGAGTAATTGAATATTTGCATGGATTCTTTGATGGTGTGTTTCACGTAGTTTGCAATCTTTGCAATGGCTAATGTGACAGAGCAATGTACTAGCATCAAGTTTTGTTTCCTTCTTAATGATAGCAGAAACCTATATAAGAAGTTGAAACAAGCTTTTGGTGACAATGCTTTAGGCCAGACACAGACCAACTGTTGGTTTAAACATTTTAAAAATGGTTGAATGTCGATTGATGACAACGATCACTCTGGGCATCCATCATCGGGCATCACCCCGTAAATTGTTGCAAAAGTTTGGCAGGCGATCTGTGAAGACTGCAGGCAGACCACCCACAACATATGTGACATTGTAGGCCTATCGTACAGCACATGTCAACAGATTTTGTCAGATGAGTTGAACATGAGAAGGATTGTGACCAAATTCATGCCACGGTTATTGAGTGAAGACCAAAAGCAGCATCGCATGGAAGTTAGCAGATCTTCAAGAACAGGGCTGGAGTGGCAAAACTTCGTTTCTATGGTTGTCACTGGTGAAGAGAGAAGGGTATATGTGTATGACCCAGAAACCAAGCAACAATCATCGCAGTGGAAGAGCCCATCTTCACCCCGACCGAAGAAAGCCCAACAAGTGAGGGGCAATGTGAAGTCCATGCTGATCTGTTTTTTGGACATTGATGGGATTATCCATAAGGAATTCGTCCCTTCTGGCCAAACCATCAACGTAAAGTTCTACTGTGACGTCCCATGGCAGTTAAGGGAAGCTGTCAGGAGGAAGCGTCCAGAGAAGTGGCACACAAAGAACTGGGTCCTTCATCATGACGTGCCAGCCTACACATCTCTCACTGTGGCACAATTTTTGGCATCCAACAACAAGACAATCGTCCTCCACTCTCCTCATTCACCAGACTTAGCCCCATTCTTCCTCTTCCCAAGAATGAAAATCAAGCTGAAGGGTTGAAGATTTGGCAGCGTAGAAGATATTAAAACCGAAACGCAGACTGTGCTGAACACTATGATGAAGAAGGACTTTCAGGATGCATTCAAATCATGGGAGAAGTGTTGAGATTGGTGCTTACCCTCTCAAGGGGACTACTTCAAAGGTGATGGTAACGAATAAGACCCAGGGTGAGTCTAATTTATTTTATAAATACATTTTGGGAACGTCTGGGTAGCACCCCATGTAACAGTCTCAGCAAATGAAAGAATACCATTAGCATTCAGCTTATTCGATCCATTGAAACATCTCAATCGGAGCTGCCCAGAGGCACCTAGTCTCCAGATGCTACAATTTGCAGAAGTGAAGCCCTTCCAAATAAGAGCATTATTTTGGTCCCTTCACCAGTCTAGTTGCCATTCTCTGCACCCAACCATTCCAGCAGATCTACATCCTTCCTAAAGTGAGGCCTCTAGACCTGTATACAGTACTCAAGCTGCAGCCTAACCAAGGCCTTAATACAAAGGAATAATTGCCTCCTTATCCTAGTAGAAAAGTTTCTGTATATCACTGACAAACCCAAAGAGCTGGCAGAATGTCTGCACTGCCCTGAGAATTTCTTGTCTGACTGCAAAATTATCCCCCAGGTCTTTTTCATTCTACACTACCCTGAGTGTAGTATCAAACAGTTGATAAGTTGTTCTGGATTACTGCTATATGCAGTACCCTGTATTTGTCAATGTTAAAATTCAACTGCCATTTCTCAGCCCATTGACCCAATTTTGCTAGATCTTGTTGCAGTAGCTCACCCTGATGACTGATAACCCACCTGCAAATCTTTGTATCATCTGCAAACTTAGACATCAAGCCTGATATACCTTCATCAATATCATTGAAAAATATAAAAACACTGAATCCAGTGGAACTCCATAAATAACAGTGGTCTACGAAGAGCAGTACCTATTGATTACCACTCTCTGATAGTATTCCAATATTCCAATTAAACATCCCTTTATCCACAGCAATAACTGGTCCTTAATCTCCCACTGTTCCAGTCTGTACAGCATTCTTTTATCAGCAACAGTATCAAAAGCCTTCCTGAAATCCAAGTAGGATATCTTTATTGCAATCAGCGAAAATAAGTAAATTTTACATGAATGCCTGATGCAATGCCCATAACAGCAAAAATGCTAGGGGTTTAACATAGAAATGAACTAAAACTCTTAACAACAAAAAAATAAGTTGTAAACACATGAAAACAGATTTTTTTTTTTTTTTTTTTTTTTTTTTACAATATCAACAAACCAATCAAGGAACAATAGTGACAGTCACTCGGCTAAAGATGAGAGCTGCTCCCTGATGATATGTCTTCTGTAGGCTTTGTCCTCAGTGAATTTCTTGTAGTCAGCATCCATATCTTGGACGTTTTGGAGCATCTCCATTGGCAGGAATCTGTCGCCCTTCCTGAGCCTCCAAGCCACGGACTGTAAAGAAGGGAGGGCCCTTAAGGGTCTCGGGGGGTTTCTCCAACTACAAATCTGCCAAAAATTTGGTGTGTTGATTTCACCCACTATCGTTTTAATGGTGATGAGTAAGCGGAGGGTGAAGATCCGTTATGAGACTTTTCTGTAGTTCAAAAGTTTGGTCATTTCTGAAGTATGTGTGAGGGGTGGAAGTTTCGGATCCACCAAAGAAGCCAGTACTCATCAGATGAGATGGTTTTTAGCGTGGTTTTTGCTGCTGACACCCAGATTTCAGATCCGTAGGTAATGACTGGCTGAAGAAACCGGTAAATATATTGAATGGTGTACTGGGATTCTGTGACAAGAAGAAGGTGTTGTTTGGCAAGCCATCTGGATTGGCAGACCTTGTTGTGAATATCTGCCACATGGTGTTTAAAGCTAAGCTTAGGGTCAAAGATGACCCCGAGATCTCTGTGCTTGGTTACTGGAGGGATGGAGGTTCCATGGATTTTCAGGTTTAGTTGAGTTGGGTGTGATTTGAGGGAGAACACCATTTGTGCAGATTTGTAAAAAATATTTTTTTCATCCGCTTCCTTGGTCACTGCATCATAGTAACCTATCAGATTCTTTAGACAAGACTGAACCTTAATAAATCCATGCTGTGATTGCAGTATAATTGCATACCTGTTCAAATGGTCCTGAATTACTTCTTAAAGCAGTAATTCCATTATTTTCCGTGGAACAGATGTTAAACTAACGGATCAGAAATTATTCCTGTCACCTTTTGATCCTCGTTTATGAACTGGGGATGCATTCCCACATCTTCAGTCCATAGGGATCCTCTAAGGATGCTTTCATAATTAGGGCTAAGGGTTTGCTTAATTTATTTACTGCCTCCCTTAATATAATTGAATAGATTCCATCCACCCCAAAAGCCTTTATTAAATATCCATCTTCAACAATTTATCCTCCACTTTCCTTTGAGTTATCACAAAGTCATTTAGCTCCTCATTACAGTTTGATAAATTCTGGCATCCTTTTGCCTAAAGAATTCTTCAATGTGTTAATGCAGATGCAAAATGCCTATTTAATTTGTCTGAAACTGAGCAGGGAGATCACCAATTAACCCCTACGGGTTAATGGCTCAATTCCTTTGAGCATCAAATGGCTCAATGAATCAATTCCTTTCTTCTATGTTAATATAAGCATAAAAGTTTGCCATTTTTCTTTGCATCCTTTGCCAGAGACATCTCATAATCTGCATTAGCTTGCATAACATTCTTTGTGACTTTATTACAGACTAGATTAATTTATATCTACCATAGGGTTCAGTATCACCTTAAAATTTATATGCGCCCCCCCCATGCACTTTTCTTTTCTGCCAGTTATCTCAATAGTTCTTCTGACATCCATTTTGGTCTAAGCATTAAACAGTATTTCTTCATTGGTATGAAAAGCCTAATAGCTTCTTTGATTATGTCCCATTTAGAATTTGCTGTTGGTAACGTTATCAGCAGGGCCGGCCTAAACAAAAGCTGGGCCCGGTGCAAAGTTGACTTACGGGGCCTTGATACAAATTTCGTACAACAAAATAATTTATTGCATTTTGATATTTATTACATTGCACAAATTGGTTTAGTAAGGATTACATGAAAATGATAAATAATTAAATTATTTTAATAAAATTAACATTTCAAACACAAAAAAATCTTTAATAAATCAAATAAGAAAAATAATTGCTTCATATACTTATAAAATACAATTTAGTATGCGACTTAATCGAATAAGGTCACAATATGTGATTTTTGTTTCATTTTCTTACATGTTTTATAGCAAATTCGTTGATAATATCATCATAATTTAGTTTTTTGGCTATTTCAGATTCGATAGATAAAATGGCTAAGGAGGTGAATCGTTCTTGACTAATGCTAGATCTCAAGTAATTTTTTATTAATTTTAATCTTGAGAAAGATCTTTCTGCAGATGCGAC
The DNA here is from genome assembly GCF_048544385.1 of Mastigoproctus giganteus. Lineage (NCBI taxonomy): Eukaryota > Metazoa > Arthropoda > Arachnida > Uropygi > Thelyphonidae > Mastigoproctus > Mastigoproctus giganteus. The sequence goes on along the minus strand of NC_143584.1, from coordinate 61,563,422 downwards.
GATAATTGGTAAGGTTAATATAATTTTCAGAACAGTAACAAAATTTGGATACAATTCAAATAAATTATTTTTCAGAAAATATTGTAATATTTGTAATACTGTGATCCTGGAAGGCAAAACTCTACAACAAATTTTGATTTCATTAAATAAATCAATGCAATCAATATCGTCTTGCAAGGTCGCATTTAAGTCTTTGCAACATTTAAGAAGATTGTTTTCAGTCAGTTTTTGAATATTATCCGAATTATATAAAAACCCATATGATGTCTCATGTTCGCGATAAATTTCGAATCTTTTCTTAAAAGAAATAATCGCACTATCAATTATGACTAAAAAATATTGAATTCTGAAATATTCTTCGCCTGATGAAATAGGCTGATCGGTTCCTTCATAACAAAATTGCTTTGTTTTTCGTCCAGTTCTTTGATTCTTAAATTCAGATGTCACTTGTAATCCTTCAGCTATTTCCTTTGCAGTTATTAAAGAAGATTTGAATCCCAACTCACGATACTGTTCAAAAAAATTTAAAAGGCCTTTTAAATGTGAATTTGCAGTACCAATATCTATATTTGAATTTTAAAATATCTTGCTCACAATATTTACTTCATTCAGTATGTCATACCAAATGACTAAACTTAATAAAAATTCAAATGAAGTAAGTTTAATTTCAATTGATTGGATTTCGCTTTCATGTCACTGGTATGTTCGTAAAGGTATTTCAAAGCTAGAGAAAATTATGGTACTTGGTATCTCACAGATTTCACACTTTCGAGGCGACATTCCCACCTTGTTTCTGACAGTGGTTTTGGAGTAAGATGTTTGACATGCTCTTTTAATATATCCCGGCGTATCGCAGAACTTGCAAAAATATTATATATATGCTTTGTAAAGTCCCAAAAAATGAATTTGCAAGAGAAGATGATTTTGAAATGTCTCCAAGAACTAAATTCAAATTATGACTTCCGCAGGGCATATACTGTGCTTTGGAATTCTTTTGCAGGATAAGTTCTTGCATGCCTTTATATAAACCTCTCATATGAGCTCCGTTATCATACCCCTGTCCTCAACAGTTCCCCAAATCTAATTCCTCCTTTTCTAATATGCTTTCAATTTTGGCTGATAACCCTTTTCCTGTCGAGTCTTTTACTGTTTCAAAACAAATAAATCATTCTTGTATACTCACATCACTTTCAGAGTTATCTACATTAACATATCTTAAAATAACAGATAATTGTTCTTGATGGCTTACGTCTGGAGTGCAATCTAATAAAACTGTGAAATACTTAGTTTTCTTAACTGCATTTATTTCCTTTCTAACTTTTTTAGCCAAAGCAAAAATCAGTTCATCTTGTATTTTTTGAGATAAATAGGAACGTGATGCTGATTCTACGCACCGATCCAAATGTTGTTTCATGATTGGGTCAAATCTTGAAAGTAATTCTATGAGACCTAAGAAATTACCATTGTGCGGTTTATATAAAGCATCGCTACTGCCCCTGAACACCAAATTATGCTCTGATAAATATAAAATTGCAGCCACTATTCATTCACAAACACATTTTAAACGCTGTGTTTCGTTTTTAATTATTTTTTCATGTTCTTTGTCAATAATGTTTCCAAGTTTCAAATTCTTTTCAAGTTGTAACAATTTGTACATAGCTTGTAAATGATATTCTGCTCTTTCATGACTTTGTAATCGCAAACTTAAATGTACCCAATCGTTAAGTCCAGTTAAACACAGAGAAGTGGTATTTGAAGAGAATAACTTACACGCATAACACAATGTGGCATCTTTGTACTTTGAGTAGAGTAACTACCTTCATTCTTGACGTTCCCGATTCGTTAATTTTCTTAAATAATAATTTTCAGAAAAACTTCTGTTATTTTTATCTTTTGGAAAATCGTAGTTTTTTACTTGTGTCACGCCATTTTGTATGATAGCCATTCTAAATTTATCAGTTATAATTTCAGGCCAAGTACCAGGATCATTGATATCGACATTTTCGTCTTTGTTGATTCTCTTGAAGTTGCGGTCCTCGGAATAATTCATCTTGTTCTTTGTTCGACGCTGACAAAAAATCCTACGCCTGTACATTTCCCTCTGCTTCATGATTATCTTCCCGTTCTACAGTTTTCTTATTATCGCTTTCCTCTTCATTAGGACGAAGGCTGGCTTTATGATGATCAGGATCGTTTTCGTGGATGTCGCACGGCGTAATTTCATTTCCGCGAGTTTGATCTTCCAGTAACTGTGAATTATGCGTTTCTTCAGTTTGTTGCACACTTTCGGTTTGTAAAAATTTTGCAAGGGAGTTCTTCTCTCTTTCTTTTTTTCTTCAATTTATCAAAGCCACATATATACTTTCTTCCTGCATCTCTGTCTCTACTAGTCATGTTGCGAAAAAGATACGAATATGTTATTAATTTTCACACCTCATGAATCGCGATAAAAACATACAATGTATGATCAGCTGTCATATACATATATATATATATATATATATATATATATATATATATTCGTATTTGTGGGGAATATTTATTCAATAATTTCAAATGAAACTCCAATAAATTATTATATAATTATTATTTTTATTTGTAAGGAGAGATATTTTAAATATATTTGAAAGAAAATATACTTTTCCATGTTCTTTGGAGAATTCTTGGCGGGCTTTCAGATAATGTTAATAACATGATTATTGACATTTTATTTCTTATGTATATTAAAAATATGGCCATTTTATGGTGATGTCGCTAGATTTTGCGACAGTATTAAAACAAACAAAAAAAAAAAAAAAAAAAATGAAACCATTTTTATTTTGTGACGAATGGGCCTGGAGTACTGGGGTCCATAGTTCAAATACAGATATATACAGTTATACCCAGTTATTTATTAACAAATAAAGTACAAATAAAAATAAAAGTACAAAAACCAGTAGCTTTCGGAACGCGTGTCCCTTTATCAACTGATAAGTTAATATAAAATTTGAATACATTACAAGCAAATGTGGCACGTTAATCATGCGTCATTGTTGTAGCACGGACGTGTGCTGCCTTGCGCCAGTGATCATCCATCAATAAAACGGTTGTTTCTAGGATGGGATTTAGACGCATGCCTTTCTGGCGATTTAATGCCTTAGGATTGTTTATTATGTTTAGTGACTCTAGCCATAGGCGGTGGCGAAAGTGTCGCGCGTGGTCCACTATCTCAAAGTCGCGCTTGGAGTCAAGATCATGGTTGGTAGCCCAAAAATGTTCTGCGACCGCGGACTGGTCAGTTTCGGCAAGCCGGATTGCTCTGTTGTGTTCCGTGAGGCGATCCTGGAGACGTCTCAATGTCTCACCTACGTAGCAACTGTTACAGGCCCTACAGGTGATACGGTACACTACATTGCTGCGTAAGACAGGTGTGATAGGGGTCTTCACGCTGGAGACAAGTGAATGTAGGTTCCTACCGGGTAATTGCACACATTTGATGTTGTAACTTCTAAGGACCTTCGAGATACGTCCTGACACTCCTGGATAGTACGGAATGTAGGCGGACGATATGCCAACTTGTTTCGGAGGTCTTGGGTTGGATGTAAGTTCTTCTGCCTGTAACAGGCATCTGTTTAGTACATGGGATGGATAACCGCATCTGGTTAGGTCCGCCTTCACACGGGAAATCTCGTTACGTCTAATTGTGTCGGTGCTGGAATGGCTCCAGGCCCTGGAGAATAGGGTGCGGGCAGTGCTATTGAGATGGCTCGGAGCGTGGCCGGACCTGTAGTTGGTGAATTGACCGCACCACATGGGTTTGCGGTATACTGAGGTCTCTAGACGTGGGCCTACGCGATTCACTAGCACGTCCAGAAACAGGAGCGAACCGTTCACCTCTGATTCTACGGTAAACTTGATGAAATTGGATAGGGAGTTGAGGTGTTCTAGTAGTACCGTTTCAGAACCACGTGGTATTATGGTGAAAATATCGTCGACGTATCTACACCACGTTGTAATAGGTGTAGGTGGGTTCTGGTGTATCTGCTCCTCCAGATCTTCCATGGCGATGTTAGCTACTACGGAACTGACAGGGGCACCCATAGCAGTGCCATGTACTTGTTTGTAGAGTGAGTCTTCAAAGGTGAAGATGCTGCTAGAGAAGCATAGGTTGAGGGCGGTACAGATGTCATCAGTGGATAGTGACGTCCTGGATTGGAGGCTTAAGTCGCTCTCAAGGAGCCTTCTGGCGCAGTGCACGGCCTGTTGGACGGGAATCGAGGTGAATAAAGAAACCACGTCAAATGATGCCATGACAGAGTTGTCAGGGATCGAGAGGTTCTTGATGAGGTTAATGAATTCACTGCTGTTTTTAACGGTGTGAGATGTATTACCTATAAGAGGCGAGAGGAGGCTCGCAATATGTTTGGACAGTTCATACGTTGGGGTACTGCAGCAAGACACTATAGGTCTGAGAGGAATACCTGGTTTGTGGATCTTTGGTAATCCGTAGAATTGCGGTAGTTGGCAGCCAGTAGCACGTAGAAGATGCTGAGTCGTGGTCGGGATCTTCTTATCTTTAAGCCATGCGTGGACAAGTTTATTAACATTTGCTTCCAGACGTTTCAAGACTTTAACGGGAGGATCAGGTAGAGGTTCATATACGTTAGGATCGAGTAATAGGGTCAAGGCTTTCTCTCGGTAGGCTGATCGGTCCAACACAACAGTCCGGCGCCCTTTATCCGCAGGAAGTACAACGATGGAGTTGTCTTTTTCTTATAGATGACAGGGCGGCACGCTGGTGGTGGTTGAGGTTTGAGCACGTTTTTCGAGTGCTACTGGCTGCCAACTACTGCAATTCTACGGATCACCAAAGATCCACAAACCGGGTATTCCTCTCAGACCTATAGTGTCTTGCTGCAGTACCCCAACGTATGAACTGTCCAAACATATCGCGAGCCTCCTCTCTCCTCTTATAGGTAATACATCTCACACCATTAAAAACAGCAGTGAATTCATTAACCTCATCAAGAACCTCTCGATCCCTGACAACTCTGTCATGGCATCATTTGACGTGGTTTCTTTATTCACCTCGATTCCCGTCCAACAGGCCGTGCACTGCGCCAGAAGGCTCCTTGAGAGCGACTTAAGACTCCAATCCAGGACGTCACTATCCACTGATGACATCTGTACCGCCCTCAACCTATGCCTCTCTAGCAGCATCTTCACCTTTGAAGACTCACTCTACAAACAAGTACATGGCACTGCTATGGGTGCCCCTGTCAGTTCCGTAGTAGCTAACATCGCCATGGAAGATCTGGAGGAGCAGATACACCAGAACCCACCTACACCTATTACAACATGGTGTAGATACGTCGACGATATTTTCACCATAATACCACGTGGTTCTGAAACGGTACTACTAGAACACCTCAACTCCCTATCCAATTTCATCAAGTTTACCGTAGATCAGAGGTGAACGGTTCGCTCCCGTTTCTGGACGTGCTAGTGCATCGCGTAGGCCCACGTCTAGAGACCTCAGTATACCGCAAACCCATGTGGTGCAGTCAATTCACCAACTACAGGTCCGACCACGCTCCGAGCCATCTCAATAGCACTGCCCACACCCTATTCTCCAGGGCCTGGAGCCATTCCAGCACCGACACAATTAGACGTAACGAGATCTCCCGTGTGAAGGTGGACCTAACCAGATGCGGTTATCCATCCCATGTACTAAACAGATGCCTGTTACAGGCAGAAGAACTTACATCCAACCCAAGACCTCCGAAACAAGTCGGCATATCGTCCGCCTACATTCCGTACTATCCAGGAGTGTACTATCCTGGCGTAAAGCAGCACACGTCCGTGCTACAACAATGACGCATGATTAACGTGCCACCTTTGCTTGTAATGTATTCAAATTTTATATTAACTTATCAGTTGATAAAGGGATACGCGTTCCGAAAGCTACTGGTTTTTGTACTTTTACTTTTATTTGTACTTTATTTGTTAATAAATAACTGGGTATAACTGTATATATCTGCATTTTTATTTTGCAAAATCAGTCAGCGGCGCGGGGCCTTGTGCGCTCGCACCGTTCGCACCCCCCTCGGGCCGGCTCTGGTTATCAGTTGGTTCCACTGATTAATATTTAAAAACTGTCTGAGACCCTTAGTCACCCTTATTAAAGCTAAAGCCTTTCCCTTTACCCTTGACAGTAGTTATGTCTTTCATTAAATCCCACATTAGTACACTGTGATCACTGCTACTCAGTGAGTCTTTTACCTTCAGATCTTTATACATGAAGAATCACTGCTGATAACCAGCTCAGCAGTATTGCCTTATCATGTTATCTCTATATTATGTGAGTGACCAACTCACAAATTCCTGTCAACACCTGGAAAGTCAAAATCCCCCATTATGCGACATTCTCATTTGCTGGCCCACTCTATTTCTCTAAGGATGCTTGGTCATTAGGCCTATAGCACACTACTACTACCCTTAATTTTTTTTTACTGCGCTTATATCACACCAAACTGACATCAAACTCGTCACCCATGTAAACTGGATGCACTGCCTGAGATTTAATATTTCTTAACTAAGAGCATAACCCTTTCCACCTTTCCTGTCCTGCCAGTCTGTTCATCCTGTATACATTGAACTCCCCTTATTCAAATTCAGCATCACTTATGTCTGAGCGACACCATGTTTCTGCTATTCCTATGCAATGATGACTTAGACACTTTAAATTCAACAATTTTTTTTTTTCAATGTTCCTAGCATTAATGTACATGCAAGTAAACATGCATATGTTCTTACTCTTAGTTACCCTAACACAGCTGTATTTACTTGTTCCATGATGACCAACATCAGTACCTGAAGTCCCAGACACCTTGTTTTCCAAGCTGCTGCATGTACCAACAGTAGCATTGCTAGAATCACTTTTGCCTGTACTTGTGGCTCAAGTAAAGTTATTAGTCTGTCTATCCCCCCCCCCAAGCTAGCAATTTTCTGACCCACTTATAGCTGCCTCAATAGTATCAGTAAATATTCTTGCACCCCTTCTATTTAAGTATATCCCATCACTGTAAAAACATTCTGTCCTGTTAACAAACACACACCAAGCTGAGAAAAACTCTACCCCATAAGCCTTGCATATTCTCTCCAGGGCTGAATTGATTGAAAAGACTCTCAACATGTACTCCCTCCTATCAAATCTGGGCCTAATTGCAGACGCTTTCAAATTCAATTCTAACGTGAGTTTTTGCTAACATTGTCCAGTACTTGTTAAGTAAGTCCTCAGATCACCTACTCTTAATATCATTAATAATACTCAATTTCTTAAATTAATGTTAAATTATAAAAATGTTTGATATATACTTTTCTTAAATATCTCTTGTGCAGCCAAAAACAATCTATGATGAAACTTAGATTTGTTTTGTATTACTTCCAGAAAGAATTTATTTTTGGCATTTACATGCTAAAGATAATTACATAAGGATTTTTTTAACATTTTAATCAGATTATATTAAAATCTAAACATAATATTACTTAATATGTGGATTTCCTGTAAGTTTTATTAACTCATCTAATGCTTGTTCTAGACGTTTTTCAGCTCCTTTATGATCAATCTGAATAAAAAAAGAAATGGAAAATTGTAATAATTATAAGTACAGTTGTAAATTACATAATAATAATTATATTTAGAGTAAGCAAAAGTATAATTAAGTTACATATTGCATTCCATTGTGCATGTGTGTGTGTATGTATACTGACGTACACAGAATAGTCAGCTCAATGGTTACACTAAACTGACCAAATAGTGAATTGCATTTCCTTTAACATTTCAGTTAGTGACCATTTTGGTGGAGGGGGATGAAGGATAAAAGATCACATCAATTAATAATGGAATGGATTTTGTAATTTTCTGAAAGAAAGAATTCTATTGGGATACTTATCAATACAGACTCACTTCCATCCTGCAGTTGCATCAGACTGGATGGCAGCAGATCTCTGCTGCAAACAATTAGTTTTATCTCATCCTACAGATATTCAGCTCAATAAGGCTTGGTTACTAAGCAGCCAAATTTGTCGTAAACGTATGGTAAAATCACCTTTATTCCTAGAAATAATTCTGAATGAACTGACTCTTGTGACATGGGGCAATTTATTAAGAATATTCTGTTAACTTTAACAGAATTACAATATTCTGTTGAAATTAAACAACACCAGAATAACAAATTACAAACACGAAGGGAAGGATCTGACTGACAACACTCCCAACATTGCTGTAGACACAGTTAAGACTGCAAAGTATTGCATATGGGTAGCAGTAACCCCAGAATTACCACCCAGTTGATAATACATTCAGGGTAGTGGAGAATGGAAAGAACCTGGGGGTAATTGTGCAATCAGATATGAAGTTTTCTGAGCAGTGCAAACAGGTTGTTTGTTTGTTATTTGGAGCATTAGCAACTAAGGCCATATTGCTCCGGGATACGCGGTGGTCATTCCCTGACCTTTCTGCATCCTCTGTATTTGGTGGTGACGGGCTCGAACCCCGGTCTAATCAAGAAGCATATGCTATGCACTGCTGCTCCTTCCCACCTGGCTACGGAGGCGCCTAGTGCAAACAGGCTGCAACAGGCAGTTCATGGTGTCTTGTCAATGATATACAGGAATTTTACAAGCAGGGAAAGGGGGTGATTTGTCCCTTGTATAAGGCAATGGTCAGGACCCACCTTAAGTACTGTATACAGGTCTGGAGGCCTCATTTTAGGAAAGATGTAGAGCTGCTGGAACAAGTACAGAGAAGGGCAACAAGATTGTGGAGTGGAACAAAGGGTTATTGTTACCAAGAAAGACTTAAGGTCTGCAAATTGCAGCATCTGGAGACTAGGCACCTGTGAGGTAATCTAATTGAGGTGTATAAGGCCTTAAATGGTTTGAGCAAGCTCAATGATAATAGGATTCTTCCTCTTGCTCTGATTACTCACTTGAAGGGAGATAAATTCAAATTGAGGAAAGGCAATTGTAAAACAGATGTGCAGAAATTCGCCTTTAGTCAGCGGGTGATTGATAGTTGGAACAAATGTCCATGTGTCATAGTGGAGGTGAACAGCTTAAATAAATTTAAAGGCAGAACTAGACAAACATTTGGTGTGAATGGATGGGTGAAATGGGAGGTTTTTTTTTTTTTTTCTTCTGCTGATGCTATATAAGCTTGCTTTCTTGCATTATATGCCTCTACTAATGCTAAAGACTAAGTATCCTTCTACAGTTTACAATCTGACACTCTCCTTGAAGTTATTTCGGAATGTTTCCCTATCTTTCCCATTTAGGTCATTTGAAATGATGCTATCCTCAGACCATCTTGCCAACATTGGCTGTTCTGGCAACAAAAAGGAATTCTTGAAGTGAGTGAAAGTGCTAATTTGACGTTTGACCCTATCATCAGAGAAATACAGATATATTTATTACCTTTCTTCCCCCTGACTAGCAGTTTCTTTGCAAACCTTACAGTATCCCCAATGATACTGACAAAAATACTTGCGCCATCTTTGTTCAAAAGAATACTATCTCTACAAAACAGTAATAGAAATACTATTCGACACACAGTGCAAGGAAGTCACAGGCTTTTGCCACACTGGCAAAAAAAAAACAAGTAGATAAGAAAACACAAATTATATACTTCCATTCTCAACACAGGTAACTATGAATTTCAAAATGTAAGCCTCAACTACCAGTGAGGGAAACTTTTACCAGAAATCAACAACTCGCTGGTTAAAGTAAAATTTCCTACACTCTAATCTGTACCTCAACCTCAGTAATTTAATTATTTATGACACCTAGTTCTGGAAGAATTCTTTATAAAAGTGAGAATTTCACTTTCATTCATTTTACTAATCCCTTGTAAACCACAATCATGTCACCTCTGAGGTCCCTGGTTGCCCTGCTATATAGCTCACATAACTGGAGTCTTTCGTCATACAGTCATCTTTTTGCAGATCTAATCATTCAAGTAGCCCATTTTTGAACCCTTTCAAGAAGCTCAATGTCAATGTGTCCATACTTGAACACAGTATTCCAAATATGGTCTTACAATTGCCTTATACATTGGTAATCTGATTTCCCCATCTCTACACGATAATGTTCGATAAATCATCAATCACCTGGGCTTTTATGGCTACCTCTTTACACTGCTCAGAAAACTTCTTATCTGCCCATATTGTAACTCCCAGATCCCTTTCCTCCAATGTTTTTAATTCAAGACCAACAAGTGTATAATTTATTTGTGGGTTGTTATTAACCAAGTGTAAGACCTTGCATTTAGCAGCATTAAAATACAGCTGCCACTTCTCTGACCATCTTTGAAGTCTGTTCAAGTCATCCTGAAGCACTGTTTCAAATTATCCATTAACGACTCTGCCAATCTTTACATCATCAGCAAATTTTGACATCACACCTTTTATCCCTTCTTCTATGTCATTTATGAAAATGAGAAAAGATTCTTGATGGACCCCACTCTTTACGTTAGACTAATCTAAAAAATATCCAATAAGCACAATCCTCTGCCTTCTCCCATGCAGACTAACAACAATTCAGCTTAGAATCATACAAGTAATCCCAACATGTTTAAGCTTATACAGTAACCTCTCAAGATGGACCAAGTGAAATGCTTTGCTAAATCCAATTAAACTACGTCGAAATTGTTCCCTAAATCCAACTCATGAATAACCATATCAAAATAGCTTACTAAGTTACTTAAGCATGATTTATTCTCAAAAAATCCATGCTGTTGTCTCTCAGAATGCCATATCTATCTAAATATCCCTGAACTGCACTCTTAATCATTGCATCTAAGATTTTTTCTAATGCTCAAGTCAGACTAACCAGTCTGGAATAACCAACTTCACTCCTAGATACATTTACATCAATGGTTCAGTGCACATTCTCTCTCTCTCTCTCTCTCTCTCTCTCTCTCTCTCTCTCTCTCTCTCTCTCTGTCCCTCCCTCCCTCCCTCCCCCTCCCTCCCTCCGTCCGTCTGTCCATCCGTCCGTCTCTCTCTCCCTCCCTCCCTCAAAACTACAGGGCATATATGCTGCAACAGGATCTGGAAAGGTTGAGCAGATGGGCTTAGAGGTGGCAAATGAAGTTCAACATTGACAAATGTAAAGTACTACATATGGGAAACAGCAACCCCAGAGCAACGTATCAACTCTGTGGTACTACACTGACAGTGGTAGAGAATGAAAGGGACCTGGGGGTGGTTGTGCAGGCAGATATGAAGTTCTCTGAGCAGTGCAGATGGGCTGCAAGAGTAGCTCATGGTGTATTGTCAATGATATATAGGAATTTTTCTAGCAGGGATAAGGAGGTGATTATTCCCTTGAATAAGGCAATGGTCAGGCCACACCTAGAGTACTGAATACAGGCCTGGAGGCCTCATTTCAAGAAGGATGTAGAGCTGCTGGAACGAGTACAGAGAAGGGCAACAAGATTAGTGAATGGAACAAAGGGGTGCTCTTACGAAGAAATGCTTAAGTTTTGCGAATTACAGTGTCTGGAGACTAGGCACCAGCGAGGTGATCTGATATAGGTGTACAAAGCCTTGAATGGTTTGAGCATGCTCAATGCTGATGGGATTCTTCCTCTTGCTCAGAATAATCACCTGAGAGGGCATAAATTCAAATTGAGGAAAGAAAGATGTAGGATAGATGTGTGGAAATTTGCCTTTAGCCAGCGGGTGGTTGGTAGGTGGAACAGACTTCCATCCCTTGTCGTGGAAGTTGATAGCCTAAATAAGTTTAAGGCTCAGCTGGACAGGTATTTCGAACGAACACAGGGGTGAAGTGGAAGTGGTTATTTTTTATTTATTTATTTTACTTTATTTTTTTTGGCTGATGCTGCATAAGCTTGCTTTCTTGCATCAAATGCCTCTGCTAATGCTAACTCCAGGAGACTTACTTGCCTTTTTACTCAAGTTTTCTAATAAATAATCATCCAACTTCCACATCACTAATTTCATATAGTTCAGTGTCACTTGCACAGCCCCTTCTCATAAAAGCAATAGGCTAAAGATAGTGGGAATGCCGTGGCTCAGGGAAGCATTGAGGGGGCTGGCTGTCCTCTGAATCACAGCCTTAAAAAATAAACTGCTTGTTTAGTGTTTATAGAGCTATCAGAAACAAGTTAGTGCCAAGGGGGAGGATGTCTTTGTGTGTGTGCTCGATGTAAAGTGTGAGGATGTTAGGTAGTAGTAGTAGTGGCATGTGATGCAAGAAAGCAAATGTATGAGCTTATGCAGCATCAGCCAAAAAAAAAAAAAAAAATCACACCATTCCCTCCAAATACCTGTCCAGTTCCTCCTTAAATTTATTCACCCTATCAACTTCCACAATGACAGATGGAAGTTTGTTCCAGCAATTAACCACCCGCTGGCTAAAGGCAAATTTCCGCACATCTAATCGACATCTGTCTTATCTTAATTTGAATTTATGCCCCCTTAGGTTCGTAATCTGAACAAGTGGAAGGATCCCATCAGAATTCAGCGTGCTGAACCCATTCAAGGCCTTATAGACCTCAATCAGATCACCGCGCAGGTGCCTAGTCTCCAGCCACTGCAATTTGCAGAACTTAAGCCTCTCTTGATAAGAGGATCCCTTCATTCCCCTCATCAATCTTGTTGCCCTTCTCTGTACACGCTCAAGTAAATCTACATCCTTCCTAAAATGAGGCCTCCAGACCTGTATGCAGTACTCAAGGCGTGGCCTGACCATTGCCTTATACAGAGGGATAATCACCTCCTTTTCCCTGCTAGCAAAATTCCTATATATCATTGACAAAACCCCATGACCTGCCCTGGCAGCCTGTCTGCATTGCTCAGAAAACTTCATATCTGCCTGCACAATTACTCCCAGGTCTTTTTCATTTTCTACCACCTTAAGTGTAGTACCACACAGTTGGTACGTTTCTCTGGGGTTACTTCTACCCATATGCAGTACTTTGCATTTGTCAAGGTTAAACTTCAGTTGCCACTTCTTAGCCCATCTGCCCAAATTATCTAGATCCTGTTGCAGTAGCACACTGCCATTACTGTCATTAACAACCCTGCCAACATTTGTATCATCTACAAACTTCGACACTAAGCCTGATATACCTTCATCAATATCATTGATAAATATAAAAAACAACAGTGGACCCAACACCGAACCCTGTGGGACTCAACTAATAACATTAGTCCAAGAAGAGCAGCACCCATTGATTACCACCCTCTGTCTTCTCCCACTTAACCATCCTTTTATCCATTGTAGCAACTTACCCTTAATACCATTCTGCTCCAATTTGTACAATAGTCTTCCATGCACAATAGTGTCAAAAGCTTTCCTGAAATCCAAATATATGATATCAAAATTATTTTTTGCATCCAGTTCCTTTGTAACCACATCATAATATCCTATCAAATTTGTCAGACAAGACTTTCCCTTAACAAACCCATGCTGTGTCTGAATTATTGCTGCAGTCTTGTCTAGATGATCCTGCAATGCATCTTTAACCAGCGACTCCATTATTTTACCCGGAACAGAAGTTAAACTAACGGGTCTGTAATTACCCACGTCACCCTTCGATCCCCCTTTGTGAATTGGGGATACATTTGCACATCTCCAATCCGTGGGGACCTCCCCTGAGTCCAAGGATGCTCTCATAATTATGGCTAAGGGTTTACTTACTTCCTTTGCTGCCTCCTTTAATATAACTGGATAGATCCCATCCACCCCAGGTACTTTTCTTAAGTTTAACTTCAACAGTTTCTCTTCCACTTTGCTCTCAGTTATTACAAAATCATTAAGTACCCTGCTACAATTTGATAATCTTCTGCCATTTTCAAACCTTAATAATTCCTCACGTGTGAATGTAGATGCAAAATACTCATTCAGTTTTTTTGCTATCTGAGCAGGATATTAACAGTCGAACCATCAATGTCAAGTGGACCAATCAGATTCATCCCCTTCCTTTTAGAGTTTATATAAGTAAAGAAATCCTTGCTGTTTTTCTTAGCATCTTTTGCCAAGGATTTCTTGTAATCTGCCTTCAACTGCCTAACCTCCTTTGTAACTTGGTTACAGATCAACTTGTAGCTATCATAGGCTTCTGTGTCACGTGTTAATTTGTATGCATCCCATGCATTTTTCTTCTCTGATACGAGTCTCATTAGTTCATTTGACAACCACTTAGGCCTAAACCTTGAACAATATTTCTTAATAGGTATGAAACTTTTAGTAGCATCCAGGATTAATTCCTTGAATGCTTCCCACTTAGAATTTACTGTTGGTAACATCATCAGTTGATTCCACTGTACAGAATTTAAAAACTGTTGGAGACCACTTTACTCGCCTTTACAGAAGCAAAAACCTTTTCCTTTACCCCTGATGGAAATTAAATCTTTAAGTAAATCCCACGTGAGTACATTGTGATCACTGGCACCTAGAGGTTCTTTTATCTGCAAATTCCTAATACATGAATGATCACTGCTGATAACCAGATCAAGAGTATTACTTTCTCTGGTTGCCTCTCGAACATGCTGCTGCAGAAAACAATCATCCAATAAATCCACAAAAGTCTGACTAGTGTGTGAGTGACCAACCCACAAGTTCCAGTCAATATCTGGGAAGTTGAAATCACCCATTATAAGACATTCCGATTTACTAGCCTACTCTATTTCTCTGTACAATTGTTCATTGTACTCATTCGAGTCATTAGGCCTATAACACACTCCTACTCTTATTTTTGCTTTCGCAGTGCTTATGTCACACCAAACTGACTCAACAGTGCACTGTTCATCTATATCAACTGGATGCACTTCTTTTGATTTTATGTTTTTGTTAATTAACAGCATAACACCTCCTCCCTTCTATCCTGTCTATCCTTTCTGTACACATTGTACTCCCAAATCAGCATTGTTATGGGCCTTTATGAGAGCTTGAAGAACATGATAGATACCCACAAAGGATTTAAATTGCATGCCCGTTGATATCGATGGACAGTGCAGTGTCGAGTCAGTTTGTTGTGACATAAGCATTTGGAGATCAAAATTGAGAGTAGGAGTGGCCTAATGACTCTGATGAGTATAATACGGAACTGTACAGGGAAACAGAGTGGGCCAGTAAATCAGAGAGTCTTATAATGGGGGATTTTAATTTCCCAGATATTGACTGTAATTTGTGGGTTGGTCACTCACACACTAGCAAGGCTTTTGTGAATTTATTGGATGATTGTTTTCTACATCAGCATGTTCAGGAGGCAACTAGAGGGAGTAATACTCTTGATCTGATTATCAGTAGTGATTCTTAATGCATTAAGAATCTGCAGATAGTGGAACCACTCGGTGGCAGTGATCACAGTGTGCTGAAGTGGGATTTACTCAAAGAGGTAACTACCATCAAAGGTAAAGGGAAGGGTTTTTGCTTTCGTAAAGGTGACTACGGTGGTCAGAGACAGTATTTAAATTCTATACGGTGGGACCAACTGATGATGTTACCAACAGCAAATTCAAAATGGGAAGCATTCAAATAATTTATCTTGGAAGCTACTAGGTTCTACATACCAACTAAGAAATATTGTTCACGGTTTAGGCCTAAATGGATATCATGAACTAATGAGACATGTGGCAGAGAAGAAAAATGCATGGGATACATATAAATTAATGGGTGACATGGAAGCCTACGATAGATATAAGATTACTAGTCTGTAATCAAATCACAAAGGAGATTAGGCAGGCAAAGGCAGTTTATGAGAAATCCTTGGCAAAGGATGCAAAGAAAACCAACAAAGAGTTCTTTACCTTTGTAAACTCTAGAAGGAAAGGGATGAATCAGATTGGTCCACTGGATATTGATGGTTCAACTGTTGATGATCCTGCTCAGGTGGCTAACAAACTAAACGAGTAACAAAGTACTACATATGGGAAGCAGCAACCCCAGAGTGATACATCACTCTGGGGTTGCTGCTACACTGACAGTTGTAGAGAACGAAAAGGACCTGGGGGTAATTGTGCAGGCAGATATGAAGTTTTCTGAGCTATGCAGACAAGTCTGCAAGAGTAGCTCATAGTGTCTTGTCAATGATATACAGTAATTTTTCTAGCAGGGATAAGAAGGTGATTATCCCCTTATATAAGGCAATGGTCAGCCACACCTTGAGTACTGTATACAGGTCTGGAGGCCTCATTTTAAGAAGGATGTAGAGCTGTTGGAATGAGTACAGAGAAGGGCAAAAATATTAGTGAATGGAACAAAGGGTTGCTCTTAA
Organism: Mastigoproctus giganteus; assembly: GCF_048544385.1. NCBI lineage: Eukaryota > Metazoa > Arthropoda > Arachnida > Uropygi > Thelyphonidae > Mastigoproctus > Mastigoproctus giganteus. The sequence continues at coordinate 61,547,137 of NC_143584.1, read as the reverse complement.
GAAGAAAGGCTTAAATTTTGCAAATTATAGTGTCTGGAGACTAGGCACCTGCGAGGTGAACTGATTGAGGTGTATAAAACCTTGAATGGTTTGAGCATGTTCAATGCTGATGGAATTCTTCCTCTTGCTCAGAATAACCATTTGAGAGGGCATAAATTTAAATTGAGAAAAGACAGATGTAGGATAGATGTGCGGAAGTTTGCCTTTAGCCAGCGGGTGGTTGATTGGTGGAACAGACTTCCATACTTTGTTGTGGAAGTTGATAACCTAAATAAATTTAAGGCTGAGCTGGACAGGTACTTGGAATGAACGGAGGGGTGAAATGGGAGTGTGTTTTTTTTTTTTTTTTGGCTGATGCTGCATAAGCTTGCTTTCTTGCATCATATGCCTCTACTAATGCTCATTATGGCTCTCAGCTGCCCACATAAATGCCAGAGCTTGTACTTGATTATCAAGCAACACAGTGGCAATACCCAAGGCAGAATGTGCTGGTCCCAAAGGGGCTAGTTGTTTTGGTGACTACTGACAGGAAATGGGAAATATATTCTGTATAACGGATAGGTGGAAAGGACCTGGGTATGTCTGCCAGTGGCAAAAGTTGTTGACGTTGTACAGCAGATATCGTCTATTAATGGCACAAAAGGTGATATTATTTCACCTATTTTTCAATTTTGTTCTGCAGTTCTTCCAGGTGGTTTTTAATAAGACTTGAGACTTGCTGATATCCTTCCTCACTCTCAACACCAAGCAGCAGTGAAAATATCCTTTTGCAACATGATTTTTTCCAAAGATTCAGTTTCCTTTTAAATTCAAGAATCTTATCACTTGAAGTCAAAACGTTTTCTCCAGGGCCTTGCAGAGACTTGTTCAACTGCTTCAAGTGATGAAAAATGTCTGTTAAATAAGCTAGTTTCTGCAGCCATTCTTCATCTTCAAAGCACTTAGAAATCTGGCCTACTATTTTCTTGAAATTACTTCTGCATTTCACCTTTCAGCTCAAACAACCTGTTGGGAACTCTTCCTCTGCTAAGCCACCAGATTTCTGTATGCAGCAAGAGCAAGAGATTTAAGTGCTCTTTGTATGGGTTTTCACACAGTTTTTCCAACCTTCTCGAGTGAACTGGTCTTTGTTTAATAAAGTTAACCATTTTTGTAGCATCATCCAGAACTTTTTTCATTTCATTTTCAAGATATTTTGACACCAGCACCTCTCTGTGAAGAAAGCGGTGTGTTGTGACAACGTGAGGATTTTTTTTTCACAAGACATGTGAAACCCCTCGTGGAGCCAACCACTCATGGGGCACCATCAGTACAGATGCCAAAACAGTTCCTCCAAGACAGACTTTTTGTTTCCATTTATGAAGGCAAAACATTAAATATATCTTGGCCTTTGCTTGTTTCAGGCAGCTCTTTGCAGCAGAAAAAGTTTTCTTGAATTTCCCCATCATTTACAAATCTTACAAATGCTACAGAATGACATTTATTGGTGAATTCTGTTGACTCATCAAAAAGAGAAGCTGTTGTTTTTCATTACAAAAAACCACTTCAGCATAATGTGACATGTCATCAATACATCAACTTATCATACTATTTGAGAGGGGAAACATTTCAATTTTTCATACTGCATCTTATCCTAGCATTTTACTCACCATAATTTTACATGCCGGCATTAGGTTCTCACCAACTGTGTGAGTTTTCCTTTTCTGGGCAACAAGTTCTGCTACTAAATAACTTGTTTCCTGAGCCTTTTCACTGAATGTGACTTTTTTAAATAAAAGCTTTACTCTGTTTTGAGATTCCAATAGGTATTTAAAATAATTGCACTTTTACTGGTCAAATGGCTGTGATTTGAAGTTAAGCAGCTTTTCAATTTTGCTGTAGCCATTGCTGCATTTGTAAGTTGTTTGCCACAGATGACACACAATGTAATTGGGCAATTTGATTACCAGCCAATGTAAAACCCACTAATAAGTAGTCTTCATTGTAAAGATGGACTTTTTTCCTGAGGGGGCATAGATTCGTCTATGCCCCCTCAGATTATGAACCAGAGGGACCATAGATTCAAATTGAGGAAAGCCAATTATAGAATAGATGTGCAGAAATTTGCCTTTAGCCAGCAGGCAGTTGATTGCTGGAACAGAGTTCCATCTCTTGTTGCAAAAGTTAATAGCTTAAATAAATTTAAGGCTGGGCTAGACAGGCATTTGGATCACATGGATGGGTGAAATGGGAGGATTTTTTTGGCTGATGCTGCATAAGCTTGTTTCTTGCATTGTATGCCTCAACTAATGCTAATGGGATTCTTCCTCTTGCTCAGATTATGCACTTCAGGGGGACATAAATTGATATTGAGGAAAGACAGTTATAGAAAAGATGTGTAGAAATTTGCCTTTAGCCAGCAGGTGGTTATTACTGGAACAAACTTTATTTTGTCATTGTGGAAGTCAACAGCTTAAATAAATTTGAGAAAGAACTGGACAATTTTTTTTATTCAATTTATCCGAAACATAAGCTGGGTTATCTAAGCCTTTCCAACAACTAGTGCACAAGGATCCAATCTATGCATACGTTTCTCATACGCACCCTTGACCTCCATGACCTTATTTTTGGTACTATTACAGATCAACTTCTACCTGTTGTACGCTTCAGTACTTTTCATCACTATGTAATTGTCCCGTGCTATTTTTTTCTGCTCTATTTGACCACCCAGCTCCACAGTCATCCATATCAACATCCTTCTCCTGCAATATTTTCTTAAAGGTATGTATGCATTCATGGCTTCTGCGATTTTTGTTTTAAAAATATTCTATAATTTAAATGTATTCACCATCCCTTGGCAATCTGTGAAGTTCACAGATGCCTTATAGTGCCTTAAAATGTCAAAGTTCCCTCTTCTGAAGTTAAAACCTGTGTCTCTACCTTTATCTATGGCATCATCTTTCTTCATCTTCCACCTGATGATTGCATGATTACTTTCAGCCAATGGTTCCTTAGTAACAATAAGGTTAAGAATATTCTCACCCCTAGTACTTTCTCTAATATGCTGGTACAAATAATAATCATCTAGTTTATTTAAAAAAAAAAATTCCCCATGGTGAGTTTCCTCCCACTTATTCCAATCAATCTGGGGCATATTATATCTAGTCACCCATAAAAAGACATTCACGCTTGCTTTCTCATTCCATATGCACCTAAAGACTCTCATCATATTCTTCACAATCTTCTAGTCTGTAGATTACTACCACTCTCATTGTTTCTTTGTTTCCAACTAACTCACACCAGCAGATTCTATGTTGGCAGACGTAACTTCAAACTCAGCAGAGCTCTTTTCATGCTCAGGCTGCTTTTGATAAGAAGCATGATCCCTCCAACTCTTCTATCTTTCCTAAATATATTATACATACCGCATCCCTTTTATATCAACATTAGTTGTCCTAACCAGGAGTTCAAATTCAGCTGTTTTACTGGCATTACTATAGACACAGTTGAGACTAAGAAATCTATAGTTTACTACCCTGACACACCCCTTGAAGTTATTTAGGTTTGTATCTCAAGCTTTATCTTCCCCATCATTTGAAACATTGCTACTCAATGAACATCTTATCAAAATCAGCTGTTGTGGTAACAAACAAGAATTCATGAGGTGAGTACCAGCATTACTTTGACCAATATCATAAGATAAATGTGGATCTAAACTACCCATCTCCCCTCCCCAATTAGCAATTTCCCTGAACCCTTAGGGTATCCACAATGATACAAGCAAAAATCCTTGCAACGCATTTGTTGAAATGAATACCACCTCTACACAACAGATTTCTTCTATCTACAAGTTTGCTCCAGGGGCTCACATCTGGTGAGTATGGGCTTGGCACACCCAGGGTCCTGAGCTGGATATCATCATTCTTCTCATCTCTTCTTGGTGATTTCCTTCTACTTTAGTCTCTCTCTCTCTTAGGGTAACTTGGGAATTTTTTTGGCTGGTGCAGCATAAGCCTCAGGCTTCCTTGCACCATATAGCTAATAATAATAATAAAATGTGGGCCACACTGATAAAAATCACCCCCCCCCTAGAGTCTTTCAGATTCCCTGAAGTTCTGAATTAAATCACAAGGCTTTCAGCATATAATCCCATTCATCATGTCTGGGCAAAATTGAAGACACACATTCTGAATTAACGTAATGAATTCTGAATTAACATTTTTTCAGCAATATTGTGCTAACTTGGAAACTAGACTCTCAGTATTGGATCCCAGTGATGCTAATGGAAGAGCAGTGGCATCACTGCAAAGTGATGCTACTGGTATGGGGAGTAACTTTTTTTTGGGTTTCTGCCAAAGGTTTTCAGCTTTAATAGCTTTACAGAATGCAGTACTCCGCGATCTCCACCAATAGATCACCAGAAATGTTAAGACAACTCCACCCTTAACATTTTAGTGAACCTGCGGCAGACTCAATGCATTTATTAACAAGGAATGGAGATAATTTACTCAGAGGATGGTGTTGTAGAGAGTACAAAACAAGGAAGGCTGGAATCCCTCATTGGAAGGGGATGAATCAGGTTGGTCTATTTGATATACAGGGTGTCTCAAAAATATTGATACAAATGTTTAGAGGAGATAGGTAACATTTAAAGGAATGTGAATTGCATAGGAACCCATAACCGGAAACGTCAGCGTAAGTCGGTAGATGGCGTTGTTCGTCAGTTCGGGAGAGGGAAAATTTCTGGTTTACTCATTCAAGCAGTAGTCGCTGCACGAAGAGCATGCATCGATATATGAACAGCGAGCTGGCAGACATGCACCTAGTATATGGATTAGCAGAGGGCAATGGACGAGCCGCTCAACGAATTTATGGAGAACACTTCCCAGACAGACATGTACCGGACCACCGTTTGTTTGCGCGTGTGCATCAAAATTTGTGTGATTATGATTCATTTAGAGGTAACAGGAGTAGTGCGGACAGACCATGTTCAACGCGAACTACCGCCATGGAAAAAAGTGTGTTGAATGCTGTCCAGAATAATCCTACTACCAGCACACGTGCTGTTGCCTCTGCCTTAGGAGTGTCTCATTGCAGTGTACAGCATGTCTGGCACGACGATTCCTTATACCCCTTTCATCTCCAAAGGGTTCAGTTACTGCTCCCCCAAGAACATCCTGCACGTGTGGCTTTTGTGCAGTGGTTTCTCCAAGAAAGTGTTCAAGACTTGAATTTTCCAGCCTATGTTTTGCTCACGGATGAGGCTTATTTCACTCGGGAAGGCTTATTCAATCAGCACAATGCTCATGTGTGGGCTCAGGACAACCCACATGGTGTGCGCCCCCATGTGGCGCAACATCGGTTCACAATAAATCTGTGGGCAGGTATGGTCGTTGACTGCTTAGTCGGCCCATACCTGTTACCATCCCACACGAACTCCGCTAAATATCAGATCTTTCTTGAACAAGTTCTACCAGGGTTACTTGACGATGTTCCAGCAAATGTGAGACGCAACATTTGGTTTCAACCTGACGGGGCACCTGCCCATTATGGAAAATGTGTTCATGACAATTTGAACAGGCATTTTGGGCGTCGATGGATTGGCTGTGGTGGATCCATTGCGTGGCCCCCACGCTCACCTGATTTATCGAGCCTTGATTTCTTTCTGTGGGGGGGGGGGCCCTCAAATCTATCGTGTATGAATCGCCTGTGGAGATGGAAATGGATCTCGTGGTGAGACTCATCTGCGCTGCTGCTACTGTCAAGGAAACTCCAGGTGTGTTCAACCGTGTCCGCCAATCCATGCCGTGTCGGTGTCACGCATGCATCGTGTCTCAGGGTGGAAACTTCGAGCATCTGTTGTAACATCATGAAATGCATCCATCTCATACGCCATTGTTAATATTATGTCAAATAAATGTTTGCCACTAATTACTGTCTTGTGTCATTTCTGCTTCTTGTGCCTCTGCTACTACTTTCCCATGACGTTTCCGGTTATGGGTTCCTATGCGATTCACATTCCTTTAGATATTACCTACCTCCCCTAAATGTTTGTACCAATATTTTTGAGACACCCTGTATATGGTTCGACTGTTGATGATCCTGCTCAGATAGCTGACAAACTGAATGAGTAGTTTGCATCTACATTCAATCATGAGGAATTCTGCAGGGAAGTGGAGAGAAGCTTATTAAACTCTAACAGGGAGCTAAATGATTTTGTAATAACTAAGAACAAAGTGTTGGAGAAATTGTTGAAGTTAAACATAAGAAAGCCACCTGGGGTGGGTGGGATTTACATGGTTATATTACAAGAGGCAGTAAAGTAAGTAAGTAAATGCTTAGCCATAACTATGAGAACATCCTTGAACTCAGGGGAGGTCCTCACAGAATGGATGTGTGAAAATGTATCCCCAATTCACAAAGTGAAATAAAAGGGTGATATGAGTAATTACAGACTGTTAGTTTAACTCCTGTTCCAAGGAAAATAATGGAGTCACTGTTTCTAGAAGCACTGCAGGATAATATCTAGACAAGACTGCAGTAATATTTCAGACACAGCATGGGTTTGTTAAGGGGGAAGTCTTGTCTGACCAATTTGATTGGATACTATGATGTGGTCAAAAAGGAACTGGATGCAAAAAATAATTTTGATAGCATATACTTGGATTTCAGGGAAGCTTTTGATACAGTTGCACATAAAAGACTGCTGTACAAACTGGAGTATAAAGCATTAAGGGAAAGTTGCTACAATGGATAAAAGGATGGTTGAGTGGGAGAAGACAGAGAGTGGTAATCAATGGACATTGCTCTTCGTGCGCTAATGTTATCAGTAGAGTCCCTGAGGATTTGGTGTTAGGCCCATTGTTGTTTTCTATATTTATCAATGATACTGATGAAGGTGTATCATGCTTAATGTCCAAGTTTGCAGATGGTGCAAAAGTTGGCAGCATTTAATGACAGTATGATACTGCAACAGGATCTAGAGATGTAGAAGAGTTCGGCAGATGGGCTGAGAAGTGGCAACTGAAGTTTAATGACAAATGCAAAGTACTGCATTTGGATAGTACTAACCCCAGAGAAACTTACCAATTGTGTAGTCCTATACTGACTACACAATTGGTAAGAGTGGTAGAGAATGAAAAAGACCTGGGTTAATTGTGCACTAGGATATGAAGTTTTCTGAGCAGTGCAGACAGGCAGCCAGAGCAGGTCATGGGGTCTTTCCAATGATATATAGGAATTTTGCTAGTAGGGAAAAGGCGATTATCCCTTTGTATAAGGCAATGGTCAGAGCTCGCATTGAGTACTGTGTACAGGTTTGGAGCCTCATTTTAGAAACGATGTAGAGTTGCCAGAATGAGTACACAGAAAGGCAACAAGATTGGTGAGGGGGACAAAGGGATGACCTTACCAAGAAAGGCTTTAAGTTCTGCAAATTGCAGCATTTGGAGACTAGGCGCCTGCGAGGTGATCTGACTGAGGTGTATAAGGCCTTGAATGGATTGAGCAGGCTCAATTGTTGTTTGTTATTTGGTTTTTAGGAGCATTAGCAACTATGGCCATATTGCTCTGGGGATATGCGGTGGTCATTCCCTGACCATTCTGCATCCTCCATATTTGGTGGTCATGGGCTCGAACCTGGTCTAATCAAGAAGCGTTTGCTACGCACTGCTGCTCCTACCCACCTGGCTACGGAGATGCCAGCAGCAGGCTCAATGCTGATGGGATTCTTCCTTTTGCTCAGATTATGAACCTGAGGGGGCATAAATTCAAATTGAGGAAAGACTGTTGTAGAACAGATGTGCAGAAATTTGGCTTTAGCTAGAGGGTAGTTCATAGCTTAAATATATCCAAGGTAAAGACTAGACACACTGTTAGAGCGAATGGATGTCTGAAATGTTTTTTTTTTTTTTTTTTTCTGATGCTGTTTAAGTTTGCTTTCTAGCATCATATGCCTCTACTAATGCTAATGGAGGGGTTGTTTTTTTTGGGTTGAGAAAAGTCATTTTCAGTTCAGTTGTCTCAGATCTTAATCTCAATGGCTGTAAAGGTGGAAACATATTATCCATCTCTGCTACTTTCAGCCCAGAGAGACTGGATTTCTTCTACCAGGTTACCAGCCCTGCCAAGGGGAGGCAGGAGCAGTGCCACAAGAGTGATCAAGCAGCACCGTTCTGCCCTAAAACTCAGTCTTTCTTATTTACAATTCATACGACTAAGTTTACTATTAATTAATGGGAATGTATGAAAAACATTTTAAAGTTGAACAAGAACTGTAGCTGGGAGAAAATGCTCAATGAATTATGAACTACTTGTTCACTATAAAGCTTGGCCCCCCCCCAAAGTCAAATGAAAAAGTAAAAACTAAGTTACTCTGATAGTATATAACAGAGCTATGGTGTTCGATACATTATGTTGATATCAATATTTGTAGAAGAAAAAGAAGAATTTACCTCAATATGATATGAAGAACACTTCCTTATAATACTTTCCAGAAATTAAAATTAATGAAACTTTAACGCAAAATGATTACAGTAAAAAATCATTTGAACACAATTCAAAAATTAATTAAAAATCAATTATTTTAAAGTTACACGTCAATTTTTAAAAATGATTTTCCTTCCTGAAGCAGACAATGCTTTTCAACTGTATGTTGTGATCACAGGAATCGAAATCACGGAGCGTGCGAACTTGAATCTTAAATAGAGAGATTATTCTTCCTCATGCATTCACATGAAACGACGTGACTATTTGTCTTTGTGCATGTGTGCAAAAGACCGCGAATCAGAGATTAGATATGGATGGCAAACATTAAAAGAAAACTCTTAATTTAATTTCGATGGTTTCTGCAATTCATAGTCTCATATAATTAGAATGGACACTAAGTATTTTGGCTTCATTAAATAAAAATGCATGTTTTTCGTGAACAGCATGAAAGGCCAATTCTGACACTGCTGAAGGAGAAGCACAAACTGAGGACATTTTAGGAACTGTTTTACGCGAACAATGAGCGGGAATCGCATAAATTCTTGGTAAGACGAGTCTCAATCACTGCAAGAAATGTTGACCAAGTCATTCATTTGTGTAGCGAAAGAGGAAAGGATTGAGCGATTGCTCGGTATAGTGTGTAATTTCTGTATTGGTCTGGCCACAATCTTAAATTTAGTATCTTTAAAGAATTTGTTAAGCTGCTTGTGCAACTGTTCAATATATGGGCCAGAAATAAAGTATTTTTTGATGTTACTATCGTTGGTTGGTGTAGTTTTTTGTATCGTATCCTTAGCTTGTACCCCAATTCGGTTTATTGTGGCAAGGGGTAACCCCTGTTTAAGAACCTGCTGGTTAATATCTGTATTTCTGAGTCTAAAGCAGATTCCGTCATTGAATATTTATAGGCACTGCAAAACTGATTAAAGATACTAGCCCTTTTGTAGGTGAACGGGTGATAACTGTTATAATGTAGAAGCATACTGTTGTTTGTTGGTTAACGATAGATGTGAAATTGGATTTTATTCACATCGCGAGTAAGCGTGAAATTAGAAAATTTAATGACTTAGTATCCGTATTTTCCTTTACAATGTAATATTGAGTCTAGGATGAATATAATTAAATTAATGTAAAATGTCTTGAATAGTGCTACTATTAGTAATAACCAGAGCATTGTCTACTTACCTCCCACAGTAAGTAATACGGGGTAGAAAAGGCGGTCAAATGTATATACTCAATCAGTGAGAGATAGACCTCCAATAATAAGCAGCTTAGACTCAATCCCTTTGGCAACCCAAAAATTTGTTTGTATACTTTGTCTCAAAAGTGATATAGTTGGCTTCAACTAAAAGTTTAATAAAGTGAAAAATTTCTTTACTAGGAAGCTTCATATAATTAATCAGCAGAGTTATTATTTAACATATCCCAAAAAAGAATATCTAATCAATGTTTACATTCGTATATAAGGAAGTAACATCCAGTGAGAATAAATTATAATTATCGCCAAGTCCTTAAGTTTATTAAATAATGTATTGTAGTTTTTTATCCCAAATTGTATTGCTTGACAGCAGAGACTGATTCTACAGGGATGGAGTACACTTAAATAGATGAAGGTGCAAGAACATTTGCTGATGCTATGAGGCAGTGTTAGGTGGGTCGGAAAACTGCTAGCTTGGAAGGGGGACACAGACTAAAATTTTAACAATGGCCACAGGCAGAGGCAAAATTGATTCTTGCACTGCTTCTATTAGAATGAGCAGCAGCCTGGAAAGTAGGGTGCTGGGGATTTACAGGACTGCTGGGAGCCATAATGGAACAAATAAATACATAGGCTGTGTAAGGGTAACTAACAGTATGAACAGGTGCATGTACACCAATGCTAGGAGTATAGTTAATAAATTTGATGAGCTTCAAGCGCTAGTCAAGACATCAAAGGCAGATATTGTTGGGATATCAGAGACATGATGTCATACAGATATAAGCAGTGCAGAATTGGAATTTGGGGAGTACAATGTGAGAACAGAAAGGATAGACAAGACAGGAAGGGAGGAGTTATGCTGTTAGTTAAGAAACACAAAATCTAAGGAAGTGCATCCAATTGATGTTGGTCGCAATGCAATGTTGAGTCTGTTTGGTGTTACATAATCACTGGGAAAGGAAAAATGAGAGTAGGTGTGTGCTATAGGCCTAATGAGTATAAACTGATGAGTATAATGAGCAATTGTGCAGAGAAATAGAGTCGGCCAGTAAATCAGAATACCTTATAATGGGAGATTTTAACTTTCCAGATATTGAATGAAACTTGTGGTGGGTCACTCACACACTAGCAGGACTTTTGTGAATTTATTGGATGACTGTTTTCTACAGCAACATTAGCATTAGCATTAGTAGAGGCATTTGATGCAAGAAAGCAAACTTATACAGCATCAGCCAAAAAAAAAATAATAATAAAATAAAATAAAATAAAAAAAAATAAAAAAAAATAATAAATAAATAAAAAAAAATAAATAAATAAAAAATAACCACTTCCACTTCACCCCTCTGCTCGTTCGAAATACCTGTCCAGCTGAGCCTTAAACTTATTTAGGCTATCAACTTCCACGACAAGGGATGGAAGTCTATTCCACCAACCAACCACCCGCTGGCTAAAGGCAAATTTCCTCACGTCTATCCTACATCTGTCCTTTCTCAATTTGAATTTATGCCCTCTCAGGTGATTATTCTGAGCAAGAGGAAGAATCCCATCAGCATTGAGCATGCTCAAACCATTCAAGGCTTTATACACCTCTATCAGATAACCTCGCCGGTGCCTAGTCTCCAGACACTGTAATTTGCAAAACTTAAGCCTTTCTTCGTAAGAGCACCCCTTTGTTCCATTCATTAATCTTGTTGCCCTTCTCAGTACTCGTTCCAGCATCTCTACATCCTTCTTGAAATGAGGCCTCCAGACCTGTATACAGTACTCTAGGTGTGGTCTGACCATTGCCTTATACAAGGGAATAATCGCCTCCTTATCCCTGCTAGAAAAATTTCTATATATCATCGACAATACACCATGAGCTACTCTTGCAGCCCGTCTGCACTGCTCAGAAAACTTCATATCTGCCTGCACAACCACCCCCAGGTCCCTTTCATTCTCTACAACTGTCAGTGTAGTACCACAGAGTTGATGCGTTGCTCTGGGGTTGCTGTTTCCCATATGTAGTACTTTACATTTGTCAATGTTAAACTTCATTTGCCACCTCTCAGCCCATCTGCTCAACCTTTCCAGATCCTGTTGCAGTAGCATAGTGTCAGTAGTGTCCTTAACAACACTGCCAACCTTCGTATCGTCTGCAAACTTGGACATTAAGCTTGATATACCATCATCAATATCATTTATAAATACAGAAAACAAAAATGGACCCAATACTGAACCCTGAGGGACTCCACTAATAACATTAGTCCACGATGAGCAGTGACCATTGATTACCACTATCTGTCTTCTCCCCCTCAACCACCCCTTTATCCATAGCAGCAATTTGCCTCCAATGCCACACTGCTCCAATTTGTGCAGCAGTCTTCCATGTGCAACAGTATCAAATGCCTTTCTAAGATCCAAGTTATTCCCTGCATCCAGTTCTTTTGTGACTGCAGCATAGTATCCAATCAAATTGGTCAGGCAAGACTTCCCCTTAACAAAACCATGCTATGTCTGAGCTTTAACTGATGTCTTGTCTAGATGATCCTGGAGTGCTTCTTTAACCAGTGCCTCCATTAATTTTCCAGGAACAGAAGTTAAACTAACAGGTCTATAACTATTTGTGTCGCCCTATGATCCTCCTCCTTTGTGAATTGGGGTCACATTTGTACATCTCCAGTCCATGGGTACTTCCCCTGTGTCCAAGGAAGCTCTCATAATTATGGCTAAGGGTTTGCTTACTTCCTTTGCTGCCTCCTTTAATATAACTGGATAGATCCCATCCACCCCAGGTGCCTTTCTTGTATTTATCTTCAACAAATTCTCCTTCACTTTACTCTCAGTTATTACAAGATTCTCTAGCTTACTGCCAGAGTTGAATACACCTCTGGCATTCCCCTCGCTGAATAACTCCTCATGTGTGAATGTCGATGCAAAATATTAATTCAGTTTGTTTGCTACCTGAGCAGGATCATCAACAGCTGACCCATCGATATGAAGTGGACCAATCTGATTCATCCCCTTCCTTCTAGAGTTTACATAAGAAAAGAACTCTTTGCTGCTTTTCTTTGCATCCCTTGCCAAAGATTTCTCGTAATCTGCCTTCGCCTGCCTAACCTCCTTTGTAACTTGGTTACAGATCAACTTGTATCTATCATAGGCTTCTGTGTCATGTGTTAATTTGTATGTATCCCATGCATTTTTCTTCTCTGCCATATGTCTCATTAGTTCATCTGACATCTACTTAGGCCTACACCTTGAACAATATTTCTTAGTCGGTACGTAAAGCCTAGTGGCTTCCAAGATAAGTTCTTTAGCATTAGCATTAGTAGAGGCATATGATGCAAGAAAGCAAGCTTATTCAGCATCAGCCAAAAAAAAAAAAAAAAAAAGCACAACCACTACTCCCATTTCACCCCTCCGTTCGTTCGAAATACCTGTCCAGCTGAGCCTTAAATTTGTTTAGGCTATCAACTTCAACAAGTGATGGAAGTCGATTCCACAAACCAACTGCCCGCTGGCTAAAGGCAAATTTCCGCACATCTATCCGACATCCGTCCTTCCTCTATTTATGCCCTCTCAGGTGATTATTCTGAGCAAGAGGAAGAATCCCATCGGCACTGAGCATGCTCAAGCCATTCAAAGCCTTATACACTTCTATCAGATCACCTCGCCGATGCCTAGTCTCCAGACTCTGTAATTTGCAAAACTTAAGCCTTTCTTTGTAAGAGAAACCCTTTGTTCCATTCACTAATCTTGTTGCCCTTCTCTGTACTAGTTCCAGCAGCTCTACATCCTTCTTGAAATGAGGCCTCCATATACCTGTATACAGTACTCAAGGTGTAGCCTGACCAATGCCTTATACAAGGAAATAATCACATCCCTATCCCTGCTAGAAAAATTCCTGTATATCATTGACAAGACACCATGAGCTACTCTTGCAGCTCGTCTGCACTGCTCAGAGAACTTCATATCTGCCTGCACAATTACCCCAGGTCCTTTTCATTCTCTACCACTGTCAGCGTAGTACCACAGAGTTGATACGTTGATCTGGGGTTACTGTTTCCCATATGTAGTACTTTACATTTGTCAATGTTAAACTTCATTTACCACCTCTCAGCCCATCTGCTCAACATTTCCAGATCCTGTTGCAGCGGCATAGTGTCAGTAGTTTCCTTGACAATCCTGCCAACCTTCGTATCTTCGTATCGTCTGCAAACTTGGACATTAAGCTTGATATACCATCGTCTATATCATTTATAAATACAGAAAACAACAATGGACCCAACACTGACTGAGAAACTCCACTAATAACATTAGTCCACGTTGCGCAGTGTACATTGATTACCACTCTCTGTCTTCTGCCACTCAACCATCCCTTTATCCATAGCAGCAGTTTGCCTCCAATGCCACGCTGCTCCAATTTGTGCAGCAGTCTTCCATGCGCAACAGTATCAAAAGCCTTTCTAAGATCCAAATATATAATATCAAAGTTATTCCCTTCATCCAGTTCTTTTGTGACTACATCATAGTATCCAATCAAATTGGTCAGACAAGACCTGCCCTTAACAAAACCATGCTGTGTCTGAGCTATAACTGAATTCTTGTCCAGGTGATCCTGCAGTGCTTCTTTAACCAGTGCCTCCATTAATTTTCCTGGAACCGAAATTAAACTAACAGGTCTATAATTACTTGTGTCAGCTTTTGATCCTCCTTTGTGAATTGGGGTTACATTTGCACATCTCCAGTCTATGGGTACCTCCCCAAAGAAGCGCTCATAATTATGGCTAGGGATTTGCTTAATTCCTTTGCTGCCTCCTTTAATATAACTGGATAGATCCCATCCACCCCGGGTGCCCTTTTTATGTTTATCCTCAACAATTTCTCCTCCACTTTCCTCTCAGTTATTAGAAAATCATCTAGCTCACTGCCAATGTTTACTTCACCTACGACATTCCTCTTCCTGAATAACTCCTCATTTGTGAATGTAGATGCAAAATACTCGTTTAGATTGTTAGCCATCTGAGCAGGATCCTCAACTTTGAATGCTCCCCATTTTGAATTTTCTGTTAGTAACATCATCAGTTGGTCCCACTGTATAGAATTTAAATACTGTCTCAGTCCATCGTAGTCGCCTTTACGAAAGCAATAACCCTTCCCTTTACCCCTATTGGTAGTTACCTCTTTGAGTAAATCCCACTTCAGCACACTGTGATCACTGCCACCTAGTGGTTCATTTACCTGCGATTCTTAATGCATGAAGAATCACTACTGATAATCAAATCAAGAGTATTACTCCCTCTAGTTGCCTCCCGAACATGTTGATGTAGAAAACAATCATCCAATAAATCCACAAAAGCCTTGCTAGTGTGTGAGTGACCAGCCCCCAATTTCCAGTCAATATCTGGGAAATTAAAATCCCCCATTATAAGACTCTCTGATTTACTGGCCCACTCTATTTCCCCGTACAGTTTCTTATTATACTCATCAGAGTCATTAGGCCTATAGCACACTCCTACTCTCAATTTTGATCTCCCAATGCTTATGTCACACCAAACTGACTCGACACTGCACTGTCCAGCAATGTCGACTGGCTTCACTTCCTTGGATTTTATGTATTTCTTAACTAATAGCATAACCCCTTCTCCCTTCCTACCCTGTCTATCCTTTCTGTAGACATTGTACTCCCCAAATTCCAGTTCTGCATTCCTTATATCTGTGTGACACCACCTCTCTGAAATCCCCACAATATTTGCCTTTGATGTTTTGAGCAATACCTCAAATTCATCAAATTTATTTACTAAACTCCTAGCATTGGTGTACACACAAGTATACATGCACCTGTTCTTTTTCTTAGCTACCCTAACACAACCTATGTGTTTATTTGTACCCCAATGATTCCCAGCAGTCTCTGAAATATCCTGCATCTTATTTTCCAGGCAGCAGCTCATTCCAATAGAAGCAGTGCAAGAATCACTTTCACCTCTGCCAGTGGCTACTGTTAATCTATTAGTCCTTGTATCCCCCCCATCTAGCAGTTTTCCGACCCACCTAACACTGCCTCGATAGCCTCAGCAAACATTCTTACACCCTTTCTATTTAAGTGTATCCCATCCCTGTAGAAGCAGTCTCTCCTGTTAACAAGTACAGACCAGGTTGAAAAAAATTCTACCCCTTGAGCCTTTGCACAATCCTTCCATAGCAGAATTGATCAACAGGGCTCTAATCATATACTCCCTCCTATCGTGTCTAACATGTTCGATAAGCAACCAGAGGGAGTAATAGTCTTGATCTGATTATCAGCAGTGATTATTCATGCATTAAGAATTTGCAGATAAAGGAACCACCAGTGATCACAATGTACTGATATGGGAATTACTTAAAGATATAACTACCATTAAGGATAAAGGGAAGGGAATTTTGCTTTCATAAAGGTGATTAGAGGGGTCTCAGACAGTTTTTAAATTCTGTAGAGTGGGATAAATTGATGATGTTACCAACATTGAATTCTAAATGGGAAGCCTTCAGGGATGCAATACCTTTTTGGAGTCTACTAGGTACTTTTCATTCCAAATAAGAAATACTGTTCAAGGTTTGGGCCTAAATGGATGTCAGATGAATTAATGAGGCTTGTGAGAGAGAAGAAAAATGTATGAGATGCATATACAGTATCAGGTGACACAGAAGCTTATGGCAGATATAAACTAGTCTGTAATCAAGTTGCAAAGGAAGTTAGGCAGGTGGCAGATTACGAGAAATCTTTGGCAAAGAATGCAAAGAAAAACAGCAAAGACTTCTTTACTTATGTAAACTCTAGAAGGAAAGGGATGAATCGGATTGGATCACTTTTCATAGATGGGTTGACTATTGATAATCATACTCAGGTGGCTGATAAACTGAATGAGTATTTTGCATCTACATTCACACATGAGGAGTTATCCAATGAGGGGAGTGACAGAAGTTTATCAAACTCTAACGTGGAGCTAAGTGATTTTGTAATAACTGAAAGGAAAGTGGAGGAGAAATTGTTGAACTTAAACATAAAAGAGGCAGCTGTGATGGATGGGATCTATCCAGTTATATTAAAGGAGGGAGCAAAGGAAGTAAGTAAACCCTTAGCCAAAATTATGAGAGCTTCCTTGGAATTGTACTCAGGGGAGGTTCCCATGGACTGGAGGTATGCAAATGTATCACCAATTCACAAAGGGGGTTCAAATGGTGACACAAGTAACTACATACCTGTTAGTTTAATAATGGGAAAAATAATGGAATCATTGGTTAAAGAAGCATTGCAGGATAATCTAGACTACTTAAGGATGTGTCATTGCACTAATAGTACACTGTTGAAGAAGGAGACAGCAGTCTCCAAAAGCTTCAGGTTTTATCGCTTTTAATCCAGTTTATTTTAGATAATTTTATTGCTAACTACATTTTTAACGTTTTATCGTAGTTTATTTTATTGTAATATTTTAGTCTTCCGATAGTGTATCACAGTATTTCATTATATTCTGTATATATTATTTTTATAGTAAAATTTTTAATTCCTGGCTGGTGTTGGTCTTTAATTATTACAGTAATCTAGACAAGACAGCAGTAATAGTTAAGACAGAGTGGGGTTTGTTAATGTCTGACCAATTTGATTGGATACTATGATGTGGTCACAAAGGAACTGAATGTCAAAAATAATTTTGATTCCATATACTTGGATTTCAGGAAAGCTTTTGATACTTTTGCACATGGAAGACTGCTGTAAAAATTGCAGAAGTATGGCATTAAGGGTAAGTTGCTGCAATGGATAAAGGGATGGTTGAATGGGAGACGACAGAGAGTGGTAATCAATGGACACTGCTCTTCGTCGACAAATGTTATTAGTGGAGTTCCACAGGGTTCGGTGTTGGGCCCATTGTTGTTTTGTATACTGATCAATGATATTGATGAAGGTAAAGCAGGTTTAATGTCCAAGTTTGCAGATGATACAAAGGTTGACAGGGTTGTTAACGACACTAAAGACAGTATGCTACTCCAACTGGATCTAGATAAGTTGTGGAAATGAGCTGAGAAGTGGCAACTGAAGTTTAACCTTGACAAATGCAAAGTACTGCATATGGGTAGTGTCCAAAGAGAAATGTACCAACTGTGTTGTACTACAAGGGAAGTGGAAAGTGAAAAAAACCTGGGGGGGGGGGTTTGTGCAGTCAAATATGAAGTTTGCTGAGCACTGCAGACGGGCTGCCAGGGCAGGTCATGGAGTCTTGTCAATGATATATAGGAATTTTGCTAGTAGGGACAAGGAGGTGATTATCCCATTATACAAAGCAATGATCAGGCCACATTGTTGTACTGTGTACACAGTACACAGTACAACAATGTGGACCTGTACACAGTACCTAGAGTACTGTGTACAGGTCTGGAAGCCTCATTTTTGGAAAGATGTAGAGTTGCTAGAACGAGTATAAAGAATGGCAACAAGATTGGTGAGGGGAACAAAGGAGTGCTCAAGAAAGGCTTAAGTTCTGCAAATTGCAGCGCACGGAGAGTAGGCACCTGCGGGGTGATCTGATTGAGGTATATAAGGCTTTGAATGGGTTGAGCAAGCTGAATGCTGATGGGATTCTTCCTATTGCTCAGACTAAGAACCTGAGGGGGGCACAGTCTCAAACTGAGTACAGATAGTTGTAGAATAGATGTGTGGAAATTTGCCTTTAGCCAACGGGTATTCGATTGGTGGAACAGGCTTCCATCTTTTACTGTGGAAGTTGATAGCCTAAATAAATTTAAGGCTGAGCTGGAGGCATTTGGAATGAATGGAGGGGTGAAATGGGAGGTTGTTTTTTTTTTTTTTTTTTTTTTTTGGCTGATGCGGCAGAAGCTTCCTTTTTTGCATCGTATGCCTCTATTAATGCTAATGCTTGTCTAAAGGGTTTTGTAACACTAGAAACATGTGTGACTACGGATGAAAATGCTGAGTTTCTATAAGAAACAATGGGCCGAATAGGAATTCCATTCTTATACAGTTTTACCTGACCAGAATGCGCAGGAATGTTGTATGTTCTGGCCTTCAATTCCTTTAACTGAGAAATGGTAATGTAGTAATTTTTTCGATATGTGGTTATCATTTTATTGTACTGATTGATGAAATTGGTAAATAGTAATTATTAAAAAGGGCAATTATCTTTAATCAGTTTCTCAATGCCTATAAATATTCAATGACAGAATCTGCTTTAGACTCAGAAATACAGATATTAACCAGCAGATTCTTAAACAGGGGTTACCTCCTTGCTACAATAAAACAAATTGGGGTACAAGCTAAGGGGTACAAGCTAAGGATACAAAAAATTACACCAACTAACAATAATAAGATCAAAAATACACCAACTAACAATAGTGAGATCAAAAATACTTTATTTCTGTCCCATACATTGAACAGTGGCATAAGCAGATTAACAAATTCTTTAAAGATATCGAATTTAAGATTGTGGCCTGACCAATACAGAAATTACACGCTATACCAAGCAATCGCTCAGTCCCTTCCTCTTTTGCCACACAAATAAATGACTGTCAACATTTCTTGCAGTGATTACCACTCGTCTTACCAAGGATGTATGTGATTGGCACTCATTGTTCGCATAAAACAGCATGCGTCCTCAGTTCGTGCTTCTTGTTGAGGAACGTCAGAATTGGCCTTTCATGCCATTAACGAAAAACATACATTTTTATTTAACTAGGCCAAAATACTTAGCATCCAACATAATTATACGGGACTATTAATTGTAGAAACCATTGAAATTAAATTACACGAGAATTCTATTAACGTTCTTCATCCATTTGTAATCTCCAATTCGTGGTCTTTTGGACGCATGTGCGAAGACAAATAATCGCAGTGTTTCATGTGCATGTGTGAGAATGAATTATCTCACTAAGATTCAAGCTCACATACTCCATAATTTCCATTCCGGTGATCACGACATATGGTCGAAAAGCATTGTCTGCTTCAGGAAGGAAAATCATTTTTCAAAATTTATGTTTAACTTTAACTGATATTTTAATAAATTTTTTAAATTGATTGTTTTTTGAATTTTAATTAATTTTTGAATTGTATTCAATTGATTTTTACTGTAATCATTTTGCATTAAGCTTTTATTCATTTTAATTTCTGGAGAGTATGACACGGAAGTGTTCTCCGTATCATATTGAGGTAAATTTCTCTTATTCTTCTACAAATACTAAATTATTTTATACTTAACTTTGTCATTTTCCTTCTAAAATATAACATTACTGCATTTCCACAGCATATATATAAAAAAAAAATATATATATATATATATTTTTTTTTTTTTTTTTTCTTGTAAACAAAAAATATTGTAATCTTAACCCTTTGTTCACATTTTCTAACTTATGCCATGCTAAGTGAAATCAAAATAGCTGTTATGCACTTACAGAATGTGGTATACATGTAATAAATATATTCCAGCATGAACAATCATAAAATGCATTTAGCAATCATGTTGGCTTTAACTATGGTTCACTCGATGTGTGCATTATTGCAGTTTTCTGCTTGATCATATGGCTACAGGCATAATGTACCATCCAAAAGCTATTAATATAGTATATTGTAATGTACTGGATAGTACATTATAATATACTATCCAGTTGTTCTCATTAAGAATGCAGCAGTGGGATTACAAAAAAAAACAAAGAAAATGTTTATTTATTATTGTTTTTTTTTCATTGCATGTGACATTTTCATAGTGTGTTGATACTGAGTCTCATCATTATAAGTGAAACTTTGAACTGCTATCACAAATACATACTAGCATCTGTATAAAGTTATCAAGATTGCAAGAGGTAAGCTATTTTAATTCATTTCATTTAAAACAAAAATGACTCAGAAGTGAGAGGAAAATAAAAGAAAGAAACAAAGTTTGAGTTTGAATTCTTTGGAAGAAATGTTATCCATCTATCGAACTTTACACTATATGGAATTTTGGCTGTTGATTATAATGTAGATCCGTTAGCATCTACATTATAATCAACACCTAAACAACACTTATGATGCAGTTCTTCAGCAAAGTCCTATCTATTTTAACATATAATTAACGAGCAAGTAACGGCAAACAAGTACAGGCAGTTCCCGCTTTACGAGTTCCCGGGTTTAAGAGGTTTTTTTTTTTTTTTTTTTTTTTTCAAATATCAAGTATCAACAAAATGGAATATATGAACATTAATTGAAAAAAAATGAATGTTAAACATTCATAAATCCAGCATTTCAAACCATGCTTGTAGCTATACAACACAGTGCACCATGCTTTACAATATTAATCCATTCCAGAGACACCATCGTTTTGTGAATACAGTCGATTCCGGTTATTTGGGACACATCGGGACTAGTGCATTTTGGCCCGATTAAGCGGCTGCCCCAATTATCCGAAGTTTCACATAAATAGTTAAAAATACAATGTAACCCCCCACCTTTACAATTGGTTCACTGTACAATCAAATCACGTTACGATGGAGTCACCATAGCAAAGTACCGTTCACTATATGATGTGCAGTAAGCGCCGGTCATTGTGATCACATTTGTGAACTAAATTTTAATTCTATTAAACTGCGATTCTAATTAGTGAAAATAGGAGGAATATTATCCACAGGCTATAAAAGCAAAGATATATTAAGCACAAATTTACCCTTTATTACCTTACCAATTAACAAAATTAAATGATACGTGAAAATTGGAAGAATGTACGTGATAATCGGAATAATTTATTTGTACTGTAATATGTACATACTAACTAAACTAGTTGACATTTCTGTTCAATGTCATTTGTGGGTGGGGGTTAATATGTAAAACAGTAAAACAGTAAAAAGATGAGCAATCAATAACAAAAAACACGGCACACACAAATTGCAAGTAACACGATACGTGCAAGTGAGAACGGAGTAACAAATAACAAAGCTTTAAAAATAGGAATGAAGAGAAGATTCTGAAAATTAATTTTTTTTTTATGTGAAAAGAAGATTCCATAGAAGTGTAAACACATTGTACCATAATAACCCACAGAATTCCAGCTGTCGGTATTATCGCAAATTCAACAAGATCGAGTTTACTATCAGTTTATGATAAATTTCACTAAGAGAAAAGCCCAATAAACAGGTGACTGCTAATTGCTTTTATTGTTTTATGGTTGTGACATCCAGAAATCCGACCAAACTACGTGGTACGGTCGGAGACAATCGTAGGGTAATCTTCAGTGCTGCGGTCTCTTGCCCCGATTAAACGGCATTTTGTCCCAATTAAGCGAAGTAAACACTGGCTATTTTCTCGATTGGGTTCTGTTTTTTTAGGATTTGCCCCAAATAAACAACTGCCCCAATTAACCGGTAGCCCAAATAACCGGAATCCACTGTATATCGTAATGTGAACCCATTGTTTTTCAGTTATTTGTTCCAAAACCTCAGAAGTTGAAATTTTTGCTATATAACTAAGCTATTTATCTCTCTAAAAGGTTATTTTTAAAATGTAAATTGTATTAGTTACCAATTCAAATGATTAAAATGCACTACACTTTCATCATTATCATATGTTCTGTTATAAGAATCAATTTTGAATGCCTTTATGATATTTTTCTAAAGCACATTTCTGGAGGTCACGACCATAAAACAAAAACAATTTGCAGTTTCCGGTTTATTGGGCTTTTCTGATAGTGAAATCAATTATAAATGGATTGAAAACTCGATCTGTTACTGCATTTGTGAAAATACTGATAGCTGGAATTGTGTGGGTTTTTATGTTATTATGGTGAAATGCATTTCCCCTTCACGCCAACCTTCAATCATACAAAAAACATAAATAAATTTTCAAAATCTTCTCTTCATTCCTTTTTTTTTTTTTTTTAAGCTTCGTAAACTTGTTGTTGTTATTTGGGTTTTAGGAGCATTAGCAACTAAGGCCATATTGCTCCAGGGATATGCGGTGGTCATTCCCTGACCTCTCCGCATCCTCCATATTTGGTGGTCACGGGCTCGAACCACGGTCTAATCAAGAAGTGTGTGCTATGCACTGCCACTCCTGCCCACCTGGCTACGGAGGCACCCATAAACTTGTTACTCCCCGCGAATCTCATGTTAGTTGCAATCTCACTTTCGCTTATCTTGTTAGTTGGTAAAAAATGTTTATGCATGCTATCATGACATTTATAAAGAAATGAGAGGATCTTGAAAACAAATGCCTCTTGAAGCATTTCAGACGTAGACGACTCCTTGTGCAACAAATCAACGAGTGCCGACCCAACAATGAGTGATCAACGAATGTGCATTTAGTCAATGATGAAGAATAAACATTAACATTTGTAAGTCATAAATAATTTCACTAAATTATAATTTGCTTGATTTTACAGGCTATGTTTTTATCTCTTTGGATAAATAAATCATTTGTTTAAACAAACTAATTAGCTAACTAATTTCATTGTTGAGAACATAACCCTGGTTTTCAACGTTATGTCTATGGGAAATAAATTCCCGCTTTACGAGCACGCACTAGGAACAAATTAACTCATAAAGTTGGGAACTACCTGTATTGTTATTATATTACTATTCTTAAGACTGTGATGTATAATAGGATATAGAAAGTACGTTTATAGTTACACATTATTATGTTTCCTTCTCAACGTTGCTTGTAAGACTCAGTTACTATTATTCAAAATGTACTTAAAAAAAAAAAAAAACTTACATGTGATACTCAAGAAACTGTGTTGGTGGTCACTGCTTCAATACCACAAAAGGAAAAAAAATTCCTAAGGCAGATGGAAAGGCGATAATAACTAAATTCAAAATCAAGAACCATATATACAACAAAGATGATGAAACAATTTTCAATATCATGTTGTAAGTTATAAATAAAAAAAAATAAAAAATAAATCTACCCCAAACTTTATGTGGGGGTGGGACACTAATAAATATATTAGCAAAGCAGGAAACATGAAGCTTTGAATTAAGTGGAAGAAATATATTTGTGCATACATTTATTTATTTAAAATTAATTCTTTAAAACCATACCGGCACCTAGGCATCCAGCTACCCCTCACGACTGCTAATAAAGCATGTAAAAATAATAATTTGCAACCTGTGATTTATTCCTAGTTCCTCTATAAATTTCATGAGCTTTCCTAAATGTCTGTATTAAGAATGTTTAAAATAACTAAAAATAATACCACTAGTTATTAGTAAAGGACATTAAGTTCCACTGTCTGTGTTTAAAATAAAAATATAAGCATGGCATCAATCCACTTGAGCATTTTTTCATGGAATAGTTATTACTAATGATTAGGGGTTTTGTTTTTAGTTTATTTTTTACATTCATAACATGGATGTTTATGAAAGCTGAATTTTACAGAAGACCTTGGGATAAACTACTAATAATATGGAATAAAAAATTAGAAATGAACCCAGATTTAATACATACCAAATTAATAATTATTTGCTTTCCATAATTTAATATTTGTGATTCGAAGTGCCTCTGAAAACCATCTACCTAAAGAAAATTAAAATGCTGATCAACTTTTGAAAATAAGACAGAGCAAATAAATTTTATATTTTGAATGTTCTTGTTATTTCTTGTTCTAAATTTTATGAAATAAAATGAAAGGAAATGTTTAAAAAATAAATAATACAATGTTAAATACTTTAGTTTAGGATCTCACTTTATCATCCTAACAAATATGAAAGGAAAGTCAGTTACCTTTCATCTTTGGCAAGATGACATAAGGTAAATTATGTCATGTACATGAAAAGTGTTGGATTTTAAAATTTTCCAGATTTTAGAGAGGTATTCCTAATGGCTGAGCAGTTTTGGAGAAGCATATTTCAATAAATATGAAACACCAGCAACAGAACTTGTTTACATGTTCAGTTGCTAGTGAAAAATTTATCATGACCGAATGATTATAATTTCTAATGATTAGTGGTTAAAAGGCAAATGATACTTCAATTTGTAAAATGTAAACAAATAACAATAAGAAATGTTATAGCAAATGTTATCATTTACTATAAATGCAATAATAAATGCATGCATTTATAATTTCCCAATTCATGCATTGGCAAAAACTTATTCAGAATAACAAAACAAAAATAAAAAATAAAACAAAAGGTTTATTTGTGAATAGAAATAATTTGCCAAAGCATGAATTGGCAAATTATTGGCAAATCATTTGAATAATAAATTTTTTATTCTAACAAATTTTTTATTCTAACAAATAAGTCTTTCTTAACTTACAAATAGTTTGATTTGCAGTGTTATCCAAGATAGATTACTAGTTGCGAAAATTGCATATTAAAAGGGGAGGGGAAAAAAAAACATCTGCCAAGTATAAGTGAAACTAACTGCTGTCAAAGAAATGTGATTTCTTTGACAGCCGATCCCCTTAACGGTTGTTATCTTAATTTTTTCTGAACATACATAACACAAATATCTTGGTACATTTAATCCATATTCTGTAAATCTGCCTTCAGTGCAATCCTTTTCTCAAAAATTTCATCATGAACTTTATGTGGTTTAGGCATTCTGGTCACAGTGGCAAAGGAGAAAGTTTTTCAACAGCAGCAGCAGAGGCCTCCGTAGCCGAGTGGTCAGGTGCGGGAATGTAGTAGCACACACCCTTTGAGTAGACTGGTGTTCAAGCCCCTGACTACTGAATACGGTCGATCTGCCAACCCACACTGGACCAGCGTGGCAGATTATGGTCCATTCCCCTCAGCATGAATTGTTGAGGAGGCTTCCATCCTGCAGTGGGTTGATAATGGCTGCACTTGACTTTACTTTTTAGCAGAAGATGGTAACAGCATTC
Source organism: Mastigoproctus giganteus (assembly GCF_048544385.1). Lineage (NCBI taxonomy): Eukaryota > Metazoa > Arthropoda > Arachnida > Uropygi > Thelyphonidae > Mastigoproctus > Mastigoproctus giganteus. The sequence continues at coordinate 61,521,652 of NC_143584.1, read as the reverse complement.
CATACTCAACAAAAACATTTTTTTTTAAAATTTATTTCTATGTTTTTCAAAGTTAGCTAATTTACGACCTTCATTAAAAACAAATTCAGTTAAACAATGCAGTATGTGTCATTTACTAGAAAGTATAATGCTTTGCATAATAAACAAAGGCAAAATTTTTACTGTTATAAAAAATCCCAGAACTAGGGCACACAAATTCAAATTACAGGGGAAAAGGTTTAGACTAGACTGTAGGAAGTTTTCTTTTAGCTAGCAAGTTGTTGATTACTTTAACAAGTTGCCTTCACAGATAGTTGAGGCTGCAGCTTGAAGAAATTCAAATCTCTGAGGTAGGTAACTATCTACCTAATTATATATATATGGAGGGAAGTGCATCACTTGTATTTTCTTATTTACTTTTTTTTTTTTTTGCTGATGTAGAAAAAGCCAATGGGTTCCTTGCACAATACAGGAAATACTAATATTTAAAATATACAATGATTTTTTTTTTTAATTGGGAAATAATTTTAAGCAAGTCAATTATCTTGAATATCATACATGGATACTCATTATAATCAGCCAGAACCAAAGGATAAACTTTAAAAGTATTGATTGTGTGTGTGTGCGTGTGTGTGTGTGAGGGGGAAGAAAAGAAAGAGGAACAAAGTTAAGAAATAAGGAAAATGAAGGGCCATGGAGTTTAAAAGTATGAGCAGAAGAGTAAGGGATGGGGTTGGTTGATTGGTTTGAATTTTATTGGCACATTAGCAACTAAGGCTATAATGCGCCAAAACCTATACAGCTATAATGTGCCAAAAACCATATATAAAAGGTCATATATAAAAAATTTAAGCTTTCAGTGACCTAATTAGTTAGGTCACTGAATACATGACATGGTTAGATCACCATGTCAAGATATATAATAACAGTTAGTTACTGCATCATAGTATCTAATCAGATTGGATATATGATCCAATCTGAATGGATACTATGATGAAGTAACTAAGGAACTGCATACAAAAAATTATTTTGATATCATATACTTGGATTCTGGGAAGGCTTTTAATACTGTTGCACATAAAACACTGCTGCACAAGCTGAAGCAGTGTCACATTAAGAGCAAATTACTGTTATGGATAAAGGGATGTTTCAGTTGGAGAAGACAGAGAGTAGTTATCAATGGGTACAGTTCTTGGTGGACTAATGTTATCAATGGAGTTCCCATCATTGTTTTTAATATTTATTAATGATTATTAGGGCTGAAGTGGATTATCAGGGCTTAACGTCAAAATATACAGATCATACAAAGGTTATCGAGGTGGTTAATAACAATAATCACAGTAAGCTACTGCAACAAGGTCTAGAAAAATTAGGCAGGTGGGCAGAAATGGAAGTTGAAGTTTTAACATTAACAAATGCATGGACTGCATATAGGTAGCAATAATACTAAGTTGGTATGTTAATCTGATTAACATACGAACTGTGTAGTATTACACTCAGCATAGAGAAAAATGAAAGACCTGGGGGATAACTGTGCAGTCAGATGTGAAGTTCTCTGATCAGAGCAGACAAGCTGCCAGGAGAGCTCATGGGGGATTTTGTCAATGACATACAGGAACTTTGCTCAAAGGGATAAGGAGATCATTATCCCATTGTACAAGCCATGGTTAGGTTGCATCTTCAGTAGTGTGTACAGATCTGGAGGCCTTATTTTAGGAAGGATGTAGAGTTACAGAGAAGAGCAATGAGATTGGAAAAAAGGGATGCTCTTTCCAAGAATGCTTCAGTTCTGATAACTACAGCATCTGGAGACTAGGTACCTGCGAGATGATCTGATTAAGGTGTTTAAATCTTTGAATGGCTTGAGCAAACTCAATGCTGATGGGATTCTTCCTCTTGCTCTTGATTCTTCCTCTAGAATAAAAGTGTGTAAGTTTACCCTCAGCCAACTGGTGGTTGATTGCTGGAACAAGCTTTCGTCTGTTGGTGTGAAAGTGGATGGTTTCAATAAATTCAAAGAAGAACTACACAAACTATTGGAAATGGGTTTTTTTTGCTGATGCTGTATAAGCTTGCTCACTTGCATCATTTTATTAAGAGTAATACTAAAACTAGAGGAGGCTAGTAAATCAGAATGTCTTATTATGGAGGATTTTTACTTTTTATTTATTGACAAGATCTTGTGAAGTAGCAGCTCAACCAGTAGCAGATCATTTCTGAATTTTCTTGATAACTGTCTTGGATCTCCAATTGCCTAAAATACTAGTATATTAGGAAATTAGAGCCCCATTTCTAATTGCCTGATATACCAGTATACCAGTATATCAGGAAAAAAAAAAAAAAAACGTAGAAGGTAGCAACAATGACAGTGTGTTGTGGTGTGGAATTTATTTAAAGATATAACTGCTGTCAGGGGTAAAGGGAAGCAACTTTGATTTTGAAAAGGTGATAACAATGTTCTTACATAGTTTTTAAATTCTTTTCAGTAGTAAAACATGTTGGTTTTCACAAATGCAAATGGAAAGAGTTCAGGGAAATAACTGTAAAAATTCTAAACTTTTTCTACTAAATGAGGGATATTTTTAAAGGTTTGGTCCAGATATTAGAGAAACTGAGGCGACTAGTAGCACAGAAGAAAAATACACAGGATGATTATATATTATCAGGAGACAAAATTGCTTATTGTAATTATAAATTACATTGCAATGAAATTATAAAAGTAGTTAGATATGCACAAGATTACAAGGCGTTGTTCAGGAATACAAAATAAAATAACAAAAAGTCCTTTGCATATGTTAACACTAGAAGAAAAAGAATAATCATATTGGTACATTCAGAGCCGCGCAAGTGGTGTACCGCACCAGGGCGGCAATGACTAAGGGGCGGCAGAGACTAAGAGGTGGTAAAGTAGAACATTCTGTAAACACTAAAAGAGATGGTAAAGACTAAGGAGACTAAAAGTTCCATGTATCAAAGAATATGTTTTGTTGTATTTTATATTAACAAATAATGAATTTTAAATTTAAAACTTTTGTTTTCTATATTTCTCAGATGTCTGAGTAAGGAAACGACTGTCTGGTTATGAAAAGAGAAAGAAAGAAGAGAAAAAAATGAAAAGCGACCAAATAAAAAAGCAACAAGATCAATTACCAGGTTTCTGGATTTCCAGCCACAGACTTCAAAATTGAACTGAACTGAACTGACTTCGATTTCCTCTAGCTTTACTACTACTATTGATGAAGAAACTGATATACACGTGAATTATCACCTGTCGAAGATGATATTACAATTTTGATATTACAATTCAACAAGAAACACCAGGTGCAAATGAAGCAAATTCAGATGAACAGGAAAGATCATAACAGTGGTAAAAAAAAAAAAAAAAATAGTGGTATACAAGATCAACTAATTTCACTGGTATATATGTCAACTAATTTCACTGGTATATATGTCAACTAATTTCACTTAGTGATCCCGGTAAATAGCCATAAATTTTAAATAATAAAATAAGAATGATGTTAGTTGAAAACAAAACAGAACAATTAAAAAAAATTTGATTTTCCAAAAGATAGAGATAATAATAGAAGAAACTTTTCTATTGAATATTATACTAAAAAATTACAAAATGGTGAATCACTTTCATGTAATTGGTTACTGCATTCGATTTCACAAAATGCTGTCTTTTGTTATAACTGTAAATTATTTTTAAATAGCACTGTTTCAGTTCCACTTGTAAACAGTGGATTCAAAGATTGGCAACATTTAACAAGACAGTTGAATATCCACGAAAAAAGCAATATGCATGCTGAATGCACTAACAAATTAATTAATTTGCGTAAAAACTTAGAATTACAAAATACAGTAGATGCACATCATCAAAGTCTGATAAATCAAGAAAAATTAAGATGGCAATCAGTAATAAAGAGTAATCTTTGCATTCAATATTTGACAAAACCAAATTTGGCTTTAAGGGATACTAATGCAAAATTATTCGATAATAATAACGGAAACTTTTTGCAATTAAAAAACAAAGTTTCAAATCTTTCTCTGAAACTTTTATTGTCTGCAACCAAAGAATATTAATGTATTTTCATTATTTTATTTTATCTTTAACATATTTACTTCATGTATCATAATATATGTTTTGTGTTTAAAAAATAAAATTATATATTATTTTGGAAATATATACTTTTTTAAATTCCCAAAAGAAAAATGACTGTGTGTGTGTGGGGGGGGGGGGCAGCAATAAGAAGTTTACACCAGGGTGGCTATATAGCCTGATGTGGCCCTGGGTACACTCAACAGATATAACTCTTAATGAGTCTCTACAGGTTGCCAACAAACTGAATAAATATTTTGTGTTAAATTTGCACAGGTAATCCTAATTTTAATGATATTACAATAACCAAGAGCCAGCTGGAAGAACATTTGTTAAACTAAAACTACAAAAAAGCAATTGTTAAACAATTTTTAAAATCTGATGAAATTCATCCAATTACATTAAAAGAAACAGCAAAAGGGGAAAGCAAGCCATTGGCATTAAGTTACGAGGCAATCCTTTGATTTTGGTGAGATACCCGAGCACTGGAGATGTGTAAATGTCTCTCTCCCATTCAATATGAACAATAAAAGGAAGGAGTGAGTAATTACAAATCTCTCAACTTGATTTCTATTACACAGGAAACTCTCAACTTGATTTCTATTACACAGGAAACTCTCAATTTGGTTTCAATTACACAGGAAAATAATGGGGCCAATGATTAGAGAAGTACTGCAGAATCATCTAGTCAGGAATGCAGTTATAAGGACAGCACGGTATGAACAAGAGGGGAACTTGTCTAAGCAATCTGATTAGCTACCATGATGCAGTAGCAAAGGAACTGGATGCAAAAAATAATTTTGATATTGAATACTTAAGATTTCATTAAAACTTGATATTGATCCAAATGAACAACTGCTGTAAAGGCTGAAGCAGTGTGGCACATTAACGGAAGTTTACGTCAGACAGACACACTACTATGTGTGTCTGTCTGACACACATAGTGGCCTGACATAGCCCAGTGGTCAGGAGCGAGAGTACATAGCAAGCGTTCCTTGAGTGGACTGGTCAAGCCCGTGACTACTAAATACGATAAATATTTGTATTGATGATTTATTGTAAACTCTACTGACTCGGTTGTCATGCCGAAGTATAAACAGAAAATTTATTTATTTAGTATCTGCAAATACATGATTAGAGCCTTGTCAATCAATTTGGCCCTGGAGAGGTTGTGCACAGCTCATGGGGAAGAACTTTCTCAGTGTGGTCTGTGTATTAGAGACACTTCTCACCCAACAAGTACAGGTCAATGTTGCAAAAAAGCCGTGAATTAGGATTGAATTTGAAAGTGTCTGCAATTCTGCCCAGACACGATAGGAGGGAGTATATGATGAGAACCATGTCAATCAATTCGGCCCTGGAGGGAATGTGCAAGGCTCAAGGAGTAGAATTTTTTTATACATGGTCTGTGCTTGTTAACAGGAGACACTGCTTCTACAGGGATGGGATATGATTAAATAGAAAGGGTGCAAGAATATTTCCTGAGCCTATCGAGGCAGTGTTAGGTGGGGTGGAAAACTGCTAGCTTGGGGGGGGGGGTTCACTGACTAAAAGGTTAAAAGTAGCCACAAGCAGAGGTGAAGGTGATTCTTGCACAACTTCTATTAGAATAAGTAGCAACCTGGAGCGAGGGGTGCTGAGGGTTTCATCGTGAGACAGGTGGGTATAGGGGATGTGTTAGGGTAGCTAATAATAAGGATAGGTACATGTACACCTGCATATATACCAATGCCAGAAGTATAGTAAATAAATTTGAAGAATTTGAAGTTTTGGTCAAGACATCAAAGGCGGATATTGTTGGGATAGCAGAGACGTGGTGTCGCACAGATATAAGGAATGCAGAACTGGAATTTGGGGAGTACAATGTGTACAGAAAGGATAGACAGGATAGGAAGGGAGGAGGTTTTATGCTGTTAATTAAGAAAAACAAAATCAAAAGAAGTGCATCCAGTTGATATAGATCAACAGTGCACTGTTAAGTCAGTTTGGTGTGACATAAGCACTGCGAAAGCAAAAATAAGAGTAGGAGTGTGTTATAGGCCTAATGTCTCGAATGAGTGAAATGAACAATTGTACAGAGAAATAGAGTGGGTTAGTAAATCAGAATGTCTTATAATGGGGGATTTTAACTTCCCAGATATTGACTGGAACTTGTGGGTTGGTCACTCCCACACTAGTAAGACTTTTGTGGATTTATTGGATGATTGTTTTCTGCAGCAGCATGTTCGAGAGGAAACCAGAGAGGGTAATACTCTTGATCTGGTTATCAGCAGTGATCATTCGTGTATTAAGAATTTGCAGATAAAGAAACCACTAGGTGGTAGTGATCACAGTGTACTGATGTGGGATTTACTTAAAGATATAATTACAATCAGGTGTAAAGGAAAGGGTTTTTGCTTCCGTAAAGGTGAGTACAGTGGTCTCAGACAGTTTTTAAATTCTGTACAGTGGGATCAACTGACGATGTTGCCAACAGGAAATTCTAAGTGGGAAGCTTTCAAGGAATTAATTCTGGAAGCTACTAAAAGTTTCATACTATTAAGAAATATTGTTCAAGGTTTAGGCCTAAATGGTTATCAAATGAACTAATGAGACTCGTGACAGAGAAGAAAAATGCATGGGATGCATATAAATTATCCAGCAACTCAGAAGCCTATGGCAGATATAAGCTAGTCTGTAATCAGTTCCCAAAGGAGGTTGGGCAGGCGAAGGTAGATTACGAGAAATCTTTGGCAAAGGATGTTAAGAAAAACAGCAAGGATTTCTTTACTTATATAAACTCTAAAAGGAAGGGGATGAATCTGATTGGTCCACTTGATATCGATGGTTCGACTGTTGATGATCCTGCTCAGATAGCAAACAAATTGAATGAGTATTTTGCATCTACATTCACACATGAGGAGTTATTAAGGTTTGAAAATGGCAGAAGGTTACAAATCAAATTGTAGCAGGGTGCTTAATGATTTTGTATTAACTGAGAGCAAAGTAAAGGATAAATTGTTGAAGTTAAACATAAGAAAGGCACCTGGGGTGGATGGGATCTATCCAGTTATATTAAAGGAGGCGGCAAAGCCTCCTTTAATATTTTATTAACCTTAGCCATAATTATTAGAGCATCCTTGGACTCAGGGGAGGTCAACACGGACTGGAGATGTGCAAATGTATCCACAATTCACAAAGGGGGGATCGAAGGGTGACACGAGTAATTACAGACCAGTTAGTTTAACTTCTGTTCCAGGTAAAATAATGGAGTCACTGATTAAAGATGCATTGCAGGATCACCTAGACAAGACTGCAGCAATAATTCAGACACAGCATGGGTTTGTTAAGAGAAAGCTTTGTCTGACAAATTTGATAGGATATAATGATGTGGTTACAAAGGAACTGGATGCAAAAATAATTTTGATATCATATATTTGGATTTCAGGAATGCTTTTGACACTGTTGCGCATGGAAGACTATTGTACAAATTGGAGCAGAATGGTATTAAGGGTAAGTTGCTACAATGGATAAAACGATGGTTGAGTGGGAGAAGACAGAGGGTGGTAATTAATGGGTGCTGCTGTTCGTGAACTAATGTTATTAGTGGAGTCCCACAGAGTTCGGTGTTGGGTCCTCTGTTGTTTTGTATATTTATCAATGACATTGATGAAGGTATATCAGGCTTAGTGTTGAAGTTTCCAGATGATACAAAGGTTGGCAAGGTTGTTAATGACAGTAATGGCACTTTGCTATTGCAACAGGATCTAGATAATTTGGGCAGAATGGGCCAAGAAGTGGCGACTGAAGTTTAACCTTGACAAATGAAAAGTACTGAAATCGGTAGAAGTAACCTCAGAAAAAGTACCAATTGTGTGGTACTACACTTAAGGTGGTAGAAAATGAAAAAGACCTGGGAGTAATTGTGCAGTCAGATATGAAGTTTTCTGAGCAATGCAGACAGGCTGCCAGGGCAGGTCATGGAGTTTTGTCAATGATATATAGGAATTTTGCTAGCGGGGAAAAGGAGGTGATTGTCCCTCTGTATAAGGCAATGGTCAGGCCATGCCTTGAGTACTGCATACAGGTCTGGAGGCCTCATTTTAGGAAGGATGTAGATTTGCTTGAGAGCTTACAGAGAAGGGCAACAAGATTGGTGAGGGGAATGAAAGGATCCTCTTACCAAGAGAGGCTTAAGTTCTGCAAATTGCAGTGGCTGGAGACTAGGCACCTGCGCAGTGATCTGATGGAGGTGTATAAAGCCGTGAATGGATTGAGCACGCTGAATTCTGATTGGATCCTTCCACTTTTTTAGATTACAAACCTAAGGGGACATAAATTCAAATTAAGAAAAGACAGATATAGAATAGATGTGAGGAAATTTTCCGTAGCCAGCGGGTGGTTAATTGCTGGAACAAACTTCCATCTGTCGTTGTGGAAGTTGATAGGTTAAATAAATTTAAGGAGAAACTGGACAGGCATTTGGAAGGAATGGTGTGAAGGTTTTTTTTTGGCTGATGCAAGCTCATACACTTGCTTTCCTGCATCACATATCACTACTACTACTACTACTACCTAAAACTGCCTCAATAGCATCACCAGATATTCTTGCATCCTTTCTGTTTAAGTGCATCCCATCGCTTTAGAAGCAGTCTCTCTTCTTAAGCCTTTCTTGATAAGAGCAACCCTTTGTTCCTTTCACTAATCTTGTTGCCCTTCTCTGTACTTGTTCCAGCAGCTCCACATCCTTCTAAAAATGAGGCCTCCAGACCTGTATACAGTACTCAAGTTGTGGCCTGACCATTGCCTTGTACTGTGGGATAATCACCTCCTTATCCCTGCTAGACTCTTGCAGGGATAAGGAGGACTACCTGCACAATTACCTCCAGATCCTTTTCATTCTCTATCACTGTCAGTGTAGTACCACACAGTTTATACATTACTCTGGGGTTACTGCTTCCCATATGCAATACTTTACATTTGTCAATTTTAAACTACAGTTGCCACATCTCAGCCCGCCTGCTCAACTTTTTTAGATCCTGTTGCAGCAGTGTACTGTCATTAGTGTCATTAACAACCCTGCCAAACTTTGTAAAGTCTGCAAATTTGGATATTAAACCTGATATAGCATCATCAATATCATTAATAAATATAGAAAACAACAATGGACCAAACACTGAACCCTGAGGGACTCCATTAATAACATTAGTCCATGAAGAGCAGTTTCATTGATTACCACTCTGTCTTCTCCCACTCAAAGATCCCTTTATCCATAGCAGTAATTTGCCTCCAAAGCCACGGTGCTCCAAATTGTGAAGCAGTTTTCCATGTGCAACAATATCAAAAGCCTTTCTAACATCCAAATAAATGATATCAAAGTTATTTCCCGTATCCAGTTCCTTTGTGACTACATTATAGTATTCAATCAAATTAGTCAGACAAGACTACCCCTTAACAAAGCCATGCTGTGTCCGAGCTATAACTGAAGTCTTGTCTAGATGATCCTGCAGTGCTTCTTTAACCAGTGCCTCCATTAAACTCCCTGAACAGAAGTTAAACTAACAGGTCTGTAATTACTTGTGCTGCCCTTTGATCATCCTTTGTGATTTGGGGTCACATTTGCACATCTCCAGTGCATGGGTATCTCCCCTGAGTCCAAGGAAGGTCTCATAATTATGGCTAAGCGTTTCCTTACTTATTATGCTGCCTCCTTTAATCTAACTGGATAGATCCCATCCACCCCAGGTGCATTTCTTGTGTTTATCTTCAACAATTTCTCTTCCACTTTACTCACAGTTATTACAAGATTCTCTAGCTTACTGCCAGAGTTGAATACACCTCTGGCATTACTCTTGCTGAATAACTCTTAATGTGTGAATGCGATGCAAAATATTCATTTAGTTTGTTAGCTACCTGAGCAGGATCATCAACAGTTGACCCATCGATATCAATTGGACCAATCTGTTTCATTCCCTTCCTTCTAGAGTTTACATAAGTAAAGAACTCTGCTGTTTTTCTTTGCATCCCTTGCCAAAGATATATGGGTACCTCCCCTGAGTCCAAGGAAGCTCTCATAATTATGGCTAAGAGTTTGCTTACTTTCTTTTCCGCCTCCTTTAATATAACTGGATAGATTCCATTGATCCCAGGTGCCTTTCTTATGTTTATCTTCAACAATTTCTCCCCCACTTTGCTCTCAGTTATTACAAAATCATCTAGCTCAATTCCAGAGTTAATTCACCTCTGGCATTCCCCTCCCTGAATAACTCCTCATGTGTGAAAGTAGATGCAAAATACTCATTTAGTTTGTTAGCTACCTGAGCAGGATCATCAACAGTTAAACTATGATATCAAGTGCACCAATCTGATTCATCCCCTTCAATCTAGAGAGAAAAGGTGATGAATTTTTGCCTCCTTTGCCAAAGATTTCTCGCATTCTACCTTTCCCTGCCTAACTTCCTTTGTGACTTGGTTAGAGACCGGCTTATATATATCATAGGCTTCTGTGTCACCCATGGATCCCATGCATTTTTCTTCTCTGCTACATGTCTAATTAGGTCATCTAACCTCCATTTAGGTGTAAACCTTGAACAATACTTCTTACTTGGTATAAAAAGCCAAATAGCTTCCAAGATTAATTCTTTGAATGCTTCCCATTTTGAATTTGCTGTTGGTAACATCATCAATTGGTCTACCGTATACAATTCAAATACTGTTTCAGACTACCGTAGTCATTTTTACGATAGCAAAAACCCTTCCCTTTACCCCTGATGGTAGTTAACGCTTTGAGATAATCCAACTTCAGTACACTGTGATCATTTCCACCTAGTGGTTCCTTTATCTGCAAATTCTTAATGTATGAAGAATCAGTATTGATAATCAGATCAAGAGTATTGTTCCCTGTATTTGTCTTCTGAACATGCTTCTGTAGAAAACAGTCATCCAATAAATCCCCAAAACCAATGATAGTGTGAGAGTGACCATCCCACAAATTCCAGTCAATATCTGGAATATTAAATTACCCCATTATAAGAATCTCTGATTTACTGGCCCACTCTATTTTCCTGTACAGTTGTTAATTATACTCATCAGAATCATTAGGTCTATAACACCCTCCTACTCTCAATTTTGATTTCATAATGCTCATGTTACACCAAACTGACTCGACACTGCACTGTGCAGCCATGTAAAATGGCTGTACTTCCTTGATTTATATATGTTTCTTAACTAATAACATAACCCCTCCACCTTTCTATCCTTCCTGTACACATTGTATTCCTCAAATTCCATTTCTGCATTCCTTATATCTGTGTGACACCATGAGGGCAGATGATGCAAGAAAGCAAGCTTATATAGCATCAGCCAAAAAAAAAAAAAAAAAACACCCCTTCTCATTTCACCCATTCACTCACTCCAAATATTTGTCTAGTTCTGCCTTGAATCTATTTAAGCTATCAACTTCTATGACAGATGGAAGTTTGTACCAGCAGTCAACCACCCGCTGGTTAAAGGCAAACTTCCACACATCTATCCTACAAATGTCTTGCCTCAATTTCAATTTATGCATGAGAGGGCATAAATTGAAATTGAGGCAAGAGGATTCTTTCTCTTGCCATTCTGAGCAAGGGGTAGAATCCAACCAGCCTTGAGCATGCTCAAACCATTCAAGGCTTTATACACCTCAATCAGATCACCTCGCAGATGCTTATTCTCCAGACAAGGTAATCTGCAAAACTGAAGCCTTTCTTTGTAAGAGCAACCCTTTGTTCCATTCACTAATCTTGCTGCCCTTCTCTGTACTTGTTCCAACAGCTATACATCCTTCTTAAAATGAGGCCTCCAGACCTGTATACAGTAATGGCCTGACCACTACCTTATACAAGGGGATAATCACCTCCTTATCCATGCTAGAAAAATTCCTGTATATCATTGACAAGACACCATGAGCTCCTCTTGCAGACTGTCTGCACTGCTTAGAAAACTTAATATTTGCCTGCACAATTACCCCCCAGGTCCTTTTCACTCTCTACCACTGTCAGTGTAGTACTGCACAGTTGATCATTACTCTGGGGTTACTGCTTCCCATATGCAGTATTTTTCATTTGTCAATGTTAAACTTCAGTTGCCAACTCTCAGTCCAACTGCTCAACTTTTCAAGATCCTGTTGCAGCAGCATACTGTCATTAGTGTCATTAACAACACTGCCGACCTTCGTATTTCTACAAACTTTACACTAAGCCTGATATACCATCCTCAATATCATTAATGAATACAGAAAACAACAATGGACCCAAACACTGAACCCTGGAGGACTCCACTAATAGCCGCCTCCCTAGCCAGGTGGGCAGGAGCAGTAGTGCATAGCACACGCTTCTTGATTAGACCACGGTTCGAGCCCATGACCACCAAATACGGAGGATGCGGAAAGGTCAGGGAATGACCACCGCATAACCCTGGAGCAATATGGCCTTAGTTACTAATGCTCCTAAAAACAAAATAACAGCAACAGCAACTCCACTAATAACATCAGTCCACGAATAGCAGTGTCCATTGATTACCACTCTGTCTTCTCGCCTCAAAGATCCCTTTATCCATAGAAGCAATTTGCCTCCAATGCCACAGTGCTCCAAATTGTGCGGCAGTCTTCCATATGCAACAGTATCAAATGCCTTTCTAACCTCGAAATGAATGATACCAAAGTTATTCCCTGCATCCATTTCCTTTGTGACCACATCATAGTATCCAATCAAATTGGTCAGACAAGACTATAACTGAAGCCTTTTTTTTTTTTTTTTTTTTTTTTTTGTTAGTTGTTGGTGCATTAGCTTCTGTGGCCATAATGCACCTCACAAAGTTTTTGAATTTTACTCTGATCCAAGCCCGAGGTGGGATTCGAACTCATGACCTTTCGGTTACCAGGCAGGCACTTTACCCACCTAGCTAGCCCGATCGGCTATTGAAGTCTTGTCTAGATGGTCCTGCAATGCTTCTTTAACTAGTGCATCCATTTTATTCTCTGGAGTAGAAGTTCAACTAATAGGTCTGTAATTATTTGTCTCTCTCTTTGATTCTCCTTTGTGAATTGGAGTCACATTTGCACATCTCCAGTCCATGGGTACCTCCCCTGAGTCCAAGGTAGCCCTCATAATTATGGTTAAGGGTTTGATTACTTCCTTTGCTGCCTCCTTTAATATAACTGGATAGATCCCATCCACCACAGGTGATTTTCTTATGTCTATCTTCAACAATTTCTCCTCCACTTTTCTCTCAGTTATTACAAAACCATCTAACTTGCTGCCAGAGTTTAATTCACCTCTGGCATTCCCCTCCCTGAATAACTTCTCATGTGTCAATGTAGATGCAAAATACTCATTTAATTTGTTAGCTACCTGAGCAGGATTTTAGACATTAACCATTGATATCAAGTGGACCAATGTGATTCGTACCCTTTCTTCTAAAGTTTACATAAGTAAAGAAGTTTTTGCTGTTTTTCTTTGCATCCTTTGCCAAAGATTTCTCGTAATCTGCCTTTGCCTGCCTAACCTCTTTTGTGATTCGGTCACAGACCAGCTTTTATCTATCATAGGCTTCTCTTTCACCTATTAATTTATATGTATCCCATGCATTTTTATTCTCTGCCACATGTCTAATTAGTTCACCTGACATCCATTTAGGCCTAAATCTTGAACAATATTTCATAGTTGGTGTGTGTTGAGTTGTCTGGGCGGAGCCCGGAGTTTCCCCCATTAGCTGCTTCATTTCTTCTTGTAATATGGCATCTCTCTTCTGGCCAATGTTCTGTTTTGTGTAGTGGCCAGAATGGCAACCTAGCTGGGGGGGGCAGAGGCACCAAACGCGCCTCCCCGAGCCCCTCCACGAGAAGGCGTGCTGGACACTACTATCATCATGCTGAGCACTCCTAGAGAACTTTAGGTAGAGGAAGGAGGAGGGGGTTAGAAAGGGGGGGCAGATGTAAGGTAAGATCTGCCCTAGATAGAAGAAATAAGTGTTAAGCAAGCAGAAAGATTCCCCACTCAGGATGGTGGGGGAGTAGGGGAAGGTGAGTTTTGATGTTGTCCTTGCTTAATTGTTGTGCATGAGTTGGCGATTGTCAGGTCCAGTTCAGGCATCCTCTTTTCTAATAGCTTCTCTTCTTTTGAAAGCCTTGGTGGCAAATGTGTTAAAGCCCTTGAAGTTATTTTCTGTTGCAATCAGGTTTTCTTTATTCATTAGCAGTATGGCATCCACCAAGGAGAAGAGCTCCTGTCTGAGGTCATGACAGTAATAACATTCATCGAGGATGTGGTCAGCTACCATGTCCCGTCATAAGGAATGTTGCGTGTAGGCCTGGTGCCATTCATAGCTTTTCTTTCTTGGTCAATTCTCTTGCTTCTGGGATGTAGCACCTAGTGATATCCCCCACTTCAGCCATGGACCAGATTTCCTGCCATCTCTCCTTCAGTTTATTTCTTATCCTTGTTAGTTCCTCTTTCTTTTCTGCTTGTAGGTTGATGGTGAGGTCATCCAAGGTGGTGAGTATATTCTTTCTTAAGTTCTTCAAATAGGCCTCTGGCGTTGGGTATATTCATACTATAATTTTTAGTGTTTCTCACCAACCATTGAAGTAAAAACGAAAACCAAAATCTTAAAAAGATTTATGTTTAAATTTACAGTAGATCAACAAAATACGATTATACAAAATGTTACTGATAATGAAATACTGAATTAGGATGAAACAAATGTAATTTACAGTGAATGTACAAATAAAATGATAATAAAATACTGAATTAAAATGCAATAAAATATACTAGATTAAAAGCGCTAAAATAACTGAAGCTTTCAAAGGCTTCTGCCTTCTTCCTCAACAGTGTACTTCTATACTGCGGTGCTTCATTAAATACCAGCAGATTCATGGTGCATCTCAAGTAAACGTGTACTGTTCCCGTACATGTTGGAACCGGAAGCGGCTCGGGAGCGTTCCAGGTGAAAATGTTCATCCCCTCCGAGGATTACCGCCTCAAAGAGGGGATGAATGCGTGTACCCCTGTCTCTATTTATATTGTTCCCAATAGAACTAATTCGTAGGCTCTCGAGCCACTTGCGGTCCCAAAATCTATGCGCCCGATCAGTGATGACTGCTTCGTCCGGGGAGATATGATGTTGCTTCTCCCAAAAATGTTCAGCTACGGCGGATTTACCATAATCCGCATTATGTGGGGGAAACAAAACGATGCCTCAAAGATCTGGGGGAGCACACAAACGCGATAAGAAATGCGGATTATGGTAAATCCGCAGCTGAACATTTTTGGGAGAAGCAACATCATATCTCCCCGGACGAAGCAGTCATCACTGATCGGGCGCATAGATTTTGGGACCGCAAGTGGCTCGAGAGCCTACGAATTAGTTCTATTGGGAACAATATAAATAGAGACAGGAGTACACGCATTCATCCCCTCTTTGAGGTGGTAATCCTCGGACGGGATGAACATTTTCGCCTGGAACGCTCCCGAGCCGCTTCCGGTTCCAACATACGGGAACAGTACACGTTTACTTGAGATGCACCATGAACCTGCTGGTATTTAATGAAGCAACACAGTATAGAAGTACACTGTTGAGGAAGAAGGCAGAAGCCTTTGAAAGCTTCAGTTATTTTAGCGCTTTTAATCTAGTATATTTTATTGCATTTTAATTCAGTATTTTATTATCATTTTATTTGTACATTCACTGTAAATTACATTTGTTTCATCCTAATTCAGTATTTCATTATCAGTAACATTTTGTATAATCGTATTTTGTTGATCTACTGTAAATTTATTGTAAATTTAAACATAAACCTTTTAAGATTTTGGTTTTCGTTTTTACTTCAATGGTTGGTGAGAAACACTAAAAATTATAGTATATTCTTTCTTAGCCTGTATTTAAGATACCGATACTGTATTTCCAGATGGGCTGGGGTCTTCCCAAGCAGTGCCTGTAGGGCCTTAGTAGAAGTTGTCCGGCAGGCTCCGGACATGGTTAGTAGAGCTAGCTGTTGTGCTTGATTTAGCTGCTTAATCAGAGCCACCATATTCGCTCTATAACCCCAAGCCCCGGCACCGTAGGAGAGAGTTGTGAGAAAAATGCAGTTGTAATAGAGTCTTAGTGTGTGAGCTTTAAGGCCCCACTCTCGTCTGGCTATCTGTTTTATAGCAAAGTTTTGGTTTTTTCTTTTATATATTTGATGTGAGGGAGGAAGCTAAATGTCTCATCTACTATTATTCCCAAGTATCTGTTTGTTTGGGTATACTTGATCCTTGGATCCATATATTTAATTGATGGCGGTTGCTCCCTGTCAAGCTTTCCTTTGATGAGCATTTGTGCTGTCTTCTTTGTTGACACCTTTAGTTTGTTGTTTTCTGTCCATGTAACGAGTTCCTTGAGAATTAAGTTTATCCTGTTCTCAATTTCTCTCCTAGAGTTACCAGCCGTGAGTATGATGAGATCATCTGCATAGGCAATGAAGGTAGATGATTGAAAGGTTTTTCCCAGCCAGGAGTCAAACACTAGGTTCCAGCATAAGGGGCCCAATATCAAACCCTGTGGGCAGCCCCTTGTGACTTTTCTTCTGATTTCATGAACTCCACTTCTCACCATAACTTTGCGGTCTTTAAAGTAGTCAGATAGCAGGGAGTAGAGATCTCGGCCCCCCTGAACCTCACGAGGGTACTTTGCCACCATGGTGTGTCAAAGGCCCCCACAAAGTCCACAAAGAGAGTAAGAAGGTATTTGCTGTCGGTGATGTCTCTGGTTGCTATTAATTCAGTGATTGCATCCTCAGTGCCGCATCCAGGGGTGAAGCCATATTGTTTCGGCGAGTAAAGGCCTTTTGATTCCATCAATCTGGTCGCGATGACTTTCTCTAGGACCTTACCCAAAACCGGAAGGAGGGTGATCGGCCGGTAGGACGTGGGATCCTGTTCTGATTTGTCTGGCCCTTTCAAAATAATTTTCAGATTGGCTAGTTTCCAAGTCCTTAGGAAGGTGCCAGAATGGAGGCAGGAGTTAAGGGCCCCATGAATGGCTTGTGAGACAAACTGCCACACCCTTTCTAGGACCTCAACTTCAATGGCATCATGGCCCAGGCATTTCCCACTCCTCGTGTTGGCGACAGCGTGACCAATTTCCTTGTTTGTGAAGGGCGGTTCTGTACTTCTTGTTGGGGTCTGGTTGGTTCTCGCCGGGCTCTTTGATATTCCCTTCTAGTTAGTCCGGTTTGCTGCTTCAAGTCAGTGAGAGTTGCTGTCCACCAAGGGACATGGTACTTTTTTCTTCTTCGGGGCTTCATGGATGCAATGCACGCTTTTATTATTTTACCTTGCAGGCTCTCTATATGCTCTTCTGCTGTCAGATTTTGTAGGGTCAGTACGTCCTCGTCTGTCAATTCCTCCTTTATGGTGGTTTCAAACTCATCCCAGTTTGCCGATTTCATTTGAAATCTGAATTGGTCTGTGTTGTCATTCCTGGTGGATCTTGTTGCTTGTGTGACAGTGAATGTTATTGCATTATGGTCACTAGTCATGATGGTTTGTTGGACTTCCCAGTTTTGGACTCTTTGCCAAACATTGGGGGTTGCTAGGGAGACATCTATATATGACATGCCCTGTGGGGTGCCGCATGTTGGGGGATGCCCTTGTGAGTTAAGCACTTTCAGTCTGTGCGTTATAATAACTTCCTCCATGATCTGCCCTTTGTCGTTTGTGGGCTGTTCCATAGAGTTAAGTTTGCATTCATGTCTGTTAGTATTAGAATGCTTTTGTTTTGCAGGGTGTTCAGTGTGAGTTCCAGGTAGTCTGTGAATGGTTGGATGGGATCTGCAGATTGTGAGCACTGGCAGTACAAGGACACTACATACATTTGTCCGAAATCGCCCTCAAGGCAAGCACAGGCTGCATGCGTTGTACACAGTGGGGGCGACCTTGGCCACAGTGATGGTTGGATCTGTTATAACAATGGCAGTCCAGATCATTCTTCTTGCATTTCTACCTTGCCCCACTGTGATTGGGTTTGATTGAATGATTCAGTGGGTCAATGGGATTCCTTTAACTGTTCCCTTATACGAGTAGGGTTCCTGTAGTGCCGCTTCTTGTATGGATTGGTCCATTAGAGTTTTGGTCAGGTCATTTGTGACAGCAATGGCTCGTTGGCAGTTTAGTTGTAAGAATTTAAGGTTGCTTGAATTTCTTCTTCTTGCTATGGTTCTGTTGTATTGTGTGTTACTCATAATCTGTTTTTTGTCTTACAAATTCAACTGCTTTTATGTACTCTGGACATTTGGGATCTTTGAATGAGTGGTTATTGTTTCTTTTCTTTTGTGTACAGGTGGGGCAGTTTGGTGGCTTTTCTGTATCTGGACAATTTTGAGTGTTGTGTCCTTCCAGGGCACAACACTCAAGATTGTCAGGACTTTTGGGTGCAATGTGCCGCCTGGTGCCCATATCCCAGGCAGATGAAGCAGCGTGGCACCACTGTATAATCTTTGACTGTATGAGCCATCCAGCCTATGTAGACTATCTTCATGTTGACCAGTAATTTTCTTCTTATATCCCCAGTTACCTGGAGTATCCAATTAACATAGGGTCATTTGTCTTTGGGTTTGGTGGAGAATCAGAGCTTAACTTACACTCTGACCTCCTCTTCCATGTAGGCATAGTCTTTTAGGTTTTTATAATATAGATCTGCTATAATTTGGTCATATGTAATGTCCTTTGGGATGTCATATATGGCGACTGTGGGGCCTAACTTTCTAGGAAGTTCAACTTGAAGTCCTGCTTGTTGTAACTGAGTACATTTTTGGATCTTTTTCAGGTCTTCTTGGCTCGGTGCTTCTATGATTATGCCATTGGCTTTAATTTTCCTAACATTGGATATTTTTAAGTCCTTTAATATTGGGGCTAGTTTGGATTTTACTTTTTCTTTTATTTCTTCACTCATGACATAATGACCATCGGCAGCTTTAATTATGATGGCATGTTGTTTGCTGGCATTAGGTAGATTGGGTCTTGCTCTTTGCATTGTTGGTCCAATTTTGGGTGTGAATATATTGGCAATTTGGGCAAACGATGTTTGGCTTTGGTTGTGTCCAGTTCTTCTGTTTAGCTTGGGCCACTGGGGGTAATCAGTCTCCATTGGAGTTTCCAGAAGGGGTTCCTTTTCTGCTTCGATTGCTCCTTGCACACTTGGCAGTTTGATTTGTGCCATGGTACTCACCCTTGCCTGAAGTTCTGTTACTCTCACTCTCCATCTTTCATTGTCCACCAGGAGTGCCGTATTGAGAGTCTCCTGCTCAGCCCACAATGAGAGTACATGGTTTGTTGTATCTCTTGAGATCTGGTTGTCTGTTGTGAGGTATCTGCACAGTGCAATTTTAATGTTTTTGGTTGCACTATGGATCTTGTTTCCATCTATTGTTTCATTTATGTTTATGATGTCCAGTATTATGACATCTAGTGGGTTTATAGTTTCTTTACTGCTCTCTCTTTGTTTCAGGTCTTCTCTCTGCTGTTTGGTCGAGGGTTGTTCCTCTTCAGCTTCTATTATAGGGTCATCACGTCTGTTTAGTACTATCCTTGGTCTCTTGTTTGGTTTGTCCAATGGAGACTTGGCTCCTGGGTCAGCGTCCATTGCTTTCAGCTCAGGGTCAGGATGTGGGGGCAGCTGAATCTTTTCCCCTCATATGAGATTGATTTTCAGCCCACGTAGTGTCCTTGTCTGTGACTCCTCCAGCTCCTGTGAGGTGTTGTAGGGAGGATGGTGTTGAATCTGGTTGTGTTTTCACTCTCTTCTGTTTTTTCTTAATTACTCTCTGGAGTTTCCTGATGGTAATTTTCTTTTCTACAAGGCTACTGTTGATTTTCTCCTTTGCTAATGTGACTTCATAGATCAGTTTTTCCATTTGGGCCCATTGAAGATCCTTTCAGTTATAAAGGTACCCATTTTAAGGGTTCCCAGCCAGGTGGCCCGCAATGATAGGATCACATCAATTATTGATGAGTCCAGATCTGTTGGTTCATCTTCTTGAGTTGTATTAGGACTTCTTTGCCCTGCATTTGTGGGTTCTTCTGTATACTCCTGCATAGAGGATATTTGCTGTGCCATTATGTCTTCAAGCTTATCAAATGGATTTTGCAGTTCAGTCAAGTCTTCTTGAATGGCAACCTGGGTATGCTGACTTTCCAGGGCCTCTGCTAGATTCATAGCTGTGGTGGAGTTTTGTTCTGCTTCTAGGTTTGGATTGCCCCTGCTTGAGTTTTCGGTGGCATCCTGTTGTTGTCTCACAGCTCTGGTGCCTTGTGAGTGGGTGGACTCTGTGAGTTCAGCTGGGGTTTTTCTCTTTCTGGGTGTGTGATGCATCATATGGTGTGGTAGTCACAGTTCAATCAGTTACACTGTTGTCACTATATGTCTCACTTGTCACTATATGTTGCACTTGTCACTATATGTCACACTTATCACTATGTCACACTTGTCACTATATCACATTTATGTCACACTTGTCACTATATCACACTTATGTCACTATATGTCACACTTGTGTCATTAGTATGGAATATCATGAAGATCAATATTCTGTCGCCACATTACTTTACAATCAGCGTGGGTTAATGAGGTTCAATAACTCAAGGAATAATTTACTATCAGCATGGGTTAATACGGTTCAGAATTAACTCAAGATAACACTATTCAACTATTCAATGCAACAAAAGATAGCAGTCCGTGGAGCACTGGGGAGGGGGGGATCCCGCATGCACCTCAAAAAAGGTTTTTTTTTTTTATATAGTAATACAAATAAAATATGATACATGCTTGTTTTGTGTGGCATGGGTGCAGGTGCAACCAGTGTCATGTTATCCCCCCTCCCTTGCTCCACAGGCTACAGAGGTGGCTTAGGCAGCCATGTTGTTACAACACACAAAATTAAAGGATTCCATAATTTCAGTAGCGAAAATATTATACTGATAGCTCAACTTTAATATTTGGTAGCTTATTCAGCAGTTATTTCATAGTTGGTATGAAAATTCTAGTAGCTTCCAAGGTTATTTCTTTAAATGTTTCCCATTTTGAATTTACTGTTGGTAACATCATCAGTTGGTCTCACCGTATAGAATTTAAATACTGTCTCAGACCACCACAGTCACCTTTACAAAAGCAAAAACCTTCCCTTTACAGCTGATGGTAGTTACCTCTTTGAGTAAATCCCACTTCAGTACACTGTGATCACTTCCACCTAGTGGTTCCTTTATCTGCAGGTTCTTAATGCACGAAGAATCACTACAGATAATCAGATCAAGAGTATTACTCCCTCTAGTTGCCTCCCGAACATGCTGCTGTAGAAAACAATCATCCAATAAATCCACAAAAGCCTTGCTAGTGTGTGAGTGACCAACCCACAAATTACAGTCAATTTCTGGGAAATTAAAATCCCCCATTATAAGATGCTCTGATTTACTGGCACACTATTTCTCTGCACAATTGCTCATTATACTCATTAGGCCTATAACACACACACCTACTCTCATTTTTCCTTTTCCAATGCTTATGTCACACTAAACAGACTCAACATTGTATTGTTCACTAACATCAATTGGATGCACTTCCTTAGATTTTATGTGTTTCTTAACTAACAGCATAACCCCTCCTCCCTTCCTATCCTTTCTGTGCACATTGTACTCCCCAATTTCCAGTTCTGCACTTCTTATGTCTGTGTGACATTAGCATTAGCATTTTAGCATTAGTAGAGGCATTTGATGCAAGAAAGCAAGCTTATGCAGCATCAGCCAAAAAAAAAAAGAAAAAAAAAAAAAAAGTAACATAAATAAATAAAAATAACCACTTCCACTTCACCCCTCTGTTCGTTCGAAATACCTGTCCAGCTGAGCCTTAAACTTATTTAGACTATCAACTTCCACGACAAGGGATGGAAGTCTGTTCCACCCACCAACCACCCGCTGGCTAAAGGCAAATTTCCGCACATCTATCCTACATCTGTCTTTCCTCAATTTGAATTTATGCCCTCTCAGGTGATTTTTCTGAGCTAGAGGAAGAATCCCATCAGCATTGAGCATGCTCAAACCATTCAAGGCTTTGTACACCTCTATCAGATCACCCCGCTGGTGCCTAGTTTCCAGACACTGTAATTTGCAAAACTTAAGCCTTTCTTCGTAAGAGAACCCCTTTGTCCCATTCACCAATCTAGTTGCCCTTCTCTGTACTCGTTCCAGCAGCTCTACATCCTTCCTGAAATGAGGCCTCCAGGCCTGTATACAGTACTCTAGGTGTGGCCTGACCATTGCCTTATACAAGGGAATAATCACCTCCTCATCCCTGCTAGAAAAATTCCTATATATCATTGACAATACACCATGAGCTACTCTTGCAGCTCGTCTGCACTGCTCAGAGAACTTCATATCTGCCTGCACCACCACCCCCAGGTCCCTTTCATTCTCTACCACTGTCAGTGTAGTACCACAGAGTTGATACGTTGCTCTGGGGTTGCTGTTTCCCATATGTAGTACTTTACATTTGTCAATGTTAAACTTCATTTGCCACCTCTCAGCCCATCTGCTCAACCTTTTGAGATCCTGTTGCAGCAGTATAGTGTCAGTAGTGTCCTTGACAACCCTGCTAACGTTTGTATCGTCTGCAAACTTGGACATTAAGCCTGATATACCATCATCAATATCATTTATAAATACAGAAAACAATAAAGGCCCCAATACTGAACCCTGACATCATGTCTCTGATATCCCAACAATACCTGCCTTTGATGTCTTGACTAGCGCTTCAAGCTCATCGAATTTATTAACTATACTCCTAGCATTGGTGTACATACAAGTATACATGCACCATTTTCTATTCTTAGTTACCCTAACACAGCCGATGTATTTACTTATTTTATTAATTTATTATTATTAACTATGTATAATTTATTAACTATACTCCTAGCAGTGGTGTACGTGGAAGTATGCAAGTTCTTGCACTGCTTCTATTGAAATGCAATTGAGCAGCAGCCTGGAAAGCAAGGCAATGGGGATTTCCAGGACTGCTGATATCCCAACAATATCTGCCTTTGATGTTTTAACCAACACCTCAAATTCATCAAATTTATTTATCAAACTCCTAGCATGCACCTATTTCTATTCTTAGCTACCCTAACACAGCTCATGTGTTTTACTTGTATCGCAGTGACTCCCAGCAGTCTCTGAAATCCCCTAAATCTTGTTTTGCCAGCGGCTACTATTAATCTATCAGATGGGCACCACCACCCAGACAGCACCATTTCGAATCTAGTTTTGAAGCCCACCCACTGATGATGAAGCTTCGAAACGGTACTGCCTGGGAAGTGGTGCCCATCTGAGAATAAGTAACAGTAGTCTTCTCTACCAGAGAAGTGTCACTTATTCAAAGTAGTGCAATACCTAGGCAACTCATTATGAAGGTGTTCACAATATGAGATGAATAAACGACGCATTCATACTACCTGGGTAGTAGAAATGATGGAAGTGCCATACCCATTCATAAACAACCTCTTTCATGCTCTTAGACATTCAGTCAAGAAATATTTTTCTATTTGATCCTTGTTGTGAAGTCAGTTTCCAGGAGAAACTGAAGTCCTTAGCTCAGCTCTCATTGCAAAAACAGTTCTTGAGTAGGTTTGCAATGCAGTAAAATTATCACAATCTTCAACTAGAATATTTACATTGTTCTCCAATAAGTTTGGAACAACATCATTAATTCTGCTCTAGGTTGAGAGTACAATGGACTGTTCAGAAGGATGTGAATCCAAGTTTCATTTTCTCTGCATGTGCAATATGGGTCAGGCTCCAGACCACGCTCAAATAACATGCTCTGATAGCAGAGGGGTGGGGGGGGGCGGGTTCTCTTGGCTAAGAACACAAAAAATCCAAGGCAATGCATCCAGTTGACATGGGCCAGATGTG
This sequence comes from Mastigoproctus giganteus, assembly GCF_048544385.1. Lineage (NCBI taxonomy): Eukaryota > Metazoa > Arthropoda > Arachnida > Uropygi > Thelyphonidae > Mastigoproctus > Mastigoproctus giganteus. The sequence continues at coordinate 61,497,619 of NC_143584.1, read as the reverse complement.
ATATAAGCACTGGGAAAGCAAATTTGAGAGTAAGATTGTGTTATAGGTCTAATAACTGTGATGAGTACAATAAACAACTACTGAAGAAAACTGTTACAATTTTTACTATTGTTACAAGTCTAAAGCTCGACTAAAAATCATGGAAGTAAGTATTGTTTATTACTTGTTATAGCAAATAATAACCAATTGTCCATTATTTATATAAATATAAAATAATAAATATTGTCTATTATTTTTATAGCAAATTATGAAATCTCTACCTAGTCCATATGTGGATCATATAGCATTATGTTGCTATGCATCCACAACACTGACCAGAGGATAGCATTAGCATTAGCATTAGTAGAGGCATTTGATGCAAGAAAGCAAGCTTATGCAGCATCAGCCAAAAAAAAAAAAAAAAAAAGTAACATAAATAAATAAAAAATGACCACTTCCACTTCACCCCTCTGTTCGTTCGAAATACCTGTCCAGCTGAGCCTTGAACTTATTTAGGCTATCAACTTCCACGACAAGGGATGGAAGTCTGTTCCACCTACCAACCACCCGCTGGCTAAAGGCAAATTTTCGCACATCTATCCTACATCTGTCTTTCCTCAATTTGAATTTATGCCGTCTCAGGAAGTGATTATTCTGAGCAAGAGGAAGAATCCCATCAGCATTGAGCATGCTCAAACCATTCAAGGCTTTGTACACCTCTATCAGATCACCTCGCTGGTGCCTAGTTTCCAGACACTGTAATTCGCAAAACTTAAGCCTTTCTTCGTAAGAGCACCCCTTTGTCCCATTCACCAATCTTGTTGCCCTTCTCTGTCCTCGTTCCAGCAGCTCTACATCCTTCTTGAAATGAGGCCTCCAGGCCTGTATACAGTACTCTAGGTGTGGTAAGTAAGTAAATACAGTACTAAGTAACTTCATTACTTCATCAGGTAATGAAGCTTGTTTAAAATTTAATATTCTGTGTGCATGATAGCAAATCATACCATTAATTTAATTCAGCAATAAACTAAATTTTCAAAAAAATTCACATATGGAGTTTCACATATCCATTTAAAAATAACTAAATGCAACAAGGCAATAATACGTTAAGAGTAAGAGTTTAATATCTATATAATATCAGTGTAGATACACCATAGATAACTCTTAAGAAACTATGGTGGTAGTGTAGTTACATACTGAGAATAAGTAACAATAGTCTTCTCTATTAGTGAAGCATTACTTATTCGAGGTAGTGGCAACTCGTTGTGAAGGAAGAGCACACTAAGAGATACGGAGCAAATGATGCTTCCCACACTACCATCGTAGTTTTTTAAGAGTTATCTATGGTGTATCTACACCGATATTATATAGATAATAAACTATCCATATATATGAATAATAAGCTGCTTTACAGCATAATACAGCATAATTTTTAATTGCAATTTATATATAATTTTGTTTTTGCATATTCAAACTGAAAACATGAAAGGCGATTTTAAGCAATATAAATTTATTGGAGAAATCAGGTTCAAATGAACTCTTCAAAGTGTCATCATCTAAAACAAATAGTAACAAAATAAAAATAAACCTACATGATTCTGATTACTGTTTATCACTGGTGTGGGCTTGTACCTCAGATCAGGCAACTGGCTCCAGAACATTGGAATTGAACCTCTAGTCTAAGAAATAATAATAAAAATAAGGAATATAATAATAATTACTAAAATAAAATTAAGCCATCTTCAAACAGGACAACTATAAAACTCAGACATACTATACATACTTGTATACCAGCAATATATGACTTCTTGTAGATGACATCATTTCAGGAAAAAAAAAAATATTACAAAATAACTGTGATGAAGAAGCGACTATAAAATCAGTTAAAATATAATAAATAAGAGCATTAAAAATAAAGAAATAAATACATAAGAGGTTTTGACTACTCTATACAACCTTTATCAACTAAGTTGAATATAATGGGCTTTATATACTACAGGATGAGATATAGCATACACCAGCCCAAGATGTGGGGGAGAGACTAGTGTATGTGTGTGTGTTTAATGGCACATAAGCTACAATGGCTATAGTGCACCTAAGAGGGACTACAGATAATGTTGCAAAAGGATGGATAGATAAATGGGAAAAGTAAAGGAAAAGCATGAGGAGGCATCTGCCAAGAAGTCACATATATCTATTTCATATCCAGAGAGCTCTTTAATCATTCTATACATGCACACCTTAAGATAATTCCATCCATCAGACATGCAATTTTGAAAAAAAATTTAAAAAAATTCATCAAACCTTCGACAAAGTAAAAATAAAACTGTCATAAAGAATTTTAAAAACACACTTAGGGATAACATGATATTTCCACATTTCTTCTCCTTCTAGGTTCTGTCATACAGACACTTAGTTATTCTTTCTTCCTCAAACCACAATTGCTATCTGCATTTATTTGCATTTTTGGACATTTTCACAGTATTTAAAAAAGTGAAATTTCTTTAAATCCTGGCCCTCATTATTTGAAATGTACAGGATTTTAGAGAGGAATATTTAACATTTGGAAATTTAGAGGGACACATTTTAATAATAATAAGCACAAATAATGGATTTATTTACATCTGTAAACATTATAATGACTATTTTGTCTTCTCATTTGTTTGTGCAGTCAGTAGGATTTAAACTGCATTTAAAATTCATTATCCCCAGGGGCTCATATCTGGTGAATATGGGATTGGCAAACCCAGGGTCTTGAGCTGGACATCATCATTCTTCTCTTTCCAGGTGATTCCCTTCTCTCTCTCTCTCTCTCTCTCTCTCTCTCTCTCTCTCTCTCTCTCTCTCTTTTAGGGTAATGCAGAAAGTGTTTTTTTTGTCATATACAGCATAAGTCTCAGGCTTCCTTGTACTATATGGCTAATAATAATAATAATAATCACAGAAAAAGAAACTTGCCTTTGTAAAACGTTTCCCTACTTTTTCACTAAATTCGATACAAAGCATCAGCTATATTGCAACTTCGAAAACTGATTTCATATATAGAGCATGGGAGTTCTCATTAGCATTAGCAGAGGCATATGATGCAAGAAAGCAAGCTTATGCAGCATCAGCCAAAAAAAAAAAAAAAAAAAAACCCACTTCCACTTCACCCTCTGTTCGTTCAAAATACCTGTCCAGCTGAGCCTTAAACTTATTTAGGCTATCAACCTCCACTACAAGGGATGGAAGTCTGTTCCACCAACCAACTAACCGCTGGCTAAAGGCAAATTTCCGCACGTCTATCCTACATCTGTCTTTCCTCAATCTGAATATATGCCCTCTCAGGTGATTATTTTGAGCAAGAGGCAGAATCCCATCAGCATTGGGCATGCTCAAACCATTCAAGGCTTTATACACCTCTATCAGATCACCTTGCCGGTGCCTAGTCTCCAGACACTGCAATTTGAAAAACTTAAGCCTTTCTTCGTAAGAGCACCCTTTGTTCCATTCACTAATCTTGTTGCCCTTCTCTGTACTCATTCCAGCAGCTCTACATCCTTCTTGAAATGAGGCCTCCAGACCTGTATACAGTACTCAATGTGTGGCCAGACCATTGCCTTATACAAGGGAATAATCACCTCCTTATCCCTGCTAGAAAAATTCCTGTATATCATAGATAAGACACCATGAGCTACTTTTGCAGCCTGTCTGCACTGATTAGAGAACTTCATATCTGCCTGCACAATTACCCCCAGGTCCTTTTCATTCTCTACCACTGTCAGTGTAGTACCACAGAGTTGATACATTGCTCTGGGGTTGCTGTTTCCCATATGTAGTACTTTACATTTGTCAATGTTAAACTTCATTTGCCGCCTCTCAGCCCATCTGCTCAACCTTTACAGATCCTGTTGCAACAGCATAGCGTCAGTAGTGTCCTTAACAACCCTGCCAACCTTTGTATCATCTGCAAACTTGGACATTAAGCTTGATATACCATCATCAATATTATTTATAAATACAGAAAACAATAGTGGATCCAACACTGAACCCAGAGGGACTCCACTAATAACATTAGTCCACGATGAGCAGTGTCCATTGATTACCACTCTCTCTCTGTCTTCTCCCCCTCAACCACCCCTTTATCCATAGCAGCAATTTGCCTCCAATGCCACACTGCTCCAATTTGTGCAGCAGTCTCAAAAGTATCAAAAGCAACAGTATCAAAAGCCTTTCTAAGATGCAAGTATATAATATCAAAGTTATTCCCTGCATCCAGTTCTTTTGTGACTGCATCATAGTATCCAATCAAATTGGTCAGGCAAGAAAACCATGCTGTGTCCGAGCTATAACTGAATTCTTGTCTAGATGATCCTGGAGTGCTTCTTTAACCAGTGCCTCCGTTAATTTTCCTGGAACAGTAGTTAAACTCAGAGGTCTATAATTACTTGTGTCAGCCTTTGATTCTCCTTTGTGAATTGGGGTCACATTTGCACATCTCCAGTCTATAGGTACCTCCCCTGAGTCCAAGGAAGCTCTCATAATTATGGCTAAGGGTTTGCTCACTTCCTTTGCTGCCTCCTTTAATATAACTGGATTGATCCCATCCACCCCAGGTGCCTTTCTTGTGTTTATCTTCAACAATTTCTCCTTCACTTTACTCTCAGTTATTACAAGATTATCTAGCTTACTACCAGAGTTGAATACATCTCTGGCATTCCCCTCGCTGAATAACTCCTCATGTGTGAATGTCTATAACTATACAGTTTTATCGAGTGTTCTGCAAAGTTATTATAACTTAGTAATTAATTAATAAAACTTCCACTTCAGTAAATCACAGAAAATATTCAATTAGGTTAAAAAAAAAACGAAAATACACCTGAAACAATGCACTGCAATATTATTTAAACTGTAACTATATTTATACAGTCGATTCCAGTTATTTGGGACACAACGGGACTAGTGCATTTTGGCCCGATTAAGCGGCTGCCCCAATTATCCGAAATTTCACGTAAATAGTTAAAAATACAATGTACTCCCCCCCCCCTTTACAATTGGTTCACTGTTCAATCAAATCACGTTACGATGGCGTCACCATTGTAAAGTACAGTTCACTATACAATGTGCAGTAAGCGCCAGTCATTGTGATCACGTTTGTGAATTGAATTTTAATTCTATTAAACAGCGATTCTAATTAGCGAAAATAGGAGGAATATTATCCATAGGATATAAAGGTAAAGATATGTTAAGTACAAATTTACCCTTTATTACCTTACCAATTAAAAAATTAAATGATACCTGAAATTCGGAAGAATATACGTGATAATCGGAATAATTAATACGTACTGTAATATGTACATACTAACTAAACTAGACATTTCTGTTCAATGTCATTTGTGGGTGGGGGTTAATATTTAAAACAGTAAAAATATAAGCAATCAATAACATAGAACACAGCACACACAAATTGCAAGTAACACGATACGCACAAGTGAGAACGGAGTAACAAATTAGGAAGCTTTAAAAATAGGAATGAAGAGAAGAGCCTGAAAATTATTTTTTTTTATATGATTGAAGATTCCATAGAAGTGTAAACACATTTCACCATAATAACCCACAGAATTCCAGCTGTCGGTATTATCGCAAATTCAAGAAGATCGAGTTTACTATCAGTTTATGATAGATTTCACTAACACAAAGGCCCAATAAACATGTGACTGCTAATTGTTTTTGTTTTATGGTCGTGACCTCCAGAAATTCGACCGAACTACGTGGTACGGTTGGGGACAATCGTAGGGTAATCTTCAGTGCTGCGGTCTTCTGCCCCGATTAAACGGCATTTTGTCCCAATTAAGCGAAGTAAATCCTGGCTATTTTCTCGATTGGGTTCTGTTTTTTAAGATTTGCCCCAAATAAACGGCTGCCCCGATTAACCGGTGGCCCAAATAACCGGAATCCACTGTATTATCAGATTTTCATACATTACTTAAGAAAAAGTTCAATGTTTGTTTGTTTGTTAGTTATTTGGAGCATTAGCAACTAAGGCCATATTGCTCCGGGATATGCGGTGGTCATTCCCTTACCTTTCCGCATCCTCCGTATTTGGTGGTGACGGGATCGAACCCCGGTCTAATCAAGAAGCGTGTGCTATGCACTGCTGCTCCTTCCCACCTGGCTACGGAGGCGCCTAAAAAAAAGCTCAATCAATATCATATTTTCAGAATGTGATTCACTGAGCCCTGGAAAAATTTAAGATCAATTATAGCCTATACAGTAGCAACCACAGAAATCTATTCATATAAATTGGTATATGTCTATTTCATATTTCTATTGGTATATTTCATGTATTACTCTAGAATGAAAAGTTGGATTGTGACCGCACTATCCTGTTACACTATCCTATAACAGGACAACCTATGTCCTGTTGATGTGAAAATGTCAGATCCAGTAATGATTTTACAGTCCTAGTTTCACTGCCTCACACACAAAAAATTTGGCAAAACTGAAAGAGTATGCTTTTGCACTAATCAACAAAAATATTTCACTGCTATCTTTATAGTGTATTACCAATTCCTAACTTATTACGCCTTGTTGCATTTATTTTATTAATTTTATTAATATTACTAAACATAAAAAAAAAACAAAAGCAGACTGCAACCAAATTTTCAACATATTTGAAAGTGTCTGCAATTCTGCCCAGATACAATAGGAGGGAGTACATGGTGAGAGTCTTGTCAATCAATTTGGCCCTGCAAAGACCTTGCAAGGTTCATGGGATAGATTTCTGAGTGTAGTCTATGCTTCTTAAAAGGAGAGACTGCTTCTCAAGAGATGGAATAAACTTATACAGAAAGGGTGCAAAAATATTTGCTGTGCTATTTAGGCAGTGTTATTGAGTCAAAAAAACTGCTAGAATGGAGGGATACACAGACTAATACATTACATTAACAGTAGCTTCAGGCAGAAGCAAAAGTGATTCTTGCACTGCTTCTATTGGAATATACAGCAGCCTGGAAAGCAAGGTACCAAAGATTTCAAAGCCTGCTGTGGTTCATCATTGAACAAGAAAATACAAGGGCTGTGTGAGGGTAACTAAGAGTAATAATTGGTGCCTGCATACTTTAGCATTAGTAGAGGCATACGATGCAAGAAAGCAAGCTTATGCAGCATCAGCCAAAAAAAAAAAAAAAAAAAAAACAACTCCCATTCCACCCCTCCATTCATTCCAAATACGTGTCCAGCTCAGCCTTAAATTTATTTAGGCTATCAACTTCCACAACAAAAGATGGAAGTCTGTTCCACCAATCAACTACCCTCTTGCTAAAGGCAAATTTCCGGACATCTTTTCTACAACTGTCTTTCCTCAATTTGAATCTGTGCCCCCTCAGGTTCTTAGTCTGAGCAAGAGGAAGAATCCCATCAGCATTCACCTTGCTCAACCCATTCAAGGCCTTATACACCTCAATCAGATCACTTCGCAGGTGCCTACTCTCCAGGCACTGCAATTTTCAGAACTTAGGCCTTTCTTGGGAGCACCCCTTTGTTCTCCTCACCAATATTGTTAGCATTAGCATTAGCATTAGCATTAGTAGAGGCATTTGATGCAAGAAAGCAAGCTTATGCAGCATCAGTCAAAAAAAAAAAAAAAAAAAAAAAAAAAAGTAACATAAATAAATAAAAATAACCACTTCCACTTCACCCCTCTGTTCGTTCGAAATACCTGTCCAGCTGAGCCTTAAAGTTATTTAGGCTATCAACTTCCACGACAAGGGATGGAAGTCTGTTCCACCCACCAACCACCCGCTGGCTAAAGGCAAATTTCCGCACATCTATCCTACATCTGTCTTTCCTCAATTTGAATTTATGCCCTCTCAGGTGATTTTTCTGAGCTAGAGGAAGAATCCCATCAGCATTGAGCATGCTCAAACCATTCAAGGCTTTGTACACCTCTATCAGATCACCCCGCTGGTGCCTAGTTTCCAGACACTGTAATTTGCAAAACTTAAGCCTTTCTTCGTAAGAGAACCCCTTTGTCCCATTCACCAATCTAGTTGCCCTTCTCTGTACTCGTTCCAGCAGCTCTACATCCTTCCTGAAATGAGGCCTCCAGGCCTGTATACAGTACTCTAGGTGTGGCCTGACCATTGCCTTATACAAGGGAATAATCACCTCCTTATCCCTGCTAGAAAAATTCCTATATATCATTGACAATACACCATGAGCTACTCTTGCAGCTCGTCTGCACTGCTCAGAGAACTTCATATCTGCCTGCACCACCACCCCCAGGTCCCTTTCATTCTCTACCACTGTCAGTGTAGTACCACAGAGTTGATACGTTGCTCTGGGGTTGCTGTTTCCCATATGTAGTACTTTACACTTGTCAATGTTAAACTTCATTTGCCACCTCGAAGCCCATCTGCTCAACCTTTCCAAATCCTGTTGCAGCAGCATAGTGTCAGTAGTGTCCTTGACAACCCTGCCAACCTTCGTATCGTCTGCAAACTTGGACATTAAGCCTGATATACCATCATCAATATCATTTATAAATACAGAAAACAATAAAGGCCCCAATACTGAACCCTGAGGGACTCCACTAATAACATTAGTCCACGATGAGCAGTGTCCATTGATTACCACTCTCTGTCTTCTCCCCCTCAACCACCCCTTTATCCATAGCAGCAACTTGCCTCCAATGCCACACTGCTCCAATTTGTGCAGCAGTCTTCCATGTGCAACAGTATCAAAAGCCTTTCTAAGATCCAAGTATATAATATCAAAGTTATTCCCTGCATCCAGTTCTTTTGTGACTGCATCATAGTATCCAATCAAATTGGTCAGGCAAGACTTCCCCTTAACAAAACCATGCTGTGTCCTAGCTATAACTGAAGTCTTGTCTAGATGATCCTGCAGTGCTTCTTTCACCAGTGCCTCCATTAATTTTCCGGGAACAGAAGTTAAACTCACAGGTCTATAATTACTTGTGTCAGCCTTTGATCATCCTTTGTGATTTGGGGTCACATTTGCACATCTCCAGTGCATGGGTATCTCCCCTGAGTCCAAGGAAGCTCTCATAATTATGGCTAAGGGTTTGCTTACCTCCTTTGCTGCCTCCTTTAATATAACTGGATAGATCCCATCCACCCCAGGTGCCTTTCTTGTGTTTATCTTCAACAATTTCTCCTCCACTTTGCTCTCAGTTATTACAAGATTCTCTAGCTTACTGCTAGAGTTGAATACACCTCTGGCATTCCCCTCGCTGAATAACTCCTCATGTGTGAATGTCGATGCAAAATATTCATTTAGTTTGTTAGCTACCCGAGCAGGGTCATCAACAGTTGACCCATCGATCTCAAGTGGACCAATCTGATTCATCCCCTTCCTTCTAGAGTTTACATAAGTAAAGAACTCTTTGCTGTTTTTCTTCGCATCCCTTGCCAAGGATCTCTCGTAATCTGCCTTCGCCTGCCTAACCTCCTTTGTAACTTGGTTACAGATCAACTTGTATCTATCATAGGCGTCCGTGTCACGTGTTAATTTGTATGTATCCCATGCATTTTTCTTCTCTGCCATATGCCTCATTAGTTCATCTGACATCCATTTAGGCCTAAACCTTGAACAATATTTCTTAGTTGGTATGTAAAGCCTAGTAGCTTCCACGATAAGTTCTTTGAATGCTTCCCATTTTGAATTTGCTGTTGGCAATATCATCAGTTGATCCCACTGTATAGAATTTAAATACTGTCTCAGTCCATTGTAGTCGCCTTTACGAAAGCAATACCCCTTCCCTTTACCCCTAATGGTAGTTACCTCTTTGAGTAACTCCCACTTCAGCACACTGTGATCACTGCCACCAAGTGGTTCATTTATCTGCAGATTCTTAATGCATGAAGAATCACTACTGATAATCAAATCAAGAGTATTACTCCCTCTAGTTGCCTCCCGAACATGCTGATGTTGTTGCCCTTCTTTGTACTTTTTTTTTTTTTGTTCTAGCAACTCTTCATCCTTCCTATAATGAGGCCTCCAGACCTGTACATAGTACTCTAGGCGTGGCCTGACCATTGCCTTGTATAATGGGATAATCACCTCCCTGTCCCTGCTAGCAAAATTCCTATATATCATTGTCAAGACTCCATGACCTGCCCTGGCAGCCCGTCTACACAACTCAGCGAACTTCATATTCAACTGCACAATTACCCCCAGGTCTTTTTCACTTTCCACTTCCCTGAGTGAAGTACCACACAGATGGTACTACACTCGCACATTTTTTGAGACTTTGATGCATTGGAGAATCGCCCCTTTCATATCTCCCCCGAGTCATAGCACTCTCACTAGTCTGTGAACTTTGCTTCGCAGCTCTAGTCTGGGTCATGACTTCCGTTTAAATACAATTTAATTAACAATGAAATTTAATAAGATCAATAATATTTTTGATTAATTGATAATATTATAATAAGCTAACAGATTCCTAATTGAGTGCTTCGTATTACACTATCTAGTTTTTACTTTATACCTTATACTATCAGTTCGAGATATATATACATTACGCTATTTCTTATTAATGTAATATGGCAGCTAGTTCAACAATATTGTTGCCAATCCTGGGAGTTGTAACTTTCAAAAATTGCTAGTTAAATTCAAAATAAGAAGCTACTTGCATGTACAAGAATGCTAGAGCACAGTAAATAAATTTGAGTAAATAAATAAAGTAAACAAAATTGGTCAGTCATCAAAGGCAAACATTGTGGAGATATCAGAGGAGGGGCAGATCGTTCATAGGCACTGCAGCACCCCATCTATATGAATCTAGATATACAGTGAATGGAGTTATATGAAATTTTGTGAAGAACAATGCAACACAATGAATATTTTTATTAACAGGACCCACATATAGTATGCGCATCCCCTATTTCCAAAATTTATTCTTCCATGACAGTTCCATGATAACTCAGAGCAGCCCTTGAAACATCTAGCACCTTGCTTTCTAGGCTGCTGTATGTTTTCAATAGAAACAGTGCAAAAATCAGTTTCACCTCTACCTGAAACTATTGTTAATCTATTAGACCATGTCTTCCTCCCTCCACTTCAAGCTAGCAATTTTTGCGACTCACCTTACACTTCTTCAATAGCATGAGTAAATATTCTTGCATGCTTTCTATTCAAATGTATCCCATCCCTGTGGAAGCAATCTCTCCTGTTAACAAGCACAGACGACATAAAGAAAATTCTACTCCATGAGCCTTGTACAGTCTTTCCAAGGCTGAATTGATTGACAAGGCTCTCATCATATACTCCCTCCTAACTGCCTGTGCAGAATAGCAGACACTTTCACACTCAACCCTAACTCATAACGCTCATAACGTTTCCTCAGCATTGCCTTGTATTTGTTAAGTTAGTCAGCTGATCTTCAACCCTTAATGCTCATTAGTGCCAACTTAGTTAATAATGATTATGTTCATGGAAGAGAACTTGAGATCAGTGCAGTGCAGTGTGCAATGAACTGGGTTATGAAGAATTGAGCAAGATAAAATAAGTAGGAAAAGTGGCACTCAGACAAAAAATAGTTTAAGTGGAAATTAAAAGTAATTTTAATGAAGGGGTTAAAAAAAACAGGCTGAATTTTGATTTATACCTGACTTATCTATTGAACAGTTAATCCTAAAGCTTTTGAAATATTGCCCACACATTTTTTTCAAAAACTGCATAATCTAAAATCCCATTAAAATTCAAGAAGTAATAAATATATAATACATGCTCACCTGTACAAAAGAGGTTTTACACCCTTCATATTCTACAATCTGTTCTGTTTCTACAAAATTTGCTGAACACCCTTCGCTGTCCAATCCACGCATAAAGAAGCGTGTTCCAGCTCTTAAGCAACTTCTTCGAGAAATCAGAGCCCACATAAATGTTTTTTGATTAATGCTACATTGCTTGATTGTAATGACTACAAGAAAGAGTTCAGGAATTTCATTAAATGGACAAAATTTATTAAAGGTTTACATTTCTTTAACTGTTTCAATGGAAACATTACTCATGATTATCAAACAATGGTTAATAGAATTATAAAATGTATAAACAAGAAATTTAAGCAATTATGAATAAATTCTTGATTTCACTAATTCTATTACATATACAGTGAAACTTCCCTTTAATGGACAGCCATGGGGAACGAAAATGTGTCCGTTAGAGAGAAGTGTCCGCTAACAAGAAGTCTGAGGGAGAAAAAAAAAAAAGAAAGAAAGAAAAATCGTTAAACGTTTAATGTAAAATTAAATTTAAATATATATAGATTTTGAACGATATTTTTGTAAATAATATACAATTACATACACAAGATATAAAGGAAAATCGTTAAACGTTTAATGTAAAATTAAATTAAATTATATATAGATTTTGCACAATATTTTTGTAAACAATATACATACAACTGTGCTATGCATATTATGACTTTATCTTATGAAAAATACATACAGTAATCACTTATTTTCTTCTGCACCTTCTTCCAGCTGATAATTTTGTTTTCAACATTTGTTTGGAGTGAAGAAACCATTGAAAGCCCTTCAGTAAGATACTTCAGCGGCGAAAAACATTTTTAAACGATTGATTTGTATGAGCGCTTCTTCTATTTTCATCGGTGGTTCGGTATTAATATGTTCTTCGACATAATGACCTCCTTCCATTTCTTCATCCTCATGAGGAACTTCTTGAAAAATATCGATGATAATGTAGTTGATATCTATAGCACCATCTTCTGCAGTGAGGTTCGAGTCTATATCTTTGTAGCCAGGGTCACTTGTAGCTGAAGTATCGTACATTATCAATAGATGTTGAAGTTCTTGTTCTTCTTGGTGCTCCACATTGCTGTTCACAACTTCAATTTTTGCGTTTGATAAGCTAGACTTTACAAAACAGTTCACGACAGTTTGTTTTCTAATTACGTTTACTGAAGAGGAAATCCACTGAATCGCATCTAGGATGCTGATTTTCTTTGCAAGGTCACTCGCACATGTTACATCGTTCATGTTTGCAATGAGATGTCTTAAAACACGTTTTTTGTAGTGAAGTTTAAAATTTTTTATTATCCCTTGATCCAAGGGCTGACACTCTGCAGATGTGTTTGGTGGCAGAAAAATGATTTGAATGTTGGACAATTCAATGTGCGGGTGAGATGCAGCATTATCCATGAAAAGAATAATTTCTGTTTTGACGAATTGTGTTTTGGTTAAAGTGACTTATCGATTTGCTCATGATATCTTGTGTCATCCACGCTTTTTTATTAGACTTCCAATCAACATTCAAGATTCAACTTTATGCCCTTGAAATAATGAGGATTTTGTGGTTTTCCTATAACAAGAGGTTGTTCAAAGTCTCCCAGCATATTTGTACACAATAGTACAGTCAAGCGTTCCTTAGAAATTTTTCAGCCCTGGCACTTCTCGTTTTTTAAATTCTGTTTTTTTCAGGAAGAGCTTTAAAAAACAACCCTGTTTCGTCACAGTTGTAAATATCCTTAGCTTCAAAATCACGACATAAATCTTCCAATTTGACGGTCCACTCTGTTACAACCCCAGTATCAACAGATCCACCTTCACCACTTACGGTTTTCCAAGAAATTTTATGCCGAGTTTTGAACTTGTCTAGCCATCCCACAGAAGCTTTGAACTCATTTACTCCCATAGATTTCGCAACCTCCAAAGCCTTTTCCCTAATAATAGGCCCATTAATGAGAATTTTTTTAGATACGTTCGCGACAAAACCACTCATACGTAAAATTGTCAATTTGAAGTCCAACAGTTTTCGGGAATGATTTTTGAACCTGATCATTTCCGTGTTGCCAAAATTGTTTGAGCAGTTAATTTTTTTTATTTAGGATGTCGCTTACCTGCGTCTTCCCGATTTTGAATTTTGCAGCGAGAGTGCGAACACTATTTTTTTTCCGATCATACGCATTAATGAGTTCGACTTTATCTTTTAAAGTTAAATGTTTACGAGAAGACATTGTGCACTTCGCACGACACTGAACAAAACTGAAAACTGAAACTGAAAAGACGAAAGGCCAACCATATTCCCCCCCCCCCTGCACACCGAATTCATCAGAAGTTTTAGACGTGCCTTAAAATTCTTGAAAAAGGGTTTAGAACCGCGACGTAAACCTTGATCAAATTCAGAGAATCGGAAATAGAAAATAAACACACGATTGAGGCAATACGTGGACGAAACGGTACTAGAAAAAGGGCCGTGAGCTCGCCCGCTGTCCGTTATGAGGAGATCAAATTAAGTGCTAATCTAAACGAAACAGTGCAGATTGCCTGTCCTCGTCCGTTTCAGAGAATGTCCGCTAGACAGAAGCTGCAAACACGTTAAAACCAACAGAAGTGAGTTGGGGAATTTGAAAATGTCCAATTGTATAGAGATGTCCGTTAACGAGAGGTGTCCGTTAGGAGAAGTTTCGCTGTATACTTTTTTTTTTCGATAATCACCTTCTAATATAGAAAGATTTTTTGACAATCAGAAAACAAACCTGTGATTTAAATCAATTTTCTATCTAGAACTTCTGTCTGACAAAGATATGCAAATCTTCTTCAAAGTTAAAACATGCAATGAAATATCAGAATTTACTAACAGCTACGAGATCATACGTTAAGACGAGAATCCATCAGTAATCCATCAAAAACATGGACTTCAGATCAACAAGAATCTGGCAATGATACTAACAATGAATCATTAGTTTTTAAAGAACCTTATGGACACATACTATACACCATCTGAACTTATTTAATTTTACAAGCAGAAGTAAATGTCATATCAGTGACCTGAATCTAAAATCTGGCCAAGGTGTATTCTTTATTTGCTACGATTTCTTTCTTCTGAAATGATGTAACTGAATAACAGCTGGCCTTCAGAATGTAAACTGGATAAATAACTTCAGTGATTCTTAAATATGAATATATAGTTACTATTGGTAAAGAGGATGGGGAAAGTTACATACATATACAGAGTCAGCAAAAAAAAAAAATTATTAGACTGAATTCAAATAAGGCAAAATAAGGACATGGAGAATATATTTTTTTTTCTCACAAAACAGCCTCCAAAGAATCAGATATATTGTTACAGAGTTCATACAGGCTTTGAAAGACCTTGGAAAATTCGTCTAAGATGATATTTAGTTTTGCTGTCACATTCTTTAGAATGTCATGAACACTATCAAATCAGCATCCCTTCAATCTTAATTTCAACTTGGGAAACAGAACAATGTCTGCTGGAGCCAAAACAGGAGAGTAAGAAAGGTGGCTGGGCATTGCAACTTGCTTGTGATTCTGAACTTGCACATTGTGCTGTATGAGAAGGCACAACATCATGCAACAGCCACCAACCAGACTGTTTCATATTTAGCTGCACAAACTTGATTCTGATCAATAAATATTTCAGTATCTCTAAGTAGTAATTGCTGGTAACAGTCCTCCCTTTGTTCTGAAAAAAATTCCTTATGGATTAGCCATTTGTGATCAACGAATGCGATCAGCATGGTTTTGATATGTGATTTCTGGAAATAAACCTTTTTTTTTTTTTTTTTTTTGTCTTGCCGAGTTTTATGATTGTCATTCTGCCCTTTATTGTTTGGTCTCAGGATCATACTGGAAGCACCAATGGGGCACCTCCATAGCCAGGTGGGTGGGAGCAGTAGTGCGTAGCACATGCTTCTTGATTGGACCAGGGCTTGAGCCCATGACCACCAAATACGGAGGATGTGGAAAGGTCAGGGAATGATCACCACAGTGATCATTCAGGGAATATGGCCTTAGTTGCTAATGCTCCTAAAAACCAAATAATGAACAAACAGATGACAAACCAACTCTAATTACGAGTAATCGTATTGATTCCTTTTTCACATTTAACTCAATTGCTAGCATTCCTGGTGTTAATCACAAGTCACTTGCTAGTAAATTGCACACTTTCTCCACCAATTCAGGACTGCAGGTTGTTTTCAATCATACACTTTGAGATCCTCTGCTACATCCTCTCTGTGCTCTTTAAAACACTTAAACCACTGTATTATTTGTGAAAAGCCTTGCACAAACCTTGAGGTTTATCTGTTGTTTCATGCTTTGTTTTCTGAGAGTGATGCCACACATGTTGCACAAAGAATAACGTCCATACAAAAAAGCAACTTAAGGCTGTTTCACAGTTGGTGAGACTGCCAAGGTCACACTGCTTCTCTAGTGTCCTCTTCCAAAGTGATATTGGCATTAATTTTTTTTTTTTTTTTTTTAATTCAGTCTCATTACTTTTTTCTGTACTGCATATATCTGATATGGAAACGTGTTACTTGGGATGCTGGATCAAAATACGTTGGCTGACTACAGCTGGACAGCAGAACTTATTTTCATGTTAATTTGCATTGATACACTCACAACCAGTGTCCTTAAGTGCTGATCTCTAGGAAACTTTCCAGTAGGGAAAAAAAAAACTTAATTAACTTCAATTCTAAAGCTTAATCCTGCTTTATTTCTTGAAAAATCAGTCTGTTTCCTCCCATGCTCACCTTCCACAACACTCAGGTTTTCAGAGAAAACTACGTAGAATAACACTAGAAAACCACATAGAATAACACAGAAAGGATAGAAAACACTAGCCTCTAATGTCAATGTTATTACCATGTGATTTTCTCTAACACTGATCTCCAAATCCATCTTGCCACACACACATCACAAATATTTCATCCTCTGCATAAAAAAACACTTAAGTTTTTTCAGTTTTGCTATTGGTATTAATCATCTTCAACAGAGCTGTTGACACTTTACACATTAAAAATCCACGTTAACATGGAATACAGTACTGTTCTTATATTTGGGATGCTCTATAAGAAATGAGGGCAAGAAGGGCAATTAACGACTAAGCTCTTACAATCTCTCTCTCTCTCTCTCCATCATAAAGACATTTAATTTCTGTTAAATGCATTTTCTACAATTTTCTGGGCACTGTTTTTCAGCAATAACATCTGTAATTCCACTTCCTTATTTGAAAGCAGTCCAAACATGTACCCCAACTAGTCATCATCATTCACAGTTTAACTCACCAAACTAACGTTTCTCTTCATTATTTATCCCTTCTCCTTTTCTTTGGATACATGGATCTGGATTTAAAATACATGCAAACTTCCTTTCCATGTATTTCATGAAAACCACAATCTACAGATCAGTTCCAATATCACGTGCATCTTCTGTCTTGTCCACCTTCAACCAATACAAGGTACTGAGTATTAAGGGTTCTAACACTTTATGTGTTTAGTCACCATAAAAAATAGTAAAATAACAATAAAAATTTAGAGCAATTCAGTAAAACAATCTTAAATTACTTCAAATGCTATGTCATTTTTATAAAATTTGAAAACAGGGATAATAACTGTTTTCTTTTCCCAACAAGTTAAAACTTGTTGGTAACATAGAATACTATATTTTCAGATGCATTTGTATTTTTTTTATTGAATTTTAAAGATAACATTTTTAGATAAAGTAGTACAGCATTTGTGTAATTAAACTTGTAGTAGATGTCTCTGATTTCAACATTGCAAAACATACGCTGAATCACAGTGTTTTCATAAATTGGTGTGTGTGTGTGTGTGTGTTATGGAGGTTTAATGGAGCATAAGCTTCTGGGGCTATAGTGCACCTATTCATAGTGAAATGCTAAAAAACAAAATTCAATTGTAATAACTTCATTTTTATTACAGAGATCTTTCAGAATTTATGATACATTCCAAATTTTTTTAGAAAAGAGAAAAATTCATTGCTGTTTGCTTTGTTGCCAAAAATTGACATGCTCCTAATAACATAGACCCTCATAACAGTGCAGCTTCATATTACCATTACACAATGTAATGTAACTTACAACAGTCTTTCCAAAGCTGAAAATGCATAATTTATTTAAAGGGAACTAATAACAGATACAATTAGAGGAATGATGCAAAACTGGATTTGATTTCAAGCTGCTAGAGTTGCCTGGTTGTATGGTACTTTTGTGTGTACATAATTTTAACTCTAATTAATAGGTTTTACTGCTGTTGTATGATTTTCTGTGGCTTTGAATGATTACTCAAAGATCTGTGCTTGTTAACAGGAGAGACTGCTTCTACAGAGATGGGATACACTTAAATAGAAAGGGTGCAAGAATATTTGCTGATGCTATCGAAGCAGTGTTAGGTGGGTTGGAAAACTGCTAGCTTGGGGGGGGGGGATTCACAGACTAAAAGGTTAAAAGTAGACGCAGGCAGAGGTGAAGGTGATTCTTGCACAACTTCTAATAGAATAAGTAACAACCCAGAGCGAGGGGTGCTGGGGGTTTCAGGGACTGATGGCAGTCATCGTGAAACAGGTGGGTATATGGGATGTGTCAGGGTAACTAGGAATAGGTGCATGTATACCAATGCTAGAAGTATAGTAAATAAATTTGATGAATTTGAAGTTTTCGTCATGACATCAAAGGTGGATATTGTTGGGATATCAGAGACATGGTTTCACACTGATATTAGGAATACAGAACTGGAATTTGGGGAGTACAATGTATACAGAAAGGATAGACAGGATAGGAAGGGAGGAGGTGTCATGCTGTTAATTAAGAAAAAAATAGAATCAAAAGAAGTGCATCCAGTTTATACAGGGTGTTTCAGTTAAACGTTTCAGAACTTCTAAGAGGGGTAAGGGTACATCCTGACAACTCGAAATCATATAGCAATGTGGGGTCGGAAATGCTTTCCTGAAGCGGTGTTGTACCCAGAAGCACCATAAAGAAAAGAGACCGTAAGTGAGAAATTTTAATAATACATGAAAAGAAGCAAAAGGTACATGGATTAAAGTAAGTGTTCGAAGTTTCTTCCACGGGCTACAATGCACGCCTCACATCTCCGACGCATGGACATCTGAACATTTTGGAATACTCCAGGTTTAGTGTCGAAGTTAGCAGATGATACAAAGGTTGGCAGGGTTGTTAGTGACAGTAATGGCAGTGTGCTACTACAATAGGATCTAGAAAATTTGGGCAGATGGGCTAAGTGGCAACTGAAGTTTAACCTTGAGAATTGCAAAGTACTGCATATGGGTAGAAGTAACCCCAGAGAAACGTACCAACTGTATGGTACTACACTTAAGGTGGTAGAAAATGAAAAAGACCTGGGAGGAATTGTGCAGTCAGATATGAAGTTTTCTGAGCAATGCAGACTGGATGCCAGGGCAGGTCATGGGGTTTTGTCAATGATATATAGAAATTTTGCTAGCAGGGAAAAGGAGGTGATTGTCCCTCTGTATAAGGCAATGGTCAGGCCATGCCTTGAGTACTGCGTACAGGTCTGGAGGCCTCATTTTAGGAAGGATGTAGATTTGCTTGAGCGTGTACAGAGAAGGGCAACAAGATTGGTGAGGGGAATGAAGGGATCCTCTTACCAAGAGAGGCTTAAATTCTGCAAATTGCAGTGGCTGGAGACTAGGCACCTGCGCAGTGATCTGATTGAGGTGTATAAAGCCTTGAATGGATTGAGCACGCTGAATTCTGATGGGATCCTTCCACTTGTTCAGATTACGAACCTAAGGGGACATAAATTCAAATTAAGAAAAGACAGATGTAGAATAGATGTGCAGAAATTTGCCTTTAGCCAGCGGGTGGTTAATTATTGGAACAAACTTCCATCTGCCGTTGTGGAAGTTAATAGGTTAAATAAATTTAAGGAGGAACTGGACAGACATTTGGAGGGAATGGTGTGATTTTTTTTTTTTTTTGGCTGATGCTGCATAAGCTCATACACTTCCTTTCTTGCATCATATGCCACTATTACTACTACTACTACTCAAATATATCCTTACTCACCTAGAACACTTTCATCACTGGATCTAAAGATGCAAATAAGTAATTTTAATTTATATTTCATATAGCGATTTGTACCATAGTGCCTAATACTGGACTCCTTTTATCCTTTTTCAGAACTAACCTACTTGGCTCGCTATACATCATATGGATTTTGGCTAATTCCTTTACTGTTGCCTACCTGAAATGTTCACTGTTTAGTTGAGACCAAGTGCTTCCAGCTATTCATCTGCTCACATTCAGTCCTTCAGAAACAACCCACATCACTAGAGAATTTTGCTGCAAACCTTGGCTGATAAACATTGTCTTGTCTCTTAGCTGACAAACATTGTCTCTTTCCTTTGCCACACTGAAATATACGGCTTAAAATGTCAAGTTTGTACAAGCATATACATGATAATAACATGACTGACACCTGTCACTTCTACAGAACAGAAAACACCATAAATACAAACTTTTATATCAAATGCACTGGGTGCAATAATCTTGTTTGCTGTTCCTGCAGTAAGACTGTATGCATAAATAAACTGTCATCAAAAGCCCAGATTTCTTTTTTTTTAGGGGAATGTTGCAAAGTTCCCAAAATTTCTACCTTATCTTCTGAATTGTCAGAAACTGACACAGACAGCTCTAAGGCAATGAAACTCTGAAACTCAGATTGAACACCTTCCATTCAAGGTTTCCAGCCCCCCACCTCTCTCCCTCCCACACACACATAACATTGAGGAAGGGGCTATCTCACCTAGAGAACAAGCATGTGTGTTAATGTTTTAGTAGTATTAGTTAAATTAGTGAAAAAAAAGAAGGATGTTTTTTCTTTCTGAACCCTCTTTACTTTTACTGTGAGGAGGTTCTGAATAAAATAAAGGATTTAAATAGAATAAACTTCAATAAAAACAGTCTCTTTGTCACAAGAGTTTAATGTCATTTTGGAATTACCTGATCTCTAATGCTTGGCACTCAGATTTTTTAATAATATTGGGTCTCATCTCAAATTCAATCATGAGTGCTTTATAGTCAGAGTTTGAAAGATTTTCTGAATATGTTTTTTCTATTATACAGTTAGTAAAATTAAATCTAATATTCTTTTTTTCTGTAATTAGTATTTTATACCTTTCTTCAAGGTTTAATCTAAGAAGTATGTCTAACAGGAGCTTCAACTGAATGAGTTTGTTTTAAGTCTCAAAGATTTAGTTTTGTATTCATTAAATAAATCAATGAATACCTTCCATCCAAAAACACAGAGGAAGGACAATGTATGGACAATGCAGCCATTGTCCATTCACTGCAGGATGAAGGTCTTCTCAATCAGTCGGGTTGAGGAAAATGGACCATAATCTGCCACAGTGGTCCAGCTGGGTTGGCAGATCAACCATATTTAGCAATCAGGGGCTCGAACCCTGGTCTACTCAAAAAGTGTGAACTACTGCAACCGTGCTCCTGAACACTCAGCTATGGAGGCCTTCTTTGTATTAAATATGGGTATTCAAATCTCTCCTTCTAAAATTCCATATTCTCTTTCATGGGTAATAAGACTTCTGTTGTTTTTCCAATGAATTAAGGGTTTTTGGTATCTGATAAAGTAAAATTTTGGCAATTATAATGTTATGTATAATACTTAAAAAAAAAAAAAAATTTATTTCCTGGTTTCAACTACTGAAAAAAAAACAAAAAAACCTTCAAAGTTATTAAACATAGTTTCTACTATTTTTATGCTTTGGTAAATTATGCAGTCCAACAAATACTTTTCATCATGAAAAAAAAGTGATTAGGCAGATCTTTGGATGCTGATTCCAATCTACTTTAAGTTTTCTTCTGGCATGTCTAGTTTTTGTGACAAGACTGATTATTTGAACACAATGAACTGTTTATACATTCATGTCTATATCCTGTTACTTTAATTTAATTATTTTATTGTCTATATCCTGTAATTTAATTATTTTATTCATGAAAAAAATTACTGATTCTAGAAAAAATTGTTTCAGGAAACATGAATTACTAAAACACATTTGTCATCATGCCTCAAAAGTGTAAAAATCATCTCAACAAATTCTGCTATGTGTCCAGCTCTTTCCTAAATAAATCACAATACAGCATACAATCAAAATGGATATTTGCAAAATTTATCAGATTTACTTTGGTTATGTTCTAGGTCAGTGTTTCTCAACCTGTGGTCCATGTAACTTATGAAAATAGGCCACAGGATAAAGCAGCTTTTTCTGAGGTAGAAAACATGTAAGCGTACAGGTTCAGTCAGTGGAGAGGCTTAAGAATGATGCAGAAGGTGGAATTTTTTGAAAATTTCTCGTATTCTCAAGGGAAGGTGTAAGGCTGTTCTATTTTGAGAGAAGGTAGCCAATTTTGTGCACTGACTGCAGTTTAACTCACTTATTTTTACATTTAGGATATTTATCAGATGGACTTTTTTTGTCATATTTGGCAGTAGTCATATTCCTCCTTCAAATAAAATTGGTTTACATTCATTATAGAAGTAAAATTTTCGAAATTGAAGAAGTGCACAACCTTCTCGCTGAAAAAAATTAACCCATGCTTTTTAAATGAAACACTGCCTATATAAGGCAGCATTGCATCCATACATAATAGAAGAGTAAATAAAAGATCATAATTTTTTATCAAATTAACTTGTTCTATTGAAGTTTAAAAAGTTTAAAATTTATTCCCAAAATGTATTAAAATTATTTCAAAATGTAAATTTATTTTATTTTAAAATTTAAAATTAAAATTAATTTTAATAAATTTTTAAATTATTAAAATTTATTAACAAAAATGATTTTTATATTTCTATTATTATTTTATGGCTGTACTAAGAAAAGGAGGTACAGCAAAGACTACATTACGCATTGCTTCAATTGGTACCTCAACATGTAAAGTGTTTCCAGGTCAAACGACACCAGGGGTTTCCCCCATCTCTGCGTAGTATACATTGTCGTGTGATACAGTACACTGTAAAGGCCAGGGATTTAAAAGTGTATGGATATTGTGATGTGTAATGTTTTGTACCATTGTTCATCTAGCCTTTTAGCTGTTGGGCCCCTAATGGGACCCATCATTGCCCACACTTGGCCTCGTGGAGGCAGACCAGGTACATCCAGTATAATTATATTTACTCTGGCAGGTCCTGCCACCTAATTTCCTGAGATTTTAGTGGCTAGGACCTAAAAAAAAAATTTTTTTTTAAATAAAAATATAAAAAAAGTTACTATAATTTACGCTGAAAGGGGTAGGTCGAATGGTAATAGAGTTGTTGCATGGTTGTCTTAGCAATGTGGCTTGAGTTCTGTTTATCTCAGTGACTCTTGACAACGAACCCAGAAACCTGAAAGGCCAGTCAAAATCCTTTTTTCCTACTCATCTACAAATTCTGAAATGTACAAAGATGGACATTACTGGAGATTTCCATTGTGTCATTCAATCTAGGATGTAACTTATGAAATGTCATTACTTATCACTAAAGACAAGAAATGACAAATAATGAAAAGCATTACTGAAACCAGCTGATATTTTGCTTGTGTTGAAAGCAAAAAGTAACCATTAAAAAAGTCTACAAAAACTAAAGGAAATTCTACCTGCAAACTAATTTCCTGTTAAATGATTATTTATCTAACTCACTCTCAATCACTTTTACTTATGATGTTACAGTTATGCCCTCAAGTCAATCAGTATATCATCTATTACGTCCACCTGTCACCATGGCTTATGAGTTAAATACTCTTAATAGGGCTGTGTAACCTGTTGGTTCTAACCTTGCTACCTACTTTCTGAAATTGTTTCTGAAACTTGGTCTAGATCAGCATCTAGATCTAGATTAAAATCTTTTTACCAATTATGATGTTTCAATCTTATGTGATCAACTGATCTCATTTGATTTTATGCTTTTAAATTAGATATGGGAGATCCATGATATATGGATGCTTCAGGAATCAAATTTTCCCTAACTTCAAACAGACTAACTGTAATAACATCAGAGGTTATTTTAGATGAATTAGATTGGCCTGACTACTTGCTTATGAAAAATGAGGGAACTGCTAAATTCTTTCATAAACAAATTAATCAAGCTGTTTGTTTGTTTGTTATTTGGTTTTTAGGAGCATTAGCAACTAGGGCCATATTGCTCCGGGATATGCGGTGGTCATTCCCTGACCTTTCCGCATCCTCCGTATTTGGTGGTGACAGGCTGGAACCCCTGTCTAATCAAAAAGCGTGTGCTACGCACTGCTGCTCCTTCCCACCTGGCTACGGAGGTGCAATTAATCAAGCAACCAATCACAATATTCTGTTCTTCATCAGACCACCTCTGACTACTTTTCTTCCTGGTTTTCTAAGTTGTTTTCAGTCACCCACAACCTCTGACATCACTTTGGTTTTCCAAATTGTATATTAGTCACCCATTGTAGCATAATCCTACCTTTACTACCAACTATAATATGATCAAATCCATCGATTTTGAAGTGAACACTGATCTTTTAATAGAAAAATTAAACAGGTTTCCAATAACTTATACTGTTGGTCCTGACAGAATCCTTAGTGTGTTTTGGAAGAAAGGCAAATCGTATTGCTGCTCCAGTTTTTATTTTTGATTGATAATTTTTTCAGGCAGGGTACTGTTCCTACAGTTTTAAAAACTGTAGGTATTGACATCACTATATAAGACAGGTGTGTGTGTGCTCTAAGCTTACTAGAGCTCTCTTCTTAGTTAACAATTGATGCCCACATTCAAAAACTTTTTTCACTCCTTTAATCATGGATTCATATCATGCCATTCAACAACAACTATAATTTGCTGGTATTCGATTTTGAATTGAGAAAGGCATTAGATTCAAACCTGACAATACCTTTCGCAGTGATATGTCCAAGGGTTTCAACTCAGTTTCTTTGTAAATTCTTCTGTGTACACAGAGTTCTTTGGTACCTCGGGAAATGCCTTGTGTTGGATTATCAGCTTCCTTTATATAATATTTGCTATTATCAAGGGCTCTAGTAGTACCTCCATTTCCAAATGGCCATGGTGTGATTCGAGGTTCTCCTTTTCGTCCTCTTTCATTTTCACATTTATTGAGCAGCACTGAAAATTCCTTGATGAAGGAACTCATGTAGTAACATATGCAGTGACTTGAAAATTTTAATAGCTATTTAGCAACTTAATAATTGCAAAAAACTTTAACAGACCAAAAATTTACTTTCAACCTGGACAGAAAACATTTGATTATCCATCAATGCTAACAAATGCTTCACTAACTTTGGAAAAAAGAATATAATAGAATATATTTGTCTTCTAACAATAAACCAACTGATTATGTTAATGAAGTTACCAGTCCAACCCTGGATAAGGTTTATCACATATGCTAAATTCAATAAACACATCCAATTAAATCAAGCATCAAAAATCTTCAATGCTAAAAAGAACACTCGAACAATTTGGACGTATAAATTACAGTTTAAGAATACATAAACAATAGTACAATTTAAGAATTTCACATTCACAGGATCCTGTTTGAAAGAGACTTCCTCTATACTACTGTCAGTGCCACACAGTAGAATTGATCTGGGCTTAAGTGAAGGAAGAAGTTTTAGACAAAAACAATACTCTGAAAATTAGAGATGTGCAAAATGTATTAGACAACACTCTGCAATATATAACTGTCAACAACTGGAAAAAATGAATTTGCCCTCCAGAGGAACTTTCGAAACAAGATTTCCTAAAAGACAGAATACGAGACAAGTCAACTGAACAAATTCAGTTTAAACAATGACAGTTATGATAGTTTAGAAACTTTTCAAATGAAGATGAAATATAATATACAGTCGGTTCCTGTTATTTGGGGCACATCGGAACTAGTGCATTTTGTCCCGATTAAGCGGCATCCCCAATTATCCAAAGTTTCACGTAAAAAAAAGTTAAAAATACAATGGATCCACGCTTTACAATTGGTTCATTGTACAATCAAATCACGTTACGATGGAGTCACCATAGTAGAGTACCATTCACTATATGTGCAGTAAGCGCTGGTCATTGTGATCATGTTTGTGAACTGAATTTTAATTCTTTTAAACAGCGATTCTAATTATCAAAAATAGGAGGAATATTATCCACAGGCTATAAAAGTAAAGATATATTAAGCACAAATTTACCCTTTATTACCTTACCAATTAAAAAATTAAATGATATGTGAAAATCAGAAGAATATACGTGATAATCGGAATAATTAATTCGTACTGTAATAAAGTAAAGTAAAAGTAAAGTGCAGCCATTATCAACCCACTGCAGGATGGAAGCCTCCTCAACAATTCATGCCGAGGGAAATGGACCATAATCTGCCATGCTGGTCCAGTGCGGGTTGGCAGATCGACCATATTCAGCAGTCAGGGGCTTGAACCCCGGTCTACTCAAAGAGCGTGTGCTACTGCACTCCCGCTCCTGACCACTTGGCTACGGAGGCCACCTGTAATATGTACATACTAACTAGTTGACATTTCTGTTCAGTGACATTTGTGGGTGGGGGTTAAAATTTAAAATAGTAAAAAGATAAGCAATCAATAACAAAGAACACGGCACACACAAATTGCAAGTAACACAATAATTGTTGTTGTTGTTGTTCGGTTTAACGACACAAGGGCAACTAAGGCCAAATTGTGTCTCTTCATCGTTAATTGACAAAAAGCATATTGTTAGAGAGATTATATTATATGCTTCTGTACAAACCAATATGTTTTATATATAATAAAAGTTCTTCAATATTTGCTTCATTTCCTAAGATGCGAGATAAATCAGGTGATATATTCAATTTAGAGAGAGACTGAAAAGTGTTTGACCGGATGGTTGAATGTAAGGGGCAATCAACCAGGAAATGACGGACTGTAAGCTGCGTCTGACAGGATGGGCACTGTGGTGGGCTTTCACCCAATAATAGAAAGAGATGAGTGTGGTATGTCCAATTCTGAGTCTTGCCAATACAACTTCCTCTCGTCTGTTTCTTCGGAAGCCAGACAGCCACAGCTTTGGATCTTCTTTTATCTGGTAAAGTTTATTGTTAGGCTCACTTTTCCAGGTCTGTGACCATTTATTGTAGCAGGCTTTGCGTACGACAGACTTAAAATCAGAGAAAGGAACCTGAGGATGTTGTGAGAGAGCGGGTTGAGGATGTTTAGCAGCAAAGTCGGCACTTTCATTTCCCGGAATGCCTGCATGGCCAGGGATCCAGCAAAACCTAATTGACTGATTGAACACACTGCAAGTAAATAGCTGGGAATGAATTTGTTTCAATGTAGGGTGAGAAATGGAGGAATTCTTCTTTATGGCAGAGACAGCACTAAGAGAATCTGTGTAAATTTTGGCAGATGAAATGGAAAGCTCAATTATTTTACTAAGCGCTCAGTTAATGGCATATAATTCAGATGTGAAGACGCTGCAAGCAAGCGGTAGTGTAGCTGAAATTGTACATAAAGGAAAAACTGCCGCAGCACCTACCATACTCTCAGTTTTTGAACCATCCGTATAAATTTTACAGACATGATTGTCCGTAGCATGAGCTGAATGTAACTGTCTGATGTTGCAGGAAGGTATATTTTTCCCCCACTGGAGGAAGTATGTATCTCGAGAGACAGACACATATGTCCAAGGAGCAACAGGTGTAGTTGTGTCTTGGAAGATTTCATTTAAATCGACATTCCAAGTCTGAACAAGCTCTTTGATCCTGAGAGAGGCGGGTCTATTTTCATTTGGCTTGCTCTCAAAGAAGGCTTCCCAACGAGTATTATAGAGATACTCCCAACTTGGGTGTGATGGTAGACTCTGGATCTTAGCAGCGTAGTGAAGCAGTAGTGTTTTTCTACGCAGGTGTAATGGAGGATCATGCGCTTCAATATATAGACTTTGGATCGGAGAAGTCCTGAAAGCTCCCAACGCAGTCCTCAGAGCACTGTGATGGATCATATTTAGCCGTTTTAAAGTAGTGCTCCTGGCAGAGTCGTACACTGGACAACCATAATCTAGCCGTGAACGGATTAAACTTCTATAAAGATGCAGTAACGTACACCGATCAGCTCCCCATGACATAGATGATACCGAACGAAGTATATTCAAATGTTTTAAACAAGAAGTTCTCAAATAAGTGATGTGAGCTTGGAAATTTAGTTTGCGGTCTAATAGTAGTCCAAGAAATTTAACGGTATTAACGAGAGGGATTGGAGTATTGTTTATTTGTAATTCAGGTTCAGGATGGAGAGCTCGCTTCTTGCAAAAGTGAGTGACAGTGCATTTCTTTTCTGACAGTCTGTAACCGTTCCGTGAAGTCCAGGATTCTATTTTAGTTATGGCAAGTTGTAGCTGCCGTTCAATGGTATTCATACTTTGAGATTGACAGGAAATGGTAAGATCATCTGCATACATATAAGTTTGAACAGTTTTTGGGATATCTCGTGTCATGCTGCTAACTCGGATTGAAAACAGTGTTGGACTGAGTATTGATCCCTGCGGGACTCCCTCTTCCTGAATGTGAGATGTAGAGAGGACATTTTTGTATCGGACTTGAAAAGAGCGCAATTGCAGGAAATTCTGAATTATTTCTGGCAAATGACCCCTAAGCCCCAGATGGTAAAGGTCCATAATAATACCATGCCGCCATGTAGTGTCAAATGCCTTTTCAAGATCTAAATTGACCATGACTAGGTGTTGTTTCATGATAAAGGCATTTCGGATATGAGACTCGGTTTTAATGAGCACATCTAGGGTTGATCTATTTTTTCGAAAGCCATACTGGTGATCTGGAAGGAGATTCTCTGACTCTAGGATGTAAGTGAGTCTAATATGAACCATTCTTTCGAAAATTTTTCCCATGCAGCTCGTAAGAGATATTGGCCTGTAGTTTTCAACACAGGAAGGATTTTTTCCTGGTTTTGGTAAGGCGATAATGAACGAATGGCGCCATGAAGATGGATAGGCATTTTCAGAGTAGATCCGATTGTAAAAAATTAATAGGGTTCTCAAGTCTTCTCCAAGTAAATGCTTTAACATAATGTAATGAACTCCATCTGGACTTGCAGCACTATTGGAAGATCTGTTTAATGATTCTTGAAGTTCTATTAACGTAAACGGTTGGTTGTACGGAAATGAACGGCGCGTGGAGAAGTTAATTTTAAACCGTTCTGCACCTGCTTTGATATTCTGGAAGGTGGAGGCATAGGTGGCAGAAGCTGATATTTTTGCAAATGATTCTGCAAATGCATTTGCAACTTCTTCGGGAGTAGAAATGTCTTTCCCTTTCCAGTGAAGTATCGGGGAGGGCAGCCGAACAAATTTGCCATTTAGTGCCTGTATTCTTTTCCAGATGACTTGTGTGTCCGTGTCTTTGGTAATGGTAGAGGCAAAAGCAATCCACGAATCCCGTTTCGCTTTCCGCCTAACTTGTCTAGCTTTTGCTTTTAGTCTTTTAAAAGCAATTAGGTTACTAGTGGTGGGATACTTGCGGAAATGATTCCAGGCGCGGTTTTTTTCCTGTTTGGCAATTAAACAATCTGTATTCCACCAGTGATTTCTGTGTTTTCGATATGGTGTGGATTTTGGAATGGAGGCCTTAGCTGCAGTCAGAATCTGATTGGTTATGTAAGTGTCGACATCATCAATATGTTGCCTTTGAACATAAAATCTGTCTAAGCGTATCTGGGCAGAATAGCCACCCCAGTTTGCCTTTTTAAACTGCCAAGTGGATCGTTGGTCAGGATTTGAAGTTACCCCTGTTTGTAGCGAGCAAATAATTGGAAAGTGATCACTGTTGTAGGGATCGGTTAATACCGACCATGTCATGATTGGAAATATGGATGGCGAACAAATTGACAAGTCTATTGCGGAAGCAGATCCGGTTGCTAAGTGGATGTAGGTAGGAGATCCAGAATTTAATAAATTAAGATCATTATTATGCATGAATTCCTCCATCAATTTGCCTCTTATATCCATTGTAGCCGATCCCCACAATGGATGGTGTCCATTAAAGTCACCAAAAAGACAAATTGGAGTTGGGAGTTGTGCAATGAGGTTGTCAAGTTCTGAAAGCAGAAGTGGTGCAGAAGGCGGAATATAAATGGAAACAATGGTAAATGACGTACCAAAACAAGAATAGCAACTCCTCCACGTGCAGGTGATACTGAGTTCCTATCTCGTCTGTAAATGGTATAACTTGAAAATTTTGGCAAAACTTGGGGTGACAAGAATGTTTCCTGTAAGCATACACCTATGGGATTAAATTGAGCTATTAAATCTCTTAAGTCATCAGAATGAGTGCTTAGTCCTCTGCAATTCCATTGTATAACTTAAACTTTATACTTAAACTTAAACTATATAACTTAAAACGATGCCGTTTTATTAATAATCTGATTTATTCAGATATAGCTATGTATTCCTGATGCATTTGCACTATATTTATACATGATCTTATTCATTATTTAGGTTTACCTGAGGGTGATTCATCTGACTGTTTTCTGTACGTGGGACATTTTTTCCGGTCCTTTTTTTGAGAAAGTGGGTCGTCCAGTATCCATGGTGTCATCTGCATGGAGTTCTAGAATAGGTTCCTCATTGTCTAGCAACTCATCTACATCCATGCGTTTTGAGGGAGATTCCGTTTTTTTTGAGACTGATTAAGATTTTAATTGTTGTTGTTCTTTTCCAACTGGGACTGATGGGGTATGAGTAGGAATGCTTATTGGAGTATTTGTGGCTTCGCTAGTTCTTTTTGGAGTATTTTCTTTCTCTGAGGTTGAAAGCGTAGATTTGAGCCAGTTCGCTAGAGAGGTGTTAGGTGGAACTGATACTTCTGTTTGAGCTGCAGTAGAAATGAAGTTCCGAGTGCGAGCTGCATAGGACCGACTACTAGGCAGGGTTGACATAACTTGTCTACGTGCCTCAGGAAAGGTGACTTTATTTTCTATTTTGTATTTTTGGATTTTCTTTCCTGTAATCCATAGCTCACATGTTTTAGAAAAAGCTGGGTGGCTTTCTTTGCAGTTTGGACAAACAGGGGTTTTGACTGAGCAATCTGCTTG
The DNA here is from genome assembly GCF_048544385.1 of Mastigoproctus giganteus. Taxonomy (NCBI): domain Eukaryota; kingdom Metazoa; phylum Arthropoda; class Arachnida; order Uropygi; family Thelyphonidae; genus Mastigoproctus; species Mastigoproctus giganteus. The sequence continues at coordinate 61,466,749 of NC_143584.1, read as the reverse complement.
AGTGTGCTCTTTTGAGCCACAGATGGGACATATGGCCTCACCTCTACATGCCTGCTGTGAATGCCCGTATTTCTGGCATTTGAAGCAGCGAACATGATTCGGGATATATGGTCTAATACGACAATTCAAATAGCCAGCTTTAATTGAGGATGGTAAGTCTGGCGTACTGAATGTTAAAATGACGGATCTCGTTGGAGTGAGATTTCCATCTTTTTTAGTCATAATCCGTTTCACGTTTGTTACTTTTTGACTACTTAGTTCTTGAAATAGCTCTTCTTCGGAGACTGTAATTAGGTCCCACTCACTGATTACACCCTTTGATGAATTTAAGGTTCTGTGTGGAGTAATTGATACTGTGAGCCCACAAAATGATGTTGTGTTTAAGAGCCGCTCAGAATGTTTAGCGGTGGCAGTTTCAATGAGGAGGTCTCCGGATTGTAGTCTTTTCACCATTTTTGGTGATCCAGTAATTGATTCCAAATATTTTTGAATCAAGAATGGTGATAATTTTCCTATAGGTTGGGAGGATAAAGAATGAATCACCAAGAAATTTGGTAATTCATTATGGCATTGAGGTTCCCTTCTAAGCCTTTTGGGGTTGTTTGTGTCACGGTCGTTGTCAGGAATTTCTGACCTTGAGCTTGATGGCTCTAAAGGTGGATAACTATTCGTATCCATGTTAGCTCCTTTTGGCCCTGGGGGTATATTTTTACCACCCAGATTACCGGCCCCGCCACGGGGAGGCAGGAGCAGTGCGGCTTGTGGCCAAGCGTATAGGTTAGTACAATTAGTAAGACGGATTTAATTAAAGAAAAAGGTTCTTTCCTTCTTCTGGGCTCTCTTCTTAGTGCTTTTAAGAAAAAGGGCTACTTAACGAAAAAAGTTTAATAATCAAAGGAGAAAACAAAAGAGAACCTAGTCGCTTAGAGAAAAACGCTTTTGAATCGCACGAGAATCGCTTGGCCACGGAAACGCTTGGCACCCGGGGCCAAGTAACACAATAAGCACAAGTCAGAATGTAGTAACGAGTTATGAAGCTTTAAAAATAGGAATGAAGAGAAGATTATGAAAATTAATTTTTTTATATGATTGAAGATTCCATGCAAGTGTAAACACATTTCACCATAATAACCCACAGAATTCCAGCTTCGGTATTATCCCAAATTCAATAAGATCGAGTTTACTATCTGTTTATGATAGACTGCACTAACAGAAAAGCCCAATAAACAGGTGACTGCTAATTGTTTTATGGTTGTGACCTCCAGAAATCCGACAGAACCACGTGGTATGGTCGGAGACAATTGTAGGGTAATCTTCAGTGCTGCGGTCTCCTGCCCTGATTAAACAGCATGTTGTCTCAATTAAGTAAGTAAACCCTGGCTATTTTCTCAATTGGGTTCTGTTTTTTAACATTTGCTCCAAATAAACGGCTGCCCCAATGAACCGGTGGTCCAAATAACCAGAATCCACTGTATTTGAATTTTTTTATACTATTCACAGTTTTACAAATATGTCATTATTGATATATTTCTGTAATTAATATCATAATTTCTGTAACTTATTTCACTATTAAAATTTAGTAAAGGTGTATAATTATATTTGTATCTGTTTCTAGATAAATTAACAGAAATTTGTGCAGCAGGTTAAAAAAATTTTAAATATACAGCTTGTGGGGGGGGGTGAAAGTTACAATATTCAGCAGTAATAACAAAATGTTGATGTAAGAATAACAATGCTTTCTTCCAGCAGTTGGCATGATGAATTTACATGACTGAAAGGTATACACAGTGAAAAGGAGGAGGGATGTTACTAGCAGGGCCTCCCAAGCCAGACAAGTCAAAGGGTACGGACCAGACTAAGAAATACTCCAACTAGCTTCTGACCGGAGTGGGCGGCTGACAACAGCATCTGAATCCCATGTTAGAGGTGCTTGATTCTTTTGGTATCCAGCAGAAAGGTATAAAATACATCCCCTAGCAACACATTCCAGCAGTGAGGGAATTATGCCAGACCTCCCAAACGCGAAGTGAAAGAAAAAGAAGAGCAGTAGTGGTCAAGGACGAAATGGACATGTATCACTGAATATTGAACAGAGGTCACGGACAGACTACACCCAAACCAGAAATGCAGGCATAATCTCAAAACTTCTGGACCAAAACCCAACTTGCAACGTTTACATAACAAGGGTAAACTAAGATTAGAAATTGCCACATTAAATACAAGGACATTAAGAACTGAATCAAGAATAGCAGAACTTGAAAATTCTCTACTCCACATATGTTGGGATGTCATCAGAATAGCAGAAGTCAAAGGAAAAACAGAATCAATCGTAGAGGGAGAAAGTGGAAACGTACTGTATTGCAAGAATGACATTCCAGGGCAAAATGGCATCAGCTTCCTAGTACATAAGAGATTGAAGAATTTAGTGGTGTCTCAGACCACATAGATGTTTTAAAACTCTGTTTCAACAAAAACTAACACTGATTCAGATATTACACATCAACCAGCAGCCATGAAGTATTTGGTCATATAACAAAATAGAGGAATTCTACGACCAACTAAATTCAGCCATAAGCAACTTTGGAACAACCTGTCACAGGAGACTTCAATGCAAAATTGAGCCAGAGATCACCAGGGGAAGAAGATATTGATACAGATAGGACCATCTGGCTGTAGAACAAGAAATGCTACGGGAGAAAGAATGGTACGATTTGTATTAGGACAGAATCTCTTAGTGAATTACTACTACAAGAAGAGAATAAATAAGTGCTGGACATGGCTATCGGCATCTTGGCGGGGACGGCATCCCCACCCCACATGAGTTACCATCCCCACCACGAGGAGGTAGGTCGCCCCATCTAGCAAAACACGTCTGATACCCATCAGACAAAATAAGCGATTTAGCAATCAATCCCTTATGTAGGAAGGGGTAGGTGGGTTTGGCTTCATGTGGGCCCACCCCACCCACCTGAAGCCAAACTCATGCCGATGGAGGAGACTAGCTCGTTTAAACATAACCGTATAACCACTATAACACTAATATGGTTAGTTTTACGTTGCATCACAACAATTACATTTTATCTTGACACTTTTAAAATCTTCTCAAACTAAATTTAGCTAAATTTAGTTCTGACCAGGTCAGAAATGCTGCGCACAACCCTTTGTCACATGGTTTTCAGCAAAACACAATCACGGCCACCGCAGATGCAGCCAAGCATCCCCCTTTAAAAGCTTAATGTTCCTATATCTTTACTACTTCGTGCACAAAATGTGGAGTTATCACGCACAACACTGCCATTACAGTAAACTATTCTCGTTAATCTGTTCATCGTCTGAGAATATCCACTGCCTTGTTAAACTTAGGACAAATCCTATCCACAGCAGTGTGTGTGTGCTGATGGCTTCTTTCTCCTCCAACAGTTAACTCAACGAGGAGCATCATTTTTCTTTGGACAATCTTTAAATGCAGCGCCATGCCTAGCACTGTGCCTCCACTCTACAGTACCTGGCCACATGACCAAATGACAAACATTTATATCACTGGGTCAGCACCAAAAGGTACCAGACCCAGTGCGAGCCCCAATTTATAAACACTTGCATCCTTGCTAACAGATTTCTTCTGACAGCACTATACACCTCAATAATATAATTAAGATCAGCAGTTCCTCTGGTCTTATTCTTAGTCACAACTGTCACTTCAGAAGATAACTGCTCTTCAGTAATCCCACTTTCAGTGAGATTTCTCTTACAAAATCCTTGCAACAAATGAATTTTAGTGACTGACCTCTCCACATCGAAGATCACAAGCTTGGGGTATCTCCCGATGGAACGCTCAACCTCCAGGCCCAGCTCTTTCACTTGTGAACATTCAATGATCTCAGAGACATCCCAAGCAGAAACAGCCTCTACAGCTATTGTCCGATCACTTACTGGTCATATAGCAACAATCTTGACATTACTAAAAACTAGACCAATATTCTCTACCAGCTCTTCTTTAACCTGCTCACTCATAGCAAATCTCTCGGACTTAGCTTTTAAAATGATGGTTTTCGAGTTTGGCCTTTCCTCAATCTGAGGTCGGGCCACATCTGCATATGTTCTTCTGTCAGACACTCTGCCTTCAAGAGCACATTCAACTTAGCTTTCAGTCTTATTCTCAAGATTAGTTTCTTGGACCACATTCTTCATATGACCCAATAAGTCAGCACTCCACTGATTACCTGTCCTAATAGAGCAAGTTGTTCCTGTACCAGAAAATCTCTAAGCCCTTCCTTATCAATTACGACTGAACACAAAGCTTCTAAGAAACAAAAGGTTTACAAACAGATAAACAAGTACCATACATCTTAGTGATAACTATGAGGACTATCTTCTTGACTGAATAACAGATTCACACCACTTTCCTCTCTGGGAGAACTTGGAGTCCAAGAGCTGTGTGACAAGATTGATGAAATAGTAGTGCAAGCTTCAGGAAAACTTAAAAGTCAAATAATACTACCAAACTATCACAAGATATTAGAGATATGATCAAGAAAAGAGAAATCCTCAAAATAAACAGATTTGTGAGAATGAGACAGAAAATAGAATACATTGAAATGGACAAATTAACCAAAAGAACTATAAGAAACTTCATACGCAGAAGAAATGCTGAAAGGATATGAGAGGCTGCTGTTGTTGTTGTTATTTGTTTTTTAGGAGCATTAGCAACTAAGGCCATTTTGCTCCGGGGATATGCGGTGGTCATTCCCTGACCTTTCCGCATCCTCCGTATTTGGTGGTTACGGGCTCGAACCCAAGTCTAATCAAGAAGCGTGTGCTACGCACTGCTGCTCCTGCCCACCTGGCTACGGAGGTGCCTGATACGAGAGGCACTTGAAAATAATGCATCTACAAAATGGACAATAAAAAGTGCTGTGCCAGGGAGAAAATGGACTCCATGCCTACGAAATGAAAATTGCATTCCTCAAACAAGAAGAAACGCAGTTTCATTTTTGTACAGTGATGAGACCTCCAACACTGGAGGTCTCATCACTGTACAAAAATTATCACACAAAAGAAGCAAGAGATATTGAAGTTCTACCAATAACAAAGACAGAAATACAGCATTCACAAGAGAATTTAAAAAACAATAAAAGTCTGGGTCCAGATGGCATTACAGTGGAAAAGATAAAATTTGTATATAAAAAAATATTTCCATATTTAAAACTCCTTTACAATAAAATACTGCAAACAAACGTCTTACCAGCACAGTGGCTAACGTCTCACATAATACTTCTCCACAAGAAAGGCAAGTAAATCAGATATCACCAATTACTGCCCTATCAGTTTGAATTTGCAAAATTATAAAGTATTTATCAAAATGATTCAAGAACGTATTTCCTGCTTGCTGGATGAGAATCAACCTGTGGAACAAGCTGGATTCAGAAAAGGCTTTTCAGTGACTGATCACCTGCACAGTTTAAATCAAATAATACAGAAATACCAGGAATAAAGCAAGATACATTACCTGGCGTATCTTGTTGTATTGATTACACCAAAGCTTTTGACTCCATGAACCACAGAGTAGTCTTTGAGGCCTTACAGCAACAGGGTGTCCCAACAGAATACATCACCCTACTACAGCAAATCTATAAGGAGAGCTCAGCTTAAATAAAATTGGATAGATTGGGAGAGAAATTTCAGATCAAAAGAGGAGTTAAACAAAGCAACTCAATCTCCGAAACTATTTACAGCTACACCAGAGTATATTTTCAGAAACCTAAACTGGGAAATCAGAGGAATTAATAACTTCAGAAAGAAACAAAGCCATCTAAGATTTACCGACGATACTGTTTTGTTCTCAGAAGATGCACAGGAATTGCAAGAAATGCTAGATGAATTAAGGAAGGAAAGTGCAACTGCTGGCTTAAACAACAATCTTGAAAAGACAAAAATTGTGACAAATTATCAGATTATAAATTTCAACGAGACATCTCTCAAATTTGTCAATCAGTTCACATATCTGGGGCAAATTCTATCTTTTCACGATTGCCAGAGACGAGATCAATGTGAGGTTGAAAAGCAGCTAGAAAAAACACTGGATGCTTGGGGATTTTTAATAAGGGAGAATTGCCAGTTTGTCTAAAAAGAAAGCTCTTAAATACATGCATAAATCTTTGATAGTCCCACTCACCGCACGTGCATTTCTTATGTTCAACTTCAACAATTTCTCCCCCACTTTCCTCTCAGTTATTAGAAAATCATTTAGCTGCCTGTCAGTTTGATAAACTTCTGCCATACACTTCTCTGAAGAATTCCTCATGTGTGAATGTAGAGCCAAATACTTATTGTTTGTTAGCAATCAGAACAATCATAATCAACAGCTGAACCTGCAATATCAAGTTGACCAATGTGATTCGTCTTTGTCTTTCTAGTGTTTACATAAGTAAAGTCTTTGCTTTTTTTTTTCCATCCTTTGCCAAATAATTCCCATAATCTGCCTTAGCTTGCTTTGTGACATGATTACAGACCATTTTATATCTATCATAAGCTTTTGTATCAGCTGATAATTTATATGTATACAATGCATTTTTCTTCTCTCCCACAAGTCTCACTAATTCATCTATTTGTAAAAGAATAAGAGAAGTTTACCTCAATATGACACATAGAATACTTCCATATGATACTCTCCAGAAATTAAAATGAAAATAATTAAAAAATCAAATATCTTACATTACAGTAAGAAATAATTAACAATAATTAAAAATCAAACAAACACAATTAAAAATCAGATTAATGCAATTAAAAATTAAGTAAAAAATTGCAAAACAATTTTCTTCCTGAAGCTGACAATACTTTTCAACTGTATGTCGTGATCACAGGAATGAAAATTACCGAATGGGGAGAGCATGGAACATAAATAGGGATTATTTGTCTTTGAGCATGCACGTAAAGGACCATGAGTCTGAGATTAGGATAAGGTCAGCGAACATTAACAGAATTCTCATGTAATTTAATTTTGAAGATTTCTGCAATAAATAGACTTGCATAATTACATTGGATACTAAGTATTTTGGCCTCTTTAAATAAAAAAGTATGTTTTTCATTAATGGCATGAAAGGCTAATTCTGACGCTTCTGAATGAGAAGATGAACTGAGGCCGTGTGTTAATTAACAAAAAAAAATCGGAGGAAACCGCATAGAATCCTGATAAGACAAGTTGCAATCACCGCAAGAAATGTTGTATTCTAGGTCATTTATTTGTGTTGCAAATGAGGAAAGGACTGAGCTATATTCAGTGAGCTATGTTCAGTATAGTGTGTAATTTCCATATTGGCTTGGCTACAATTTTAAATTCGGTATCTTTAAAGAATCTGTTAAGCTGTTTGTGCCACTGTTCAACATATGGGACAGAAATAAAATATATTTTGATATTACTATTGTTGGTTGGTGTATTTTTTTATATTCTATCCTTAGCTCCTACCCTAATTCTATCTATTGTAGCAAATGGGTAACCCATGTTTAAGAATCTGCTGGTTAATAATATTTGTATTTCTGAGCCCAAATCAGGTTCCATTGTTGAATATTTATAAGCATTGAGAAATTGATTAAAGATAATCGATCTTTTGTAGGTGAACCGGTGATAACTGTTATAATGCAGAAGCATACCGGTGTTTGTAGGTTTCCGATAGATGTTAAATTGGATTTTAGTCGCGTCTCGAGTCAGCATGAAATTTAGAAAATTTAATTACTTAGTATCCATATTCTCCCTCTCCAATGTAAATTGGAGTCTAGAATGAATATTATTAAATGAATGTAAAATGTCTTGGATAGTGCTACTATCAATAATGAGTAGAGCATCACCTAAATACCTCCCATAGGTAGAAAAGGCGTCAAATGTATACATTCAATTGTCAAGAGATAGATCTCCAATATTAGGCCACTCAGGCTTAAACCCACTCGCAAACCAAAAATTTGTCGTATATTTTTGTCTCAAAAGGTGATATAGTTAGCTTCAACTAAGAGTTTAATTAAGTGAAAAATTTCCTTAAAAATAAGATTCATATAATTAATCAGTATTGAGTTATAATTTAACATATCCCAAATAATATCTAATGTGTATTCAATGTTTACATTCGTATATGACGAGGTAACACATAGTGAGAATAAATTATCATTACCGCCAAGTCTACAGTCCTTAAGGTTATTAAATAGTGTCGTAGTTCTAAATTCCAAATTGTATCGCATGTCTAAAGGGTTTTATAATGCTATATACATGTGTGGACAAGGATGAAAATTCCGAGTTTCTCTACGAACAATAGGCCGAATAGGAAATCCAGTCTTATGTAATTTTACCTGACCGAAAAGTGCAGGAATATTGTATGTTCTGGCCTTAATTCCTTTAACTATTTTTTCCTTAATTCCTTTAGTCATTTTTTCGACACGTGGTTAATGTTTTATTGTATTGATTGACCAAATTAGTAAATAGCGTCAGGTCTACTTCAAGATAAGTGGAGGTATCTGATACAACTGACTCTAACTTATTAATATAATCAGGTTCATTGAGTATTACCACTGTATCTCCTTTATCAGCTCTCTGAATAATAATGTCTTTATTTTCCCGAAGTTCATGTAAAGCTGAATTAACATGTGTATTCAATTTAGGAAGTCGTGTTTCTTTTATTTTATTCACCACCTGGTTAACTTGTTGAATACATAAATCTTTTTATGGAATATTACGAAGTCCAAATTGAATATCAATTAAACACTGTTTTTTAGGTAGTTTTTGAGGTGGTAAATTGTAATTTAATCCTTTGGATAAAAGTGAAATCTATTCCTGTGATAGCGTATACAAGAAAAGATTTGTAACCTGTTGATATGATGACAGGAGGGACTGCTTCTACAGGGATGGGGTACACTTAAATAGAAAGGGCTGCAAGAATATTTGCTGATGCTATTGAGGCAGGGTTAGGTGGGTCGGAAAACTGCTAGCTTGGGAGGATAAACAGAATAAAGGTTAACAGTGGCCGCAGACAGAGGCAAAAGTGATTCTTGCACTACTTCTATTACAATGAGTAGCAGCCTGGAAAGCAAGGTAATGGACATTTCCAGGCTTGCTGGGAGTCATAGTGGAACAAGTAAACAAAGGGGCTGTGTTAGGGTAACTAAGAGTAGGAACAGGTGCATGTATACTTGCACTTACATCAATCCTAGAAGTATAGTTAATAAATTTGATGAGCTTAAAGTGACAGTCAAGACATCAAAGTCAGATATTGTTGGGATATCAGAGACGTGGTGTCACACAGATATAAGCAGTACAGAATTGGAATTTGGGGAGTACAATATGTACAGGAAGGAGAGACAGGACACAAAGGGAGAAGGGATTATGGTGTTAGATAAGAAACACAAAATCTAACGAAATGCATCCAATTGATGTTGGTGGACAATGCAGTGTAGAGTCTGTTTGGTGTGAAATAAGCACTCGGAAAAGAAAAATTAGAGTAGGTCTGTGTTATAGGCCTAATGAATCTGATGAGTAAAATGAGCAATTGTGCAGAGAAACAGAGTAGGCCAGTAAACCAGAATGTCTTAAAATGGGGGAATTTAACTTTCCAGATATTGACTGGAACTTGTGGATTGGTCACTCACACACTAGCAAAAGTTTGTGGATTTATTGGATGACGGTTTTCTACAGCAACATGTTTGAGAGGCAACCAGAGGGAGTAATACTCTTTATCTGATTATCAGCAGTGATTATTAATGCATTAAGAATTTGCAGATAAAGGAACCACTGGGTTACAGTGATCACAATGTACTGATGTGGGAATTACTTAAAGATGTAACTACCATGAAGGCTAAAGGGAAGGGCTTTTGCTTACGTAAAGGTGACTACAAAGGTCTCAGACAGTTTTAAAATTCTATACAGTGGGATCAACTGATGATGTTGCCAATGTTGAATTCTAAATGGGAAGCCTTCAGGGATGCAATACCTTTTGGAGGCTACTAGGCTTTTCCCAACTGAGAAATACTATTCAAGGTTTAGGCCTAAATAGATGTCAGATGAATTAATGAGGCTCGCGGCAGACAAGACGAATGTATAGGATGCATATAAAGTATCAGGTGACAGAGAAGCCTATGACAGGTATAAACTAGTCTATAATCAAATCACAAAGGGGGTTAGGCAGGCAAAGGCAAATTATGAGAAATCTTTGGCAAAGGATGCAAAGAGTTCTTTACTTATGTAAACTCTAGAATGTAAGGGATGAATCAGATTGGACCACTTAACACAGATGGGTTGACTATTGATGATTATGCTCAGGTAGCTGATAAACTGAAAGAGTATTTTGCATCTACATTCACACGAGGAGTTATTTAATGAGTGGAGTGACAGAAGTTTATCAAATGCTAACAGGGAGCTAAATGATTTTGTAATAACAGAGAGCAAAGTGGAGGAGAAATTGTTGAAGTTAACAATAAGGAAGGTACCTGGGGTGGACGGAATCTATCCAGTTATATTAAAGGAGGCAGAAAAGGAAGTAAGCAAACCCTTAGCCATAATTATGAGAGCTTCCTGGGACTCATGGGAGGCCCCCATGGAGTGGTGGTATGCAAATGTATCAACAATTCACAAAGGGGGTTCAAAAGGTGAAACAAGTTACTACAGACCTGTTAGTTTAACTTGTGTTCCTGGGAAAATAATGGAATCACTGGTTAAAGAAGCATTGCAGGATCATCTAGACAAGACTGCAGTAAAGTTAAGACACAGCATGGGTTTGTTAAAGGGAGGTCTTGTCTGACCAATTTGATCAAATACGCATGTGGTCACAAAGGAACTGAATGCCAAAAATAATTTTGATATCATATACTTGGATTTCAGGAAAGCTTTTGATACCGTTGTACATGGAAGACGGCAGTACAAATTGGAGAGGTATGGCATTAAGGGTAAGTTGCTACAATGGATTGAGTGAAAGACGACAGAAAGTGGTAATCAATGGACACTGCTCTTCATGAACAAATGTTAATAGAGGAGTTCCCCAGGGTTCGGTGTTTGGCCCATTGTTGTTTTGTCTATTTATCAATGATATTGACAAAAATATATCAGGTTTAATGTCCGAGTTTGCAGATGATTCACAAGATGGCAGAGTTGATAACGACGGTAAAGACAGTATGCTAGTCTAACTGTATCTAGCTAATTTGGGACAAAGGGCTAAGATGTGGCAACTGAAGTTTAACACTGACAAATGCAATTGACAAAGTACTGCATATGGGTAGCAATAACCCAAGAGAAACGTATCAAATCTGTGGTACTACTACACTCAGGGAAATGAAAAGTGAAAAAGACCTGGGGGGTAATTGTTTGTTTGTTTGTTATTTGGTTTTTAGGAGCATTAGCAACTAAGGCCATATTGCTCCAGGAATATGCGGTGGTCATTCCCTTGACCTTTCCGCATCCTCCGTATTTGGTGGTGACGGGCTCGAACCCCGGTCTAATCAAGAAGCGTGTGCTATGCACTGCTGCTCCTTCCCACCTGGCTACGGAGGCGCCGGGGGGGGGAATTGTGCAGTCAAATATGAAGTTCGCTGAACAGTGCAGACGGGCTGCCAGGCCAGGCCATGGAGTTTTGTCAATGACATATAGGAATTTTGCTAGTAGGGATGGAGGTGATTATCCCGTTATACAAGGCAAAGTTCAGTCCACACCTAGAGTACTGTGTACAGGTCTGGAGGCCTCATTTCAGGAAGGATGTAGAGTTGCTATGAAGGAGTACAAAGAAGGGCAACAAGATTGGTGAGGGGAATAAAGAGGTGCTCTTACCAAGAAAGGCTTAAGTGCTGCAAATTAGCATTAGTAGAGGCATATGATGCAAGAAAGCAAGCTTATGCAGCATCAGCCGAAAAAAAACCCTTCCACTTCACCCCTCCGTTCGTTCGAAATACCTGTCCAGTTGAGCCTTAAATTTATTTACGCTATCAACTTCCACAACAAGGGATGCAAGTCTGTTCCACCAACCAACTACCCGCTGGCGAAAGGCAAATTTCCGCATATCTATCCTACATGTCTTTCCTCAATTTGAATTTATGCCCACTCAAGTGATTATTTTGAGCAAGAGGAAGGATCCCATCAGCATTGAGCATGCTCAAACCATTCGAGGCTTTATGCACCTCTATCAGATCACCTCGCCGGTGCCTAGTCTCCAGACAGTAATTTGCAAAACTTAAGCCTTTCTTTGTAAGAGCAACCCTTTGTTCCATTCACCAATCTTGTTGCCCTTCTCTGTACTCGTTCCAGCAGCTCTACATCTTTCTTCAAAAGAGGCCTCCAGACCTGTATACAGTATTCAAGGTGTGGCCTGACCATTGCCTTATACAAGGGAATAATCACCTCCTTATCCCTGCTAGAAAAGTTCCTGTATATTATTGACAAGACACCATAAGCTACTCTTGCTGCCGGTCTGCACTGCTCAGAGAACTTCATATCTGCCTGCACAATTACCCCCAGGTCCTTTTCATTCTTTACCACTGTCACTGTAGTACCACAGAGTTGATACGTTGCTCTGGGGTTGGTGTTTCCCATATGTAGCACTTTACATTTGTCAATGTTAAACTTCATTTGCCACCTCTCAGCCCATCTGCTCAACCTCTCCAGATCCTGTTGCAGCAGCACAGCTTCAGTAGTGTCCTTAACAACCCTGACAACCTTTGTATCGTCTGCAAACTTGGACATTAAGCGTGATATACCATCATCGATATTATTTATAAATACAGAAAACAATAATGGACCCAACACTGAACCCTGAGGGACTCCACTAATAACATTAGTCCACGATGAGCAGTGTCCATTGATTACCACTCTCTGTCTTCTCCCCCTCAACCACCCCTTTATTCATAGCAGCAATTTGCCTCCAATGCCACACTGCTCCAATTTGTGCAGCAGTATCAAAAGCCTTTCTAAGATCCAAGTATATAATATCAAAGTTATTCTCTGCATCCAGTTCTTTTGTGACTGCATCATAGTATCCAATCAAATTGGTCAGGCAAGACTTACCCTTAACAAAACCATGATGTGTCCAAGCTATAACTGAAGTCTTGTCTAGATTATCCTGCAGTGCTTCTTTAACCAGTGCCTCCATTAATTTTCCTGGAACAGAAGTTAAACTCACAGGTCTATAATTACTTGTGTGAGTCTTTGATCCTCCTTTGTGAATTGGGGTCACATACTATTGGAATGAGCCCCAGCCTGGAAAATAAGATGCAGGATATTTCAGAGACTGCTGGGAATCATTGGGGTACAAATAAACACATAGGTTGTGTTAGGGTAGCTAAGAAAATGAACAGGTGCATGTATACTTGCGTGTACACCAATGCTAGGAGTTTCGTAAATAAATTTGATGAATTTGAGGTATTGCTCAAAACATCAAAGGCAAATATTATGGGGATTTCAGAGACGTGGTGTCACACAGATATAAGGAATGCAGAACTGGAATTTGGGGAGTACAATGTCTACAGAAAGGATAGACAGGGTAGGAAGGGAGGAGGGGTTATGCTATTAGTTAAGAAATACATAAAATCCAAGGAAGTGAAGCCAGTCGACATTGCTGGACAGTGCAGTGTCGAGTCAGTTTGGTGTGACATAAGCATTGGGAGATCAAAATTGAGAGTAGGAGTGTGCTATAGGCCTAATGACTCTGATGAGTATAATAAGAAACTGTACGGGGAAATAGAGTGGGCCAGTAAATCAGAGAGTCTTATAATGGGGGATTTTAATTTCCCAGATTTTGACTGGAAATTGGGGGCTGGTCACTCACACACTAGCAAGGCTTTTGTGGATTTATTGGATGATTGTTTTTTACATCAGCATGTTCGGGAGGCAACTAGAGGGAGTAATACTCTTGAATTGATTATCAGTAGTGGTTCTTCATGCATTAAGAATCTGCAGGTAAATGAACCACTAGGTGGCAGTGATCACTGTGTGCTGAAGTGGGATTTACTCAAAGAGGTAACTACCATTAGGGGTAAAGTGAAGGGTTATTGCTTTCGTAAAGACGACTACGATGGACTGAGACACCATACACTATTAAATCTCTGGTCTTTACTCTGTACTGTATCACATGACAATGTATAATACGCGGAGATGGGGAAAACCCCTGGTGCCGTTTGACCCAAAAACGCTTTACACTTTAGTTGCTCCAGAGAGCCAGGTAGTGTGAGTGATGTGTCGTAGAATAGATGTGCGGAAATTTGCCTTTAGCCAGCTGTAAAAGTATCGGAAAGGGTTTCCACGTGTTCGTAACTACTGCTACCGTTATTAACTTTCCCGCCATTGTGATACCGTACTAGATAGCGTTAGTTGAACTTCGTTAGCAGTTAAATTGGACGTTTAAATAAATACATATAACGACTTAGATTACAAACGTAATATAATTAATAACATAACATAATTAATTAATAAATTAATAGAATCATGACTCAGACCAGAGCAGCAAAGCAAAAGGCTCAAGCTAATGGAAGTGCTGTGGCTCAGAGCAGAACTGAGGGGGGCAGTTGTCCTCTGACTCACAGCCTTATAAAATGCACTGTTTGCTTGATGTTTGCAGAGCAATCGGGTATGGGACATGATACTGCCAAGGGGGATGTCTTTGTGTGTGCGCGATGCAAGGAGTGTATCGATATCAAGCAACAACTCGGCGTTCTTATGGGCCTATATGAGAGCTTGAAGGACAGGGTGGATGCCCTCGAAGAAACTAAATTGAGGGGCCCATCAAGCTCTCAGCTGCCCACATCAACGCCAGAGCTTGCACTTGGGCATCGCGTGACACAGAGACAACCCCCAAGGCAGAATGCGCTGGTCCCGAAGGAACTAGTAGTTGTTGGTGACTCTATTGTCAGGGAAACGGGGAACATGCTTTGTAAAAAAGATAGGTGGAACAGGACCAGGGTATGTCTGCCAGGGGCAAAGGTTGATGACGTTGTAGAGCGAATATCATCTTTTAAGGGCACAAAAGGTGATATAGTTGTACACGTTGGCACTAATAATATTAAGAGTGGAAGACCGGCAGAATTACTTAACAAGTACAGGTCACTGTTGAACAAAAGCCGAGGATTAGGGTTGAATTTGAAAGTGTCTGCAATTCTGTCCAGACACGATAGGAGGGAGTATATGATGAGAGCCTTGTCGATCAATTCGGCCCTGGAAAGATTGTGCAAGGCTCAAGGGGAAGAATTTTTTTCAGCCTGGACTGTACTTGTTAACAGGAGAGATTGCTTCTACAGGGATGGGATACACTTAAATAGAAAGGGTGCAAGAATATTTGCTGATGCTATCGAGGCAGTGTTAGGTGGGTCGGAAAACTGCTAGCTTGGAGGGAGACAAAGACCAATAGATTGACAGTAGCCACTGGCAGAGGTGAAAGAGATTCTTGCACTGCTTCTATTAGAATGAGTAGAAGCCTGAAAAACAAGATGCATGGTATTTCAGAGACTGCTGGGAGCCATTGCGGTACAAGTAAACACATGGGTTGTGTTACGGTAGCTAAGAATAGAAACAGGCGCAGGTATACTTGCGTGTACACCAATGCTAGGAGTTTAGTAAATAAATTTGATGAATTTGAGGTATTGCTCAAAACATTGAAGGCAGATATTGTTGGGATATCAGAGACGTGGTGTCACACAGATATAAGGGATGCGGAACTGCAATTTGGGGAGTACAACGTCTACAGAAAGGATAGACAGGATAGGAAGGGGGGAGGTGTTATGCTATTAGTTAAGAAACACATAAAAACCAAGGAAGTGAAGCCAGTCGACATCGCTGGACAGTGCAGTGTGGAGTCAGTTTGGTGTGACATTAACATTGGGAGATCAAAATTGAGAGTAGGAGTGTGCTATAGGCCTAATGGCTCTGATGAGTATAATAAGGAACTATACAGGGAAATAGAGTGGGCCAGTAAATCAGAGTGTCTTATAATGGGAGATTTTAATTTCCCAGATATTGACTGGAATTTGGGGGCTGGATACTCACACACTAGCAGGGCTTTTGTGGATTTATTGGATGATTGTTTTCTACATCAGCATGTTCGGGAGGCAACTACAGGGAGTAATACTCTTGATTTGATTATCAGCAGTGATTCTTCATGCATTAAGAATCTGCAGATAAATGAACCACTAGGTGGCAGTGATCACAGTGTGCTGAAGTGGGATTTACTCAAAGAGGTAACTACCATTAGGGGTAAAGGGAAGGGTTATTGCTTCCGTAAAGGCGACTACGATGGACTGAGACAGTATTTAAATTCTATACAGTGGGACCAACTGATGATGTTACCAACAGCAAATTCAAAATGGGAAGCATTCAAAGAACTTATCTTGGAAGCTACTAGGCTTTACATCATACCAACTAAGAAATATTGTTCAAGGTTTAGGCCAAAATGGATGTCAGATGAACTAATGAGGCATATGGCAGAGAAGAAAAATGCATGGGATACATACAAATTAACACATGACACAGAAGCCTATGACACAGAAGCCTATGATAGATACAAGTTGATATGCAACCAAGTTACAAAGGAGGTTAGGCAGGCGAAGGCAGATTACGAGAAATCCTTGGCAAGGGATGCAAAGAAAAACAGCAAAGAGTTGTTTACTTATGTAAACTCTAGAAGGAAAGGGATGAATCAGATTGGTCCACTTGATATTGATGGGTCAAGTGTTGATGATCCTGCTCAGGTAGCTAACAAACTAAATGAATATTTTGCATCGACATTCACACATGAGGAGTTATTCAGCGAGGGAATGCAGAGGTGTATTCAACTCTAGCAGTAAGCTACAGAATCTTGAAATAACTGGGAGTAAAGTGGAGGAGAAACTGTTGAAGATAAACACAAGAAAGGCACCTGGGGTGGATGGGATCTATCCAGTTATATTAAAGGAGGCAGCAAAGGAAGTAAGCAAACCCTTAGCCATAATTATGAGAGCTTCCTTGGACTCAGGGGAGGTACCCATAGACTGGAAATGTGCAAATGTGACCCCAATTCACAAAGGAGGATCAAAGGCTGACACAAGTAATTATAGACCTGTGAGCTTAACTTCTGTTCCAGGAAAATTAATGGAGGCACTGGTGAAAGAAGCACTGCAGGATCATCTAGACAAGACTTCAGTTATAGCTCAGACACAGCATGGTTTTGTTAAGGGGAAGTCTTGCCTGACCAACTTGATTGGATACTATGATGCAGTCACAAAAGAACTGGATGCAGGGAATAACTTTGATATTATATACTTGGATCTTAGAAAGGCTTTTGATACTGTTGCACATGGAAGACTGCTACACAAATTGGAGCAGTGTGACATTGGAGGTAAACTGCTGCTATGGATAAAGGGGTGGTTGAGGGGGAGAAGACAGAGAGTGGTAATCAATGGACACTGCTCATCGTGGACTGATGTTATTAGTGGAGTCCCTCAGAGCTCAGTGTTGGGTCCATTATTGTTTTCTGTATTTATAAATGATATTGATGATGGTATATCGGGATTAATGTCCAAGTTTGCAGACGATACAAAGGTTGGCAGGGTTGTCAAGGACACTACTGACACTATGCTGCTGCAACAGGATCTGGAAAGGTTGAGCAGATGGGCTGAGAGGTGGCAAATGAAGTTTAACATTGACAAATGTAAAGTACTACACATGGGAAACAGCAACCCCAGAGCAACGTATCAACTCTGTGGTACAACACTGACAGTGGTAGAGAATGAAAGGGACTTGGGGGTTGTTTGTGCAGGCAGATATGAAGTTCTCTGAGCAGTGCAGACGGGCTGCAAGAGTAGCTCATGGAGTATTATCAATGATATACAGGAATTTTTCCAGCAGGGATAAGGAGGTGATTATTCCATTGTATAAGGCGATGGTCAGGCCACACCTAGAGTACTGTATACAGGTCTGGAGGCCTCATTTCAAGAAGGATGTAGAGCTGCTGGAACGAGTACAGAGAAGGGCAACAAGATTAGTGAATGGAACAAAGGGGTGCTCTTACGAAGAAAGGCTTAAGTTTTGCAAATTACAGTGTCTGGAGACTAGGCACCAGCGAGGTGATCTGATAGAGGTGTATAAAGCCTTGAATGGTTTAAGCATGCTCAATGCTGATGGGATTCTTCCTCTAGCTCAGAATAATCACCTGAGAGGTCATAAATTCAAATTGAGGAAAGACAGATGTAGGATAGACGTGCGGAAATTTGCCTTTAGCCAGCGGGTGGTTGGTTGGTGGAACAGACTTCCATCCCTTGTGGTGGAGGTTGATAGCCTAAATAAGTTTAAGGCTCAGCTGGACAGGTATTTTGAACGAACAGAGGGGTGACGTGGAAGTGGGTTTTTTTTTTTTTTTTTTTGGCTGATGCTGCATAAGCTTGCTTTCTTGCATCAAATGCCTCTACTAATGCTAATGCTAATGGTAGTTGATTGGTGGATCTTTTGTTGTGGAAGCTAATAGCCTAAATAAATTTAAGACTGAGCTGGACAGGCATTTGGAACAAATGGAGGTGTGAAATGGGGGTTATTTTTGGCTGATGCTGGACAAGCTTGCTTTCTTGCATTGTATGCCAATGCTAATGTCAGTTCGATGAGTGTTGGGGGGGGAAATGATCAAGAACTAGCTGAAGTATTCTTCGGTAGACCGTTGCAAGTAAGTGAGGGGGTCATTACACAACTCGTATACACTTGGTTGCAAGCTCCCGACAATATGTTAGAACTCGTACAAACATGCCATGACATTCCCGATAATGTATTCAATTTGTTAATGTACAATTACGAGGTGGTAAATTAGAATTTACCACCTCAAAAACTACCTAGAAAACTGTGCGCAATTGATATTGAATTTGCACTTCGTATTGTTCCACAAAAAAGATTTCTTCATTCAACAAGTCAACCAGGTGGTGAATAACATAAAAGAAATGTGACTTCCTAAATTGAATAACATGACAGTTCAGCTTTATGTGAACTTCGGGAAAATAAAGACATTAATATTCAGAAAGCTGATAAAGGAGATAAAGTGGTAATACTCAATGAACCTGATTATATTAATAAGTTAGAGTCAGTTGTATCAGATACCTCCAGTTATCTTGAAGTAGACCCGGCACTATTTACCAATTTGGTCAATCAATACAATAAAACTTTAACCACGTATCGAAAAAATGACTACATTACCATGGCTCAATTAAATGAATTGAAGGCCAGAACATATAATATTCCTGCACTTTTCAGTCAGGTAAAATTACACAAGACCGGATGTCCTATTTGGCCTATTCTTTCCTACAGAAAGAAGGCATTTTCAACCCTGGCCACACATATATATAGCATTATAAAACCCTTTAGACAGGTGATACTATTTGGGATCAAGAACTACGACACATTATTTAATAACCTTAAGGACCGTAGACTTGGCGGTAATGATAATTTATTCTCACTAGATGTTACCTCATTATATACGAATGTAAATGTTGAATACACATTAGATATTATTTGGGACGACACATTATTTAATAACCTTAAGGACCGTAGACTTGGCGGTAATGATAATTTATTCTCACTAGATGTTACCTCATTATATATGAATGTAAATGTTGAATACACATTAGATATTATTTGGGATATGTTAAATAATAATAACTAGATACTGATTAATTATATGTATCTTCCTTTTAAGGAAATTTTTCAATTAATTAAACTTTGAGTTGAAGCCAACTATATCACCTTTCGAGACAAAGTATACACACAAATTTTTGGTTTGCCAATGGGATTAAGCCTGAGCGGCCTAATATTGGAGATCTATCTCTCAACGATTGAACATACACGTTTGACGCCTTTTCTACCGCTATACTATGGGACGTATTTAGTTGATGTTCTAGTCATTACCGATAATAGCACTATCCAAGACATTTTACATTTGTTTAATAATATTCATTCTAGACTCAAATTTACATTAGAGAGGAAGAATACGGGTATTAAGTCATTAAATTTTCTAAATTTCACGCTTACTCGGGACGCGACTAAAATCCAATTTAACATCTATCGCAAACCTACAAACACCAGTATGCTTCTACATTATAATAGCTATCACCCGTTCACCAACAAAAGATCTATTATCTTTAATCAATTTCTCAATGCTTATAGATATTCAACAATGGAATCTGCTTCAGGCTCAGAAATACAAATATTATTAACCAGCAGATTCTTAAACAGGGGTACCCCCCCCTCGTTAGAATAAACCAAATTGTGAACAGTGGCACAAACAGCTTAACACATTCTTTAAAGATACCAAATTTAAGACTGTGGCCAGACCAATACGGAAATTACATACTACACTGTACAATCACTCAGTTCTTTCCTCTTTCACAACACAAATAAATGACCTGGTATACAACATTTTTGCAGTAATTGTGACTTGTCTTACCAAGGATCTACACAGTTTCCTCTGAATTTTCGTGTTAAACAGCGTCCTCAGTTCGTGCTTCTTATTCAGCAGCACTAGAATTAGCCTTTCATGCTGTTAATGAAAAACACATTTTTATTCAACGAGGCCAAAATATTTAAGTGTCCAACGTAATTAAACACAAACTAAATTAAATACTATTAATTGCATAAACCGTTTAAATTAAATTATACTCGAATCTCGTTAATACAAGGTTCAAGGGTCCTAAATTTTCACGTTTTATAATAACAAGTTCCCCCAAATATCAAAATTTTACCGTTTATTTATTTTTTTTTTTTTGTACATACTATATATCTAAGAATAATACTAAATAATAATATCAAAAATAAATGAAAAATAAATTAATTTAACTTAATAAAATAAAATAATAAAAATAAAAAATAATAAAAACAAAATCCTTTGTCTAACAATACAGTAATAGTAATAACACATTTTTTAAAGATTTTATTTTACTTTAAGGTAAACTAAGAGAAAAGCAATTAATGGAAATGAAAATATATAGTATATATTTTCATATACACAATATTTTCGTATCACAGTAAAGAGAATTACAATCTTAATTTAAAGGAGATATACAAACCATTAACTTTTTAATAAATTAATCTAATTCAAAGAAGGAATCCAATGTTGTTTGCACAGTTTTTGTCCTACATTATCGAATGCAATAGTCATTTCTTTATCAATGTTACTGTAGGCCAACACATTCTCTATTATGCTCAATGCATTTTGGACATCTTTTTTAGATGGCAGTGTTGGTTGGTTGGGTTTTATTGGCGCATTAGCAACTAAGGCTATAATGCGGCAAAACCTGGTCATAAAAAAGGGAAACTTTCAGTGGCCTAATGGATTAGGTCACTAAGTCAAGATATAAAAACAAGTATAAAATGTATAGGACATACATCAATAAACAAGTAACAATAACAAGGTAAATTTTTAAATGTGAGTAAAAAGATTTACTGATTTTAGAAAGCCAAAAACCAGCAGACGTAGTCATTGTCAGACAATATCTGACTCAGCCAGATGACTAAAAGTAGTAAAATATAAATCACATTCGTGTTTAAAATGTGGAGACTCAGTTAAAATATGACAAATAGTTAAAAAGGTATCACAATTCTCACACATAGGAGAGTCATCTGCCCTCAGCAGAAATGCATGTGTAAGATGACTGTGTCCCATGAGGAGACAAGCTAAAACAACTTCCTCTGTGCAGTTCCTGCACAGACTAGACTGGCAGTGTTGGATTACAGGCTTTATCTGATACAGCTTGTTTGTACCCATGCCAAGGTTGTTGCCATTGGGAGAGTAATTTAATGTGTATTAGCTGCCTGTAGTCTGTATAAGACACTAACAGGCAAAGAGTATTGTTGTGTTGCAGTGACCTGGCTGTAGCATCAGCCAGTTCGTTACCCTTGATCCCAATGTGGCTTGGGATCCAGCAAAAATGGATGTCGAATGAACACTCAGAAAAAGAATGTAGCATTTGCTGGCACTGGGTCAGAAGGGGATGAGGATTGAACCTAATACCAGATAAAGCCTGCAGTATACTTAAGGAGTTGGTATACACCATACACCTATGGTACTTGTGGGATTTTATGTGGTCCAAGGCTAATTCTATAGCATACAACTCAGCTGTATATAAGCTTCATTTGTGGGGGAGCCTCCCAGATATAGTGTAATTGAGGATGATGGCAGCAGATTCAACAAATGACTCTGACCATGAGCCATCAGTAAAGACAGGCAAGAAGTCAAGAGTACTTGGCTCGGTGGGCAGCACAGAGTTGTTGGTAGACAGAAGTTTGAGTGAGGGCCTTACCCCAAATTTTAATGGAAAGGTCGCAGAATGGTAAACAACAATGCCAAGGTGGAACTGGTTGCCTTGGTGACTGAGCAACGTTGTCTACCATTATATTAAGCTCTCTGAGGTCTTGAACACAGATACCAAAGGGGCAGTTGGCAGTCTGACGGGTGTTGTAGAGAGTTTCCACATACTGGTTTGAAGACGGATGTCCGTATAGGGTTGTCTGGCAAGAAATTTCAGTTTAAAAGTACATGTTAGCGACAATTGCTTTCGTCGCAGGAACAGTGATGGTTCACCTGCTTCAACGTATAAACTCTGAACTGGGGATGTTTTGAAAGCTCCAATAGCAACGCAGATGGTTTAGTTTGATTATGGACTGGGTCTAGCCACCGTAATACGCTGTTTCTTGCTGATGCATACACTTGAGACCCATAATCTAATTTAGAATAGAGAAGTGCACGATATAGGCGGAGTGAGGTGCAGCGGTCTGCTCCCTAATTATTGGATGAAATGGCTTGTGCGAGGTTCAATCCTCTTGTGCACAGATATGTGGTAGAAATTCAACTTATTATCGAATATAATGTTTTGTGTGAGCATGATTTCTGGTTCAGGGTGAAGGTTCCATTTGCAACAAAAGTGCACAGACGGTCTTCTGAGGAGAGAACCTGAAACCATTAGCCATTGCCCAAGAGTTGAATGGTTAATGGTGCATTGCAATTGCCTTTCCGTGACCCTCATATTACCTGACTGTGAAAATACGGTAAAATCATCGACGAAGAGGACACTGTTTACTGTTCGAGGAAGTTGTTTGGTAAATTAACTTTGATAGCAAAAAAAGGTAACACTGAAACCTGATCCTTATGAGATCCTCTTCTCTCTGATCCTCTCCTTGGCCAAAAAGAGTGAGAGAGAGAACAGATCCAACACAAACTTGGAAGCAGTGGTTTAATAAAAAGGGCTGGATGACCCCTAAGGCCAAGATTATAGATATCTTTTAAAACTCAAAATCGCCAAGCCATGTTATACACTTTTTCCATATCAAAGAAAATTGACACCTGATGCTTGCATTTCAGGAAAGCATCTCAAATGGATGTTTCCAATCTTATTAGATGGTTGAGTGTTGACCTGTTCCTTTGGAAGCCACATTGTACTTTGGAAAGGAGATCATGTGCTTCTAAATACCACATGAGCCGTGCATTGACCATCCTTTTCCATCTTGCACAAGCAGCTTGTCAGAGCGATAGGACCATAGTTGTTCAGAATTTTGGGATCTTTTCCTTGCTTAGGAAAGGCAAGAACTATTGCCTTATGCCAGGAGTCCGGAAACTGGTCTTCAAGATAGATTCTGTTGTAAAGAAAGAGCAGCCAATCCACAGAATGAGATGAAAGATGTTTAACCATCTCATAATGGATATCATCTGGCCAAATGGCAGTCACTTTGGACAGAGATAGTGCCACTTTCAATTCATGTTCTGTAAATGGTTAGTTGTAGGCCTCAGAGTTTTTCAAAGATAACTTCAACAGCAATCTTTCAGCATTTTGTTTCAGGGCCTGGAACTCACGGGTGTATGATGTTTTGGCAAATGCCTCCCCTAGAGTGTTTGCAATTGTGGTTGGATCTGCAATTGCACATCCATTATGTTCTAGAATTGATGTATTGTACAATGTGTATCTGTCCTTCATTTCCCAGACGACTTTTGGTGACATTGTCTGGGAAATAGAAGAAGTGAAGCAGATCCAAGATTCCTTCTGACTCTGATATCTAGCATAATGTGCTTTAGCTCATGCACATTTGAAGGCACATTAGGTGATTTGGGATGGGGAAACAGCGAAATAATACCCTATGCTTTGTTTTGAGCCTTTCGTGCTGCTGTGCAATCTCCATTCCACTATGGCAGTCTGACGATGGTTTTGGAAGTCGTGGAAACTATCGAATTCTTCGGAATTGCAATTGCCGCTGCTTGGACAACTCTTTCGGGGATGTAGATAACTGCATCATTTATAGGTTCTTGGCTGACTGTGATGGCATTAAACGTTTCCAGATGTGTACAGGAAATCCAGTCATCATTATTGAGCTGCCAACGTGGTATCCTAGACGGATGGCACTGTCTCCCATTGAAAAAGGTGGATAACACGGGGAAGTGATTGTTATCATTCATCTCCCATATACAAAGAGGAAGGAGTGATGGGGAGCATATAGAGAGATCTATCGCAGTAAATGTACAAGTAGACATGTGGAAGGTGTTAGAACCCACATTTAGGAGAGCCAGATCACTGTCTTCAAGCATATGCTCGTTAATCTGACCCCTCCTATTGATGTTGGCACTACCCCACAGAGTACTGGGTACATTAAAATCCCCTAATAATAAAAAATGGGGTGGTAATTGCTTAATGAGATCATCAAGGGCAGTCTGAGAGATGTCATTCCCAGGTGGCAAATATATGGAACAAACAGTTGGGAGGAATCCTTCTGTAATACGAATTGCTACGGCTTCTAAGGTGTTGGTAAATGGCATAGCTTGGAAGGGGGTATGGTTGCCCACAAGGTTGGCGACTCCTCCATGGGTGAATCCAATCCCAGCTCTGTCTTTGAAATTAATTGAACAAATATGCAAGTACAGGTCTTCATTTGCCTTTAAATACGTCTCCTGGAAGCAAAAGCAAGTTGGCTCATGCTTAAGCAGAAGTGCCTTAATGTCATCACTATTTCGAAGAAATCCATGACAGTTCTATTGTAGAAATTTGAACGCTCCCATTATTTAGGTTTGTTTGGTCTATTTGATGGCTTCCAAAGGGCTGAGGGCTTGGTTTTCTCAGTCCTAGCTTTATCCTTCTTTGGGAAGAAAGGACGATGACCAGTATCCATGTCTTCTTCCATTGCAAAGAGTTCCAGGACTCTTTGCAACGTCCATTGTTTGGACATTGCAAAATACAAAGTCCATTGTTTCTTGTACTGCAGTTGGCTCTTCTGATATTTGTAACTTTTCTTTACCACTTGGTTTTGGTAGTGGTGGAGCACTGAGAGGTATGGAAATAGGAGTGGCAGCTGACAGTGTTTTTTAGGTGGGCTTTTGTGAACGCAATAAATAGTGTGCAATCGGAGTACATGGATCTTTTGGTGGTACAGTCATCTCAGTTTATGTACCGATGGTGCACTTCACAGAAACCTTCTGGGCATATAAAGGCTACCTGATATTTATTGGTTGGATGTGTTTTCCAGCCTCCTGACAGCATATGTTCAGCTCTGTTTTTATTTTTTGAATTTCTTTTTTGTCCTTCCATTGCTGGCATGCTCTAGAATAGGCAGGGTGCTCTCCTTGGCAATTTACACAGATCGATTTGGAAGCTGAACATGCTCTCATGATCTTTCACACCACATTGAGCACATGCAGGATTAGAACAAGCTGTTTATGAGTGGCCATATTTTTGATATCTAAAAGACCTCAGTGGGTTTGGGATGTAAATCCTCACTGGGCAGTTTAAATAGCTTGCCTTGATGAAACTTGGAGGCTGTGAGGTGTTGAATGTCAGGATGAGAACTTGGGTAGGGACAAGATTCCCATTCTTCCGTATTAATATTCTCTTGACAGCTGTTACTCCTTGGTCTTTTAGTTCAGAGTTGATCTCTTCTTCAGAGATATGAAGAAGATCCCACTCTGAAATGAAATGACACCTCTTGAAGAGTTCAGAGTTTTAGGGGGTTATTAATAGGGGGAATACCTATGGTGATAGGTATTCCCCCTATTGATGTGGCTTTCAGGATTTTTTCCTCATTTCATATTTGAAACTTCAAAGGAAAGGTTGCAAGAACGCAGTCGTTTTACAGATTTAGGTGATCCTGCCAACCCTTCTAATCCTTTCTGGATAAAGAAGGGTGACATCTTCCCAACTGACTGCTCTCCTGTGGAATGGAGAATGAGGAAGAGCGGTGTCACTGATGGAGGTGTATCCTCAGTTCGGGTTTTCAGTGTTATCACTTCGATTAGGTAGCGGCTTTGTTGAGGCCCCAGAAGAAATAGAATTTAAATTACTCATAAGAGTAAGATAAAAATTTCGGATGCCCTAAGTACCTCACCCACCACAGAGCCCTACGAGGGGATGCCCACTTGTGAACTAGCAAGTACTGCATACTCAAATGGAATTCCAAGTTCGCTCAGGAGCATCATACCCACATTTCCAATAAGCCTTGATCCAGTCCCAGGACCAAAGGGAGGGAGACTTATTAGAATGCAGTTGACCCTACCTGCGGACTGGGCAGGTGGTTCTTACCTGATTGATCCCAGATCGGGTCCGGTCCGGGACCACTCATCTTGTCGAAGCAGGGGCCGAAGTGGTGTACACTTTGGATCCCCCTTTCTGAGTTTCCATGGGTCATGACACACGGTTGCGCACGCCAGATTCCAATGATGTAACCCTGGAACCAAGGTATGGGCGATAGATCCCAGTGATGCTAATCTGGAAGGCCAGTAGCATCACTGGGTGGTCGCTTCACCACATACAGGTGCCCACGTCAAGGTGGCAGTGTGTGTGCTTCTTCACTTTCGCTGGTAATAAAAACATCATTGGTTTGCCTGGTGCAGAGCAGTTCTTCTGGTGTTGGCATTGCTCTGGTAACAACTTCATCATCCATCTTCACAAACTCTTCAAATTCACAAACAAAATCTATATGCTCTTTCAGATTCTTCCATTCCTCAATGTTGCTATCACATTTGTCTGCTGGACAAATTGTTTTTCAATGATATTCTCTCCAAAGTCACTCTTTCTGAAGCAGTTGATTATTACACTTGATGCAATTCCATTCCAAGCAATAACAAGATTATGGATAGCATCCAAGACATTCCAATTGGCTGAAAATTGTTCCTTCCTTCTATGGCGTGGACCAAGTATCTTATCAGGTGGGCTCTGTATGTTCTCTTGAAGTTATAAATAATACCTTGATCCAGTGGCTGCATAAAACTGGTGGTATTGGGAGGTAAAAACAACAGCTGTATATTTGTCAATTTAAGTGTCTCAACAGAATGTGCTATACAAAGATCTAGAATCATCAAAATGTTCCGTTTTTCTGATGCCATTCTTCTGTCCACTTTTGATAACCAAGACTGAAAAATTTTGACTGTAAGCCAAGCACTTCTATTGGACTCATAATCACAGGGAAGGTGGTTAACTTCTTTAAAACATCTTGGCTTGGAAAACTTACCAATCACAAGTTGCCATAGTTTTTTACTGCCATCTGAACTGCAATATATGAACAGCGAGTGTTTGTTTACTGTGAGATGTTCCACCATGACAAGACTGTCCTCGAAAAGCAAATGTTTTGTTTGGCAGCAAATTATAAAATAAACCTTCTCGTCAAGATTAAAAATATCCTTTGCCTCTTATATTTCAAGCATGGATCGTACAGAACACAGTCTGTAGCCTTTACTTTGTTGACTAATCCAGACTTGCCGCAAACATTTCACGAAACCATGTTATCATAGTTTTTAAAAATTTTTGGAGCCACCAATGCTGCATTTGAAGTCGCTAATCCCATGTTGCTGAGCTAGATAATTTGCTTTTTCTTGCAAAATCGGACCTGATATTGGCAAATTAGATGCAAGCATTTGCTGGTACCACTCAAAAAGTTTTGTTTCAAGCCCCTGTGTTTATAACCAGGAATTCGTTTCCTATTATTTTATCACTACTCAAGTGTCACACACTTCAAGTTTTTTTTCGGTTTTTCAGTATTGAAGATAAAGTAGATAGAGGAATGTTCTATTCCTTTGCAATGTCTACTTTACTTCGATCCATCTGAGCCTCTTGTATAATTTTCAGTTTAATTTCCAGGCTTATTTCCGTCTGTTTAAATTTTTTTTTGCCCCATAACACTGCTAGATGAGATTTAATATAAACAAACTTTAAATTAATTTAAAGACACAAATTCCCAAAAAGATATCAGCTCAGATAAAATGGCATAAAAAATTGATTAATGTATATTGTAGCAAAAGCTCTTTTAACTAGTGTAACAACTGCGAGTGACGATAAACACGTGGAGAGCGACGGAGTATGTAAACAACTTAAAAAAACTGTTTTTATTCTTTTGTTGCCAGGTCATTCTTCAGAAAGATGTTTTTCAGAGTGCACTTATGTTGTAGATACCATAAACTGGTTTTGCTTACACAAAAGTAATTTCTTATAATTATTGGGAAGTAGGGAACTGGGTGGCTAGAGGCAATAATAGGGGCAATAATTGGTCAGCTGTGCCAAGATTTGTATTAAACATACAAAATAACAATATTTATTTCTCACAGGGTAAAAACAAACTTTGTAATACACATTACTAAATTTTGTAATAAATAAATATATTTACATAGAAAAGCCTATATTTTCGCAGAGGAATGGTATATACTTCATACACCATTCCTCTGCGAAAGGGGAATGGTATATGCTTCATATTAATGAGTACTCTGTATAAACCCGGTTTGTATTAACGAGATTTTACTGTATATGAGAATATTATTAATGTTCGCCAGTCATATCTAATATCTGATTTGTGGTCTTTTATGAGCATGCGCGAAGACTAATAATCTTTATTTAAGATTCAAGCTCACACATACTTGGTAATTTTCATTCGGTGGTCATGACATACGATTGAACAGTATTGTCAGCTTCAGGAAGAAAAATCGTTTTTTAAAATTTATGTTAAGCTTTTTTTTAATTATTTTTTAATTGTGTTCAATTGATTTTTTAATTGTTTTCAATTTATTTTTTTTGTGTAATCATTCTGCATTAATGTTTTATTCTTTTTAATTTCTGGAGAGTACCATATTGAGGTAAACTTTTCTGATTCTTTTACAAATATTGAAATCAATGTAGAATGTATTGAGCATCATAGCTCTGGTTTATACTATAGAAAAAGTAATGGAGAAGTTGATACTATTCAGGTTACAGACTTACTACCTCAATACCAATTTACAATCAACAAACAGTTTGGATTTAAACAGGGGTGCTTCATGGAATATCTAGTCAAAACAGCACATACAGCAGAGGAAAAAATATGGCCACATACATTGATTTTGTAGGAGCTTTTGATACTCAGATTTGTCTATCCCAGGTATAGACAGGTCTCAGTCAAAAACCAGATATCAGTGCATCACCAGATGAACGACAAAAGAGTGCCCCCCGGGGTGGGTCCCTATTTCTGGATAAATTGCTGAGGATGGATACTGGCCTGACAGACAAGGGTTTCCTTCGCCGATGACCTTGTCTTTCTTGTCAAGGCCAAAACCAGAGCTCTTTTAGAACAGCAAGCCAATTTAGCAATCAATACCCTCCAGTATTAGGCAAGTATACAAAAACTAGAAATATCAAGCAGTAAAACGAAATCAATTCTGTTAAAAGGTAGCTTGAATAGATGTCCAAAGACATTTAAAACAAATTCCCCCCAAATCTCCCCCCAGTTTAAATTTAACAATTTAAAGCATTTAAAACAATAGCCCTAGTAACAGAAATGAAATATCTAGGTATAATATTTGACAATAATTTAGCTTTCTATCCCTATCTTGCACATTTGGCCAAAAAAAAGTCAGGACTAAAGCTGGAATGATTGCTAGGATCAGCCATGCTGAGTGGGGTTTATGAAAGGAAGCACTTGCTCTTATTTATAAGGCAATCTTCCTCCCAGTTATTACCTATGTTGCAGGCATATGGCATTATAGAGCCACTTTAAATAAGAATAAAAGAAAATTAGGTTCCATACAGAGAATTATACTCTTAACCACCACAAGGGCATGCAGCACTTCAGTGCACCTGCTCTGCAGGTCGTGGCAGGGGTACTGTCATTGGCCTTAGAAATAATTAAAAGAGGACTCAACTATAGATTCCAAAAGCTGATCCCAACTAACATCTTGGGGATTACCTTGAAACAGAGATCAAACAAGAAAGCAAAAGAATATCAACCACACTCTACCAGTGGTAGAGTAGGTGGGAACATTCACCTAAAGGGGAAGTCACTAGGAGCTTTCTCACTTGGGAAACCTTAGTTTTCCCCAAATCCCCCCCCCCCCATTTGCCCCAGGACTCTATGCCACATTTTTGCTAGCAGGGTTGCCTGCACAAATTTGTGCAAAGGAAACTGGGCCCATGTCCTTTATGACTGCCCCAATTACAATCTCACAGATGTAGACTTAAGTCCAAAATTGTACCAATACACAGCGGAGATGAGCAACTACTCATCTCTGATGAGTAGTTGCTCATCTACTCATCTCTGATGAAATGCATTACATGGCTTTCTCTGAGTCTGCTCCAAATGTTTTTGTGACCAGGAGAAGCAATCATGCTACCACTACCCAGCCTGTGACACCCCCGTCCTACTTAGACACAGTATGCTTACCTGATTGTGAACCTCGGGCCCCACACCAAATAAGTAACCATGTAGGGGAGGGAGATGTACAGGCAGCCAGGGAAGCAGATTAGCTGAAAAATATCAGTAAGCTAGTAGCAAGGGGATGCAATGTAGAATGAAAGACAGAATGAATGAATGAGAATGAAAGACAGAATGAATGAATGAATGAATGAGAATGAAAGACAGAATGAATGAATGAATGAATGAGAATGAAAGACAGAGGCCTGACGTAGCCCAGTGGTCAGGAGCGAGAGTGCATAGCACGCGTTCCTTGAGTGGACCGGGGTTGAAGCCCATGATTACTAAATACGATAAATATTTGTATTGACAATTTATTGTAAACTCTACTGACTTGGTTGTCTTGCTGGAGTATAAACAGAAAATTTATTTATTTATTTATTTATGAATAGGCTGGGCACTGAGTGAACTAGAAATTAAGGTAAAAGGGAAAAAATGGCAGTTTTGGTGAAAGAAAGAGTGAATGGGAATAAGTGGAAGAGCAAATATAATTGGCTGAAAGAATACAAAGTTAAAAATAACTTACATTACTTTATATATACTAACAACACAAACACTAACCCCAGGGGCTCACATCTGGTGAGTATGGGCTTGGCACACCCAGGGTCCTGAGCCTTGGATATCATCATTCTTCTCTTTCTTGGTGATTCCTTTCTACTTCTCTCGCTCTCTCTCTCTCTCTCTCTCTCTCTCTCTCAGGATAACTAGGAATTTTTTTTTTTTTGGCTGGTACAGCATAAGCCTCAGACTTCCTTGCACCCTATAGCTAATAATAATAACTATCACTGCATTCTCCCCTGGCCTGCACCATAAACTTAAAAATAACAGCAAGTTGAGGTGCCCAGAGAATGCAGTGCAGAAAGCAAGAGTTGAATAAATGAAATGAAAGCCAGAAGAATGAATGAAAGTGTAAGTGTGTGAGAAAAAGAACACAAACCATAAATGCTACAATTAAGTACACACTAACCATAGTTTTAATTAGTATCTAAATTTACATTACACATCATTGCATCCCTCCCTGGTGTTTGAGAAAAAGATGGAGTGTGAGTGAGAAAAAAAAAATATATATATATATTTTTTTTCTTTTTTTATTTTATATATATATAAAATACAGTCAATTCCAGTTATTTGGGACACATCGGGACTAGTGCATTTTGGCCCGATTAAGCGGCTGCCCCAATTAACCGAAGTTTCATATAAATAGTTAAAAATACAATGGCGCCCCCCCTTTCAATTGGTTCACTGTACAATCAAATCATGTTACTATGGAGCCACCATTGTAAAGTACCGTTCACGATGATTATACGATGTTTAATAAGCGCCGGTCATTGTGATCACATTTGTGAATTGAATTTTAATTCAATTAAACAGCGATTCTAATAAGCGAAAATAGGAGGAATATTATCCACAGGCTATAAAAGTAAAGATATATTAAGTACAAATTTACCCTTTATTACCTTACCAATTAAAAAATTAAATGATACGTGAAATTCGGAAGAAAATATACGTGATAATCGGAATAATTAATTCGTACTGTAATATGTACATACTAACTAAACTAGTTGACATTTCTGTTCACTGTCATTTGTGGATGGGGGTTAAAATTTAAAACAGTAAAAAAAAGATAAGCAATCAATAACAAAGAACACGGCACACACAAATTGCAAGTAACACGATACGTGCAAGTGAAAACGGAGTAACAAATTACGAAGCTTTAAAAATAGGAATGAAGAGAAGATTCTGAAAATTATTTTTTTTTTATATGATTGAAGATTCCATAGAAGTGCAAACACATTTTACTATAATAACCCACAGAATTACAGCTGTCGGTATTATCACAAATTCAATAAGATCGAGTTTACTATCAGTTTATGATAAATTTCACTAAGAGAAAAGCCCAATAAACAGGTGACTGCTAATTGTTTTTATTGTTTTATGGTTGTGACCTCCAGAAATCCGACCGAACTACGTGGTACGGTCGGAGACAATCGTAGGGTAATCTCCAGTGCTGCGGTCTCCTGCCCTGATTAAACGGCATTTTGTCCCAATTAAGCGAAGTAAACCCTGGCTATTTTTTCGTGGATACTGTTTTTTAAGATTTGCCCCAAATAAATGGCTGCTCCGATTAACCGGTGGCCCAAATAACCGGAATCCACTGTATAAGAAAAAAAAAAAAGTATAAAAACAGAATGCAATTAGAGTGAGAATGCAGATTATGAATAAAGTAATTGTGTGTCGCTCCCACCCCTATGCCTGGTGGGTTCCCCACTGCCAACTAACATATCCCACCCTCCTGGAGAAGGATGGGCAGCTTGACCTTCCTACCGGATTCGACACTACTTGGACATGACAACCATCACTGACGAAAACATTCTGTGGCTTTGCTGCCGACATGCCGTTGGCGATCTGAACTGGGTACTCTAACCCAGATTTTGCTTGAAAACCCCATCCTCGGGCAGGGGAGGGAGGAGACAGGTCTCTGTCTCCTCTCTTCCCTGCCTATCCTCCATACTTCTCCTGGTGGGGCTCGTCTCCACTGACCTCTTTGGGGGATGCCTATTGTATCGTCCCTATACTTCTATTGTTTTCCCCCAGTCTTCAGTCTTCCCCCCCCTTACTAAACTGACCGAGTACACCTGTTAACAATGCCACCAAATTCTAATCGTCTAAATTCTGCCATTTTCTTGTAAATCTCTTTTGGCCAAATTCTAGTGTTCACCGCTTTTTTATTTTATTTATTTATTTTTTTTTTTTTAGGCCTTGCCACTGAAATCCTTGGAAACTAGGTGGTAAAGCCTGCCAGAGTACTTAAATAATCTACTGGGTGCCTGACCTGCCTCTTTGTGGCAATGGTGGGTCCCAATAGGGGCCCAATGGCTAAATGGTCAGAGAAACAACAGAACATAATGCTACACAACAGACCACTCCCCACACACTTTTTAAATCTCCGGCCTCCACAGAGTTCTGTGTCACTCACAAAGATACCTGATTGTGATATATACTAATAGAGACTTACCCAAAATGAGTTTTAGTAAATAAATTTGATGAATTTGAGGTGTTGCTCAAAACATCAAAGGCAGATATGGTGGGGATTTCAGAGACGTGGTGTCACACAGATATAAGAAATGCAGAACTGGAATTTGGGGAGTACAATGTCTACAGAAAGGATAGACAGGATAGGAAGGGAGGAGGGGTTATGCTATTAGTTAAAAAACACATAAAATCCAAGGAAGTGAAGCCAGTCGACATCGCTGGACAGTGCAGTGTCGAGTCAGTTTGGTGTGACATAAGCATTGGGAGATCAAAATTGAGAGTAGGAGTGTGCTATAGGCCTAATGACTCTGATGAGTATAATAAGAAACTGTTCGGAGAAATAGAGTGGGCCAGTAAATCAGAGAGTCTTATAATGGGGGATTTTAATTTCCCAGATATTGACTGGAATTTGGGGGCTGGTCACTCACACAGTAGCAAGGCTTTTGTGGATTTATTGGATGATTGTTTTCTACATCAGCATGTTCGGGAGGCAACTAGAGGGAGTAATACTCTTGATTTGATTATCAGTAGTGATTCTTCATGCATTAAGAATCTGCAGATAAATGAACCACTTGGTGGCAGTGATCACAGTGTGCTGAAGTGGGAGTTACTCAAAGAGGTAACTACCATTAGGGGTAAAGGGAAGGGGTACTGCTTTCGTAAAGGGGACTACAATGGACTGAGACAGTATTTAAATTCTATACAGTGGGATCAACTGATGATATTGCCAACAGCAAATTCAAAATGGGAAGCATTCAAAGAACTTATCGTGGAAGCTACTAGGCTTTACATACCAACTAAGAAATATTGTTCAAGGTTTAGGCCTAAATGGTTGTCAGATGAACTAATGAGGCATATGGCAGAGAAGAAAAATGCATGGGATACATACAAATTAACACGTGACACGGACGCCTATGATAGATACAAGTTGATCTGTAACCAAGTTACAAAGGAGGTTAGGCAGGTGAAGGCAGATTACGAGAGATCCTTGGCAAGGGATGCGAAGAAAAACAGCAAAGAGTTCTTTACTTATGTAAACTCTAGAAGGAAGGGGATGAATCAGATTGGTCCACTTGAGATCGATGGGTCAACTGTTGATGACCCTGCTCGGGTAGCTAACAAACTAAATGAATATTTTGCATCGACATTCACACATGAGGAGTTATTCAGCGAGGGGAATGCCAGAGGTGTATTCAACTCTAGCAGTAAGCTAGAGAATCTTGTAATAACTGAGAGCAAAGTGGAGGAGAAATTGTTGAAGATAAACACAAGAAAGGCACCTGGGGTGGATGGGATCTATCCAGTTATATTAAAGGAGGCAGCAAAGGAGGTAAGCAAACCCTTAGCCATAATTATGAGAGCTTCCTTGGACTCAGGGGAGGTACCCATTGACTGGAGATGTGCAAATGTGACCCCAATTCACAAAGGGGGATCAAAGGCTGACACAAGTAATTATAGACCTGTGAGTTTAACTTCTGTTCCCGGAAAATTAATGGAGGCACTGGTGAAAGAAGCACTGCAGGATCATCTAGACAAGACTTCAGTTATAGCTAGGACACAGCATGGTTTTGTTAAGGGGAAGTCTTGCCTGACCAATTTGATTGGATACTATGATGCAGTCACAAAAGAACTGGATGCAGGGAATAACTTTGATATTATATACTTGGATCTTAGAAAGGCTTTTGATACTGTTGCACATGGAAGACTGCTGCACAAATTGGAGCAGT
Source organism: Mastigoproctus giganteus (assembly GCF_048544385.1). Taxonomy (NCBI): domain Eukaryota; kingdom Metazoa; phylum Arthropoda; class Arachnida; order Uropygi; family Thelyphonidae; genus Mastigoproctus; species Mastigoproctus giganteus. Next base: position 61,431,349 of record NC_143584.1, on the reverse strand, counting down.
GTGGCATTGGAGGCAAGTTGCTGCTATGGATAAAGGGGTGGTTGAGGGGGAGAAGACAGAGAGTGGTAATCAATGGACACTGCTCATCGTGGACTAATGTTATTAGTGGAGTCCCTCAGGGTTCAGTATTGGGGCCTTTATTGTTTTCTGTATTTATAAATGATATTGATGATGGTATATCAGGCTTAATGTCCAAGTTTGCAGACGATACGAAGGTTGGCAGGGTTGTCAAGGACACTACTGACACTATGCTGCTGCAACAGGATTTGGAAAGGTTGAGCAGATGGGCTTCGAGGTGGCAAATGAAGTTTAACATTGACAAATGTAAAGTACTACATATGGGAAACAGCAACCCCAGAGCAACGTATCAACTCTGTGGTACTACACTGACAGTGGTAGAGAATGAAAGGGACCTGGGGGTGGTGGTGCAGGCAGATATGAAGTTCTCTGAGCAGTGCAGACGAGCTGCAAGAGTAGCTCATGGTGTATTGTCAATGATATATAGGAATTTTTCTAGCAGGGATAAGGAGGTGATTATTCCCTTGTATAAGGCAATGGTCAGGCCACACCTAGAGTACTGTATACAGGCCTGGAGGCCTCATTTCAGGAAGGATGTAGAGCTGCTGGAACGAGTACAGAGAAGGGCAACTAGATTGGTGAATGGGAGAAAGGGGTTCTCTTACGAAGAAAGGCTTAAGTTTTGCAAATTACAGTGTCTGGAAACTAGGCACCAGCGGGGTGATCTGATAGAGGTGTACAAAGCCTTGCATGGTTTGAGCATGCTCAATGCTGATGGGATTCTTCCTCTAGCTCAGAAAAATCACCTGAGAGGGCATAAATTCAAATTGAGGAAAGACAGATGTAGGATAGATGCGCGGAAATTTGCCTTTAGCCAGCGGGTGGTTGGTGGGTGGAACAGACTTCCATCCCTTGTCGTGGAAGTTGATAGCCTAAATAAGTTTAAGGCTCAGCTGGACAGGTATTTCGAACGAACAGAGGGGTGAAGTGGAAGTGGTTATTTTTATTTATTTATGTTACTTTTTTTTTTTTTTTTTTTGGCTGATGCTGCATAAGCTTGCTTTCTTGCATCAAATGCCTCTACTAATGCTAATGCTAATGCTAATCTCTACTAAGAGAAAATGCATAAGTTAGATATTGACATTTGTTAAAAGAAATGTGTACTATTAATGTAATTGTGTATATGTCATGAAATGAATGGTTCAGGTTCAGGAGTATGAGAATGTTTATATGTGTTCCTCATGAGTGTATATACTGTGTGAATGCTTGTATAAATAACAATTGTGTGTATGACAAAGTTTGGAGCTCTCTATCACGTCAGGATCGTTGGATTTAACAGAGAGTGTTTGCCTGAGTGTATGATTCTTGGAGTATGTAAGGTCAACAATTGATAGCACATATGCCAGTCTATGCTTTGTCATGTCCACATTGTCGGGCGCAATGGACAGCTACTGCTTGGCTGTTTGCACTTTGATGTATGAATCACAGTATTTATGGCATTCCATGCTGGTTTGCAGCTGGTTGTGACTGAGAGCTTGCATCACTATGATTATAAAATTTTGCTTTTAACACTTTCCAGACATAAACATATATGTATCAATAATTATTTTTTTATATGTCTAATCATAAATATGTATGTTATCTGTTTATTATAATTAATGAGCATATAAATTATAAATATAAATGAACACTTGAGTGTGCATATATGTGCACAACTATGTCAAAATGTATTAGTATATGTGTATCTTGTGCTGGGAGGGAAATGAGTCTACTTAAACTACAAAAAAAAAATTTTGTACTCTCCTATTCAGGATACTGTATAAGTGTGTAAAAATGGAGAATGCATTATAGAATATTCTATAAGTGTTAACTGTTGTATGCTGAATATATATATATGTATATAGTAGTAAAATTATAAGTTCTATAAGCAAACTAAGCAGATGAGAAAAAATAGAAATATTTTTTGAAACATATCATATGTAAAATGCTCCAAAATGCACAGGGCAACAGTAAAGGAAGCAAAAGAATATATAAATGTGTAGTAAGAAACATTAACACAGGGTCTCCAAAAATGGATATGAGAAGTACACATAGTGCCTGAATAGCAGAAAAAGAAATGAAGTAATAATGAAAAAAAGTGAAAGAATGTTAAAATCCTAGTATGATTATGAATTAAGATTATTAATTGCATAATTAACCAGCTAATAAGAAAAAATGGGAATGTGGAAAAAGCCAAAAAAATTAATAACAATGGGATATACTAAAATTACAAAGGGGTATAACTGTATTCAGATATGGGTGGGCAATTTTAGAAAGAAGGTCGAATATAGGGATGGCAAATAAGTAAAATCTGAAGACAGTGAAAAAATAAAAATTGATACATGGCCAGGCACATTTCATCAGGGGGACTACTCCTGACCATGTATCAAGAGCTGTGTTTCCAAACTTGTCCACAGTACAAGAGGAGGAGAAAAATACAAAAGTAAAGCCCCTGTCTTAATACTATTGGACAAGGTAGTCCCAATGCAGCGAAATTAAAGTTAAAAATATAATACAAAATAATACAAACAGTGTTTATGGTGTGGTATGGGGATAAACTGTAACAAGACAATTTATAGTACAAATGTAATTTGCAGAGAAAAAAAAAATAAAAATAAATAAAAAAAAAAAAAAAATATATATATATATATGTGCAGGGTGTCTCAAAAATATTGGTACAAAAGTTTAGGGGAGGTAGGCAACATCTAAAGGAATGTGAATCGCATAGGAACCCATAACCGGAAACGTCACCATAAGTTGGTACATGGCGCTGTTCATCAGTTTGCAAGAGAGAAAATTTCTGGTTTACTCATTCAAGCAGTAGTCACCACACGAAGAGCATGCATCGATATACGAACTGTGAGCTGGCAGACATACACCTAGTGTATGGATTATCAGAGGGCCCACACGGTGTGCGCCCCCATGCGGCACAACATCGCTTCACAATAAATGTGTGGGCAGGTATGGTCGGTGACTGCTTAGTTGGCCCATACCTGTTACCATCCCGCATGAACTCCGCTAAATATCGGATCTTTTTTGAACAAGTTCTACCAGGGTTATTTGACGATGTTCCAGCAAATGTGAGATGCAACATTTGGTTTCAACTTGACGGGGACACTTGCCCATTATGGAAGGTGTGTTCGTGACCATTTGAATAGGCGTTTTGGGTGTCGATGGATTGGCTGTGGTGGACCCGTTGCCTGGCCCCCACGCTCACCTGATTTATCGAGCCTTGATTTCTTTCTGTGAGGGGCCGTCAAATCTATCGTGCATGAATCGCCTGTGGAGACAGAAATGGATCTCGTGGCGAGACTTGTCTGCACTGCTGCTACTGTCAAAGAAACTCCAGGTGTGTTCAACCCTGTCCGCCAATCCATGCTGCATGAGTGTCACACATGCATCGTGTCTCAGGGTGGAACCTTCAAGCATCTGTTGTAACATCATGAAATGCATCCATCTCGTACTCCATTGTTAATATTATGTCAAATTAATGTTTGCCACTAATTACTGTCTTGTGTCATTTTTGCTTCTTGTGCCTCTGCTACTACTTTCCCGTGACGTTTCCGGTTATGGTTTCCTATGCGATTCACATTCCTTTAGATGTTACCTACCTCCCCTAAACGTTTGTATCAATATTTTTGAAACACCCTGTATAATGTGAACAAGCAAATGGTATAGGGTGAGGTAAAAAATTCTTGAAGATGGGAAAGGGGGGAAAGAGTGGTTTAATGAAGACGAAAATAACGATAGGATGAAGGATAGTAGGAGCATTCATATCATCCTTGTATTACACTAATAGTTTTACAAATGGGAAGAAGATAGAAAGAGAAAGCAAAAAGACAAAAAGTGTAGAAAAAGGAATTACACATAGGGACTACCTTGTCTGATTGTATTAAGACAGGGGCTTTTACTTTTGTATTTTTCCCCTTTTCTTGTACTATGGACAAGTTTTTGGAAATGCAGTTTCTGATACATGGTCAGGAGTAGTTCAATGATGAAATGGGTGGCAATTTATCAATTTTTCTTTTTAACTGTATTCAGATTTTGCATATTTGTCATCCCTAAATTTGACCTTTTTTCTAAAATTGCCCACCCATAGCTGAATACAATTATAATCCTTTATAATCTATTTTGTAAACCCCTTTGTAATTTTAGTATAACCCATTGAAATTAATTTTTTTTTTATTTTTCCACAGTCCCATTTGCTTTCTAACTTCTCTATTAATGCTGGTGTCCCCCAAGGTTCAGTTCTATCCCGAACTCTTTTCCTCTTGTATATTAATGACTTTCTTCCATTGACTGGAAATTCTATCCATAGTTTTGCCGATGATAGCACATTGCATTCCACTTTCCATTTTGAGAAACCTTGCCCTGATCAATCAGCTTCAACTTCTCGAATATCCGCTACCAATTCCTTAAATGCCGATCTCCAGGTAATTCTCCAGTGGGGCAAAGACAACTTAGTTGATTTCAATCCTTCTAAAACTCAGTCTTGTCTTATATCTCGCAAAAAGGATTCTTCTGCTCCTATGCTTATCTTTGGTGACACTCCGATTTCTAGGCAAGATGATATATCTCTTTTGGGGATTACCCTGACTTCTAATCTCTCTTGGCACAAGCACATTACAAATATTGCTTCCTCTGCATTTAAAAAACTTGGTTTTCTCTTTCACTCTCTGCCTTACTTTTCTTCCAAATAGCTGTTCACTCTGTACAAATCGCAAATCCGCCCTACCACGGAATATTGTTCCCACATCTGGGGCGGTGCCCCCAAAACCTTTCTCAGGCTTCTAGATTCCATTCAGAAGAGGGCAGTTAGGTTAATTAATGGCTCCTGTCTAACAGAGTCTCTCCACTCGCTGTTCCATAGGCATACTGTTTCTGCTGCACACCTTTTCTACAGATACTTCCATGGGCACTGTTCTTCTGAATTGGCTTCTATAATTCCTGCTCTCTCTTTCAAAACAGTCCGAACATGTCCCACGACCAGCCAACATCCATTTACTGTCCAACTTTAACCTCACAGAACCCACTTTTCATCTTCCATTTCAACTGCCATTTTCTGGAACCACTTTCCTTCTTACATATTTCCAGAAAATTACAGTCTACAGAAGTTCAAGTCTAATGTCAACAAATATCTTCTCTCATCTTCTCAACCTCCAACCCAAGCACGGTACTAAAGTACTATAGGTTCTAATACCTCTCGTGTTTGAGGTTTTCATTAAAAACAAATAATAATAAAAAAATACTCCTGGCATTACTATATAAACAAATTAAATTATATATCTTTAGGTTTTTACAATTCTAAAACATCCCATAAAAACACAAATTTCCTGATGGTATGTGACTGCTGGAAGTTTTGAACTTATTTCAATATTTCCTTTTGTGCAGTGGGAAATTGCAGATCATACATAAGTACTTACAAGGAAGATGCAAGTGTGACTTTGGCCTATATCACTAACCTGCATCATTCAAACAGCTCCCCAACTCCATAAATTAGTAATTTTTCTGAATCCTTTAAGGCTTCCTCAGTAACACTAGAAAAATTTGTTGCACATCCTCTGTTCAAATGAATTGTAGATTTACAAAACAAATTCTTTCTGTTAACTAAGGTAGGCCATGCTGTGAAAAACCAGACACACCAAAGAAGCCTTGCACAATCCTCAATTCTAGGGTTACACCACAAGGCTTTCAATCATATATTCTCTCCTAACATGTTTGTCAGCATTGCAGACATAAGAATATTTTGTCCCCTCTCATGCCATTTTCCAACATGACTTCTGTTTTAAGTCATTAATACCCACATAGATCACTGTATATTCTTTATTACCCTTAAAAACTGTTAAGTGATTAGTTACATCATCTATCTTCACACCTGGGAAACATATTCTGATTCTGTTTCATTTATCTTTATTACAAAATACATTTCTAGTTTCCCTTATAATTGAATCCCCTCCATTAATAACTACTTCCTGTGGAACCAAAGCATTGATTCACTCCTGGGGATGGCTTTTTTTTGTTAGTTGTTGATGCATCGGCTTCTGTGGCCATAATGCATCTCTCAAAGTTTTTGCATTTTTACTCTGATCCAGACCGAGGCGGGATTTGAACCCGCGACCTTTGGGTTGCCAGGCAGGCACTTTACCCACCTGGCTAGCCCGGTCGGTCCTTGGGATGGACTCAGGAAACTGTCGCTCGATACAGAATCAGAAATTGAACTTGGGACTCTGTTAAGACACCAATTCAAATTTTTTGTTTATATTATGGTTTCTACTGGAAAAGGTATATGTACCTTTTCCAGTAGAAACCATAATATAAACAAAAGTAAAGTTTTTAATAAAAAAAAAATATATCAAAAATGCACTAGTGAATTACCTTTAAAAATATCTCACCTCAAAATTAAACTAAAATTACAAAATTATCACAATATAGTGAATTATCATAATATACAATATCACATTACCATAAAGTTCCTTTACTTTTTTGACTTTCACTGCTGCTTTGCCATTTTATTAATTTATTTGTTTCAAATGGCACTTAATACAGTTGTATTGTAACAAAAGGCATTTATTGAGCTCAACAACGATACAGTCATTTTCAGTTCATTACCCTTCACATGCACATTCTCAGAACACAGAGGGGATTATGGCAAAGGATTTTTCCAAACAAGTGTGAGTAAAAGGTAGTGGAAGTTGTGCAGTGAGTTACTTTGAAGTTAGGTAAAAATGAATACTTTGTATATAAATGATTTTAATATTAATTTGTTTTTATTCTGATTTGACATCATATAATAAACATCAGAGAGTAAAATTACTATCAAAAATTAAAGAAAGTTATTTTTTAAAAAAGCATAAAAGAAATCATGAAAAAATAAAAAAGTTAATTTTTACTTTTTTGTTGCAGTAATATCATCTACATCTATTTATGTATCACTTAATTAAGTTCAAAAATCAAGAAGTTATTCAATTTCAGCTTTTCTTTCTATTTTCAAAACTATTGTCTTGCCACCATTATTATAAACTTTATCTACAGTTATCTTGAAACACAGATAACACTTCGGGAGATACAAAGACTAATAGATTAACAGTACCCACTGGCAGAGGTGAAAGTGATTCTTCCACTGCTTCTATTGGAATGAGCAGAAGCCTGAAAATCAATATGCAGGATATTTCAGAGACTGCAGGGAGTCATTGCGGTACAAGTAAACACATGGGTTGTGTTAGGGTAGCTAAGAATAGAAACAGGGGCATGTATACTTGCGTGTACACCAATTCTAGGAGTTTAGTAAATAAATTTGATGAATTTGAGGTATTGCTCAAAACATCAAAGGCAGATATTGTTGGGATATCAGAGACGTGGTGTCACACAGATATAAGGAATGCAGAACTGGAATTTGGGGAGTACAACGTCTGCAGAAAGGACAGACAGGATAGGAAGGGAGGAGGGGTTATGCTATTAGTTAAGAAACACATAAAATCCAAGGAAGTGAAGCAAGTCGACATCGCTGGACAGTGCAGTTTCGAGTCATATAGGCCTAATGACTCTGGTGAGTATAGTAAGAAACTGTACAGGGAAACAGAGTGGGGCAGTACATCAGAGAGGATTATAATGGGGAATTTTAATTTCCCAGATATTGCCTGGAATTTGTGGGCTGGTCACTCACACACTAGCAAGGCTTTTGTGGATTTATTGGATGATTGTTTTCTACATCAGCATGTTCGGGAGGAAACTAGAGAGAGTAATACTCTTGATTTGATTATCAGTAGTGATTCTTCATGCATTAAGAATCTGCAGATAAATGAACCACTAGGTGGCAGTGATCACAGTGTGCTGAAGTGGGACTTACTCAAAGAGGTAATTGACATCAGGAGTAAAGGGAAGGGTTTTTGCTTTCGTAAAGGCAACTACTATGGTCTGAGACAGTACTTAAATTCTATACAGTGGGACCAATTGATGATGTTACCAACAGAAAATTCAAAATGGGAAGCATTCAAAGAACTTATCTTGGAAGCTACTAGGCTTTACATACCAACTAGGAAATATTGTTCAAGGTTTAGGCCTAAATGGATGTCAGATGAACTAATGAGACATATGGCAGAGAAGAAAAATGCATGGGATACATACAAATTAACACGTGACACAGAAGCCTATGATAGATACAAGTTGATCTGTAACCAAGTTACAAAGGAGGTTAGGCAGGCGAAGGCAGATTATGAGAAATCTTTGGCAAGGGATACAAAGAAAAACAGCAAAGAATTCTTTACTTATGTAAACTCTAGAAGGAAGGGGATGAATCAGATTGGTCCATTTGATATCGATGGGTCAACTGTAGATGATCCTGCTCAGGTAGCTAACAAACTAAATGAATATTTTGCATCGACATTCACACATGAGGAGTTATTCAGCGAGGGGAATGCCAGAGGTGTATTCAACTCTGGCAGTAAGCTAGAGAATCTTGTAATAACTGAGAGCAAAGTGGAGGAGAAATTGTTGAAGATAAACACAAGAAAGGCACTTGGGGTGGATGGGATCTATACAGTTATATTAAAGGAGGCAGCAAAGGAAGTAAGCAAACCCTTAGCCATAATTATGAGAGCTTTCTTGGACTCAGGGGAGGTACCCACAGACTGGAGAAGTGCAAATGTGACCCCAATTCACAAAGGAGGATCGAAGGGTGACACAAGTAATTATAGACCTGTGTAACTTCTGTTCCAGGAAAATTAATGGAGACACTGGTTAAAGAAGCACTGCAGGATCATCTAGACAAGACTTCAGTTATAGCTCAGACACAGCATGGTTTTGTTAAGGGGAAGTCTTGCCTGACCAATTTGATTGGATACTATGATGCAGTCACAAAAGAACTGGATGCAGGGAATAACTTTGATATTATATACTTGGATCTTAGAAAGGCTTTTGATACTGTTGCACATGGAAGACTGCAGCACAAATTGGAGCAGTGTGGCATTGGAGGCAAATTGTTGCTATGGATTGAGGGGATGACGGAGAGAAGACAGAGAGTGGTAATTAATGGAGACTGCTCATCGTGGACTAATGTTATTAGTGGGGTCCCTCAGGGTTCAGTGTTGGGTCCATTATTGTTTTCTGTATTTATAAATGATACCGATGATGGTATATCAAGCTTAATGTCCAAGTTTGCAGACGATACAAAGGTTGGCAGGGTTGTCAAGGACACTACTGACACTATGCTACTGCAACAGGATCTGGAAAGGTTGAGCAGATGGGCTGAGAGGTGGCAAATGACGTTTAACATTGACAAATGTAAAGTACTACATATGGGAAACAGCAATCCCAGAGCAACGTATAAACTCTGTGGTACTACACTGACAGTGGTAGAGAATGAAAAGGACCTGGGGGTAATTGTGCAGGCAGATATGAAGTTCTCTGAGCAGTGCAAACGGGCTACAAGAGTAGCTCATGGTGTATTGTCAATGATATACAGGAATTTTTCTAGCATGGATAAGGAGGTGATTATTCCCTTGTATAAGGAAATGGTCAGGCCACCTAGAGTACTGTATACAGGTCTGGAGGCCTCATTTCAAGAAGGATATAGAGCTGCTGGGACGAGTACAGAGAAGAGAAACAAGATTAGTGAATGGAACAAAATGGTGCTCTTATAAAGAAAGGCTTAAGTTTTGCAAATTACAGTGTCTGGAGAATAGGCACCAGCGAGGTGATCTGATAGAGATGTATAAAACCTTGAATGGTTTGAGCATGCTCAATGCTGATGGGATTCTTCCTCTTGCTCAGAATAATCACCTGAGAGGGCATAAATTCAGATTGAGGAAAGGCAGATGTAGGGGAGATGTGCGGAAATTTGCCTTTAGCCAGCAGGTAGTTGGTTGGTGGAACAGACTTGCATCCCTTGTTGTGGAAGTTGATAGTCTAAATAAATTTAAGGCTCAGCTGGACAGGTATTTCGAATGAACAGAGGGGTAAAGTGGAAGTGGGGTTTTTTTTTTTTTTTTTGACTGGTGCTGCATAAGCTTGCTTTCTTGCATCAAATGGCTCTACTAATGCTAACACAGCAGCACCTACTTGAATATTTGTAGACAATTCATACAGAAACATAATACATTATTTAAAATGACTTTCAAAATATATATTAATATACATAACACAATAAGCCCACACATGATAAACATACATATTCATGAGTACTTCCAGAAACCACACATGAAAAAAAAGTGTGTGTGCGCGCGCGCGCACGCGCACACACACACACACACACACACACACACACACACACACACACACACACACACACACACACACACACATCAGAGGGTCAAGCCACTAACAATTCTTGATGCCAATAGGTTAGCAGGTGTTCAAAGCAGGTTTAGTTATCTGGCATGTACTTTAGCATTAAAGAAGTTTCAGATTTGTTACTATGTCTTTATGTAGTAATAGAATAATGGACTTACTACCAGAGGTGTATTGCTAAAAAATAGTACCAGAATGCTCGTTCTCCAGAAGACTATATGATAATGCCACATCGACTGTACAGTAACTGAATCAGACTTCAGACTCACGGTTCATAGAACAACCAGTTCTAGCGTTAAGCTCATGGCAAATCAAAATGCAGCGTTCGCACGCATCACAGTATATCTCATTTGATCTCTTTATCTAATACGTTGTACTTTTGTAAGAAACGTTCAAGTTTCATTGCAAAATTTGTATTTTTGTTTTTAAATAAATTTTTTAAAGAAATCTATTAATTTTAAAGATTACTATTAATATACATTTTTAGTAGAAATGGGTAAAATAGATATTTCTCCCTCCCCTTTGATTATGCCATTGTTTCATAATATTAGGTGTATAAATTTAATGATTTTCTATTATGACATTTAGAAAAAAGTACAGAAATGTCGTTCCGGTGCATTCCAGCCCGAATACACCACTGCTTACTACATGAAGCCAAATGAAGAGTATTAGGCATGCAACATTTAAATCCAACAAAATACTTATGTAGCTCTCACATAGAATAAACAGAAAATTTATTTAATAATTATTATGAACTTGTTAACATGCTCAAAGTTTAATAATACTTAATGTAAACCCAACTTAACCCATAGTAGCATACCTTCCACTGACCATACCCAGAGCTGAGCAGAATTAGAATTAGAAAGAAAAAAAAAGAATTTCCAATGTCAGCTGGTCAGTCAAAATTAAATCAAGAGAAAGAACAAAATAACAAATATGAAAAATTGATATAAACTTTCACACTTTAAATATTTAAAGGATACAGCCATGTACCAATGGCAACCAATATCGATAAAGCTGTATTGAAAAAAAAAAAAATATATATATATATATATATTTTTAGTCAAAATATTTTTAGTCATAAAGCCATATGTTAAAAAGGCAAATTTTCTTAATGTCTTTTCCTCCTTAATTTTTACTTTCTTAATTGGAAACAAATCTTAAAAGAGCAAACAGCACAGTAATAAGAAAATGAAAATCGGTATGAAACAAAAATTAATTAGAAGTTAGTAAATTACTCTTACTCAAAATATTAGTGTATAATGAAAGTCCATTATTACAAGCATGGTTGATAATGAAAAGTCTGCTACAATTGGCATTATTAATGTACTATTATATTAATAACATTAAATATAAGAAAATTCTATAGTTATAATGAGATTATAACTATAGAATTGATATGACTCATTCTGCAAAAACAAGTGCTTTAAAACTCCAGCAATAAGGTACTTTTTCTCAAACATGATTTACAAATATGCTATTGCTGTTTAATTTTTGCTACTGCTGATAGAACTTTGAACACCAATTACGTCTCACTTCTTCACAGTTATACAAAAAATTTCATGCCACTAGAGCATATCTGTGAAGCATGGAAAGTCAATAAAATTTAACTTTACTTGACTTTTGTTCCAATATTTACAGGTAAACAATAGTTCCAGTTGTAGGTAAGCTTGATTCAGGGTGAACTGTGCCCTTGGAAAAGTAAAATGCTTATTAAAATTCTAATAAGCTTACTTGTTTTTGTCTCTGCAGTATTCGGCAACAAATAGTCAGACCGCAGTGCACCAGTAGAAGTTATTCCAAAGGAAAACATATAAGTTACATTTTAAGATAAAACTTAATTAGGACTTTTCTTTTTTTTTTTTCCCTGGGAGGCTTATGCAGCATCAGCTAAAAAAAAAAAACCCTCCCATTTCACCTCTCCATTAGTTCCAAATGCCTGTCCAAGCTCAGCCTTAAATTTATTTAGGCTATAAACAAGATGGAAGTCTTTTATGAAAGTAATTTGGCTATAAAACTTGAATATTGTTTTATTCAAGTTTTAATAAATCCTAATTTTAATAAAAATAAGGACCTATTGGAAAGGGTACAGAAAAGAAAATAACATTAGGAAGCACAAAACAGTATTTGCAGCAAGAAATACTGGTGGTCTATAAATTTCAGTATCTAGAAACCAGGCATCTACAATGAAACAAAACTGAAGTTTTAAGGCTGCAAGAAGGCACAGGTGCAGTAAATACATGCTGATGGTATCGTTACTCATTCTGATGAAGCACACTAAGTGACATAACTTTTAGACTAGAAAAAGGAGGCTGCAGAAAAAATTATTGTTGGAATCAACTTCCACTAAAGTTGTGGAAGTAGGGATTTTTTTTTTTTTTTTTTTTTTTTTTGCTGATGAAATATAAGCTTGCTTCTTGTATAATTTTGCCAATACTAATGAAAATCTGTTATAATGAATTTTTGTGTGATTTTCTTGTTGAAGCAGGAAAATTAAATGTCAGACAAATGTACTGGACATTTTGAATTAATTTACTTTGTAATTTTCCTGCTCATGTTCAAAAAGTAAATTCTTACTGAAAGTTATAATATATTATCCTTTAATGTTAAAAGATCTCCACACATTTCCACCCATTTTTCCTTTATTCTTGTTCTGATGAGAGACAAATTTTTGCCAAAAATTAACTTCATTATTTGTGCATTTTGGTAGTGCCCTAAATGACAACTTTAATATGCAATGAACTCAAAAAGGCAAAGAAGTTTGCAAAACAGCATCATTAAGGGATATTATCATGGATATTATATTATATCAGAGATAATACAATAGAGGGATAAGGAGGTGATTATCCCTCTTGTATAAGGTGATGGTCAGGCCACACCTTGACCACTGTACACAGGTCTGTAGGCCTCATTTTAAGAAGGATGTAGAGCTGTTGGAACAAGTACAGAGAAGGGCAACAAGATTAGTGAATAGAACAAGGGGTTGCTCTTACGAAAAAAGGCTTAAGTTTTGCAGATTACAGTGTTTGGAGACTAGGCACCTACAAGGTGATCTGATTAAGGTGTATAAAGCCTTGAATGGTTTGAGCATGCTCAATGCTGATGGGATTCTTTCTCTTGTTCAGAGACCTGAGAGTGTATAAATTCAAATTGAGGAAAGACAGTTGTAGGATAGATGTGCGGAAGGTTTCCTTTAGCCAGCGGGTAGTTGATTGGTGGAACAGACCTCCATCTTTTGTTGTGGAAGTTGATAGCCTAAATAAATTTAAGGCTGAGTTGGACAGGTATTTGGAATGAACAGAACGGAGTGGTGAAATTAGAGTTTTTTTTTTGGCTGATGCTGCATAAGCTTGCTTTCTTGCATCTATGCCCCTACAAATGCTAATGCTAATTACAATAGCAAGGTACCGAGGATTTCAAAGCCTGCTGTGGGTCATCAGGGGAAAAAGGAAATAGACGGGCTGTGGTAGAGTAACTAAGAGTAAGAATAGATGCATGTACACCAATGGTAGAAACACAGTAAATAAATATGATGAATTTGAAGTGCTGGTCAAGTCATCGAATACAGAAATCATAGAGATATTAGTGACATGGTGCCACTAAGATATACAGGATGTAGAATTTGAATATGAAGAGTACAATGTACAGAATGGACAGGAGGGTGGGAAGAAGGTTATTTTCTTAGTTAAGAAGCACATAAAATCTAAGGCAGTGCATCCAGTTGATGTGGGTGCTGGCCAGTGCAATCTTGATTTAGTTGATGTGACATAAGCACTGGAAAAATATTCAAACTGAGGAAGGATGGTTGCAGGATGGATGTGCAGAAGTTTGCCTTCAGCCAGAGGATGGTTGATTGTTGGAACAGGCGTATATCTGTTGTTGTGGGATTGGATGGTTTGAATAGATTCAAGGAAGAACTAGAGGTTGTTGTTATTTGGTTTTTAGGAGCATTAGCAACTAAGGCCATATTGCTTCGGGGATATGCGGTGGTCATTCCCTGACCTTTCTGCATCCTCCGTATTTGGTGGCTCACGGGCTCGAACCCCGGTCTAATCAAGAAGCGTGTGCTATGCACTGCTGCTCCTGCCCACCTGGCTACGGAGGCGCTGGAAGAACTAGACAAATTCTTGGAGGGTACAGATGGGTGAATTGTGGGGTTTTTTTTATTTTTTTTTTATTAAGAATCTGAAGATAAAGGAATCACTAGATGGCAGTGATTACCATATATCGATGTTGGATTTACTTAAAGATGTACCTAACATCAAGGGTAAATGGAAGGATTTTTGCTTTAGTAAAGGAGACCACAGACTCAGACAGTTTTTAAATTCTATACAGTGGGACCAACTGATGATGTTACCAATAACAAATTTTAAATAGAAAGCATTCAGAAAAATAATCATAGATGCTATTAGGCTTTTTGTACCAACTAAGAAATACTACTGAAGGCTTAGACCTAAATGAATGTCAGATGATATCTAATGAGAATAAATTGAAGGAAGGACTAGACAAACCACTGCAGTAGAAGGTGGGCAGAGCCCATTGGAAATACACCTTGATCTGCTCACTCTTGACTAGCGTGACTCCTCTGCATGTGGGGCAGGTTGACCACCTGATAGGTTTTACCAGGTACCACTAAGTTGCAGAATTCTTTAGCTCTCTTAATTCATGCAGCAACACTAATTGCCTGAAGGCCAGAAATGCGAACAGTTCGTATCGAGTTAATTCTCTCCTAATCCGTTCGCTATATGAAAATTTTCTTCGCTCAATGGAAACTATTTTAAATGTAACTTCCAAGGGGAATTCAAAATAATTCGCTATAAAAGCACTTCGTTAAACAGAGGTCCGACTGAGGAATTTAGAATTATAAAAACGGTACAGTTTTATATAGAAAATATCTTAACAATAGACAGTAAAAAATGCAAATTTAGTTAAATAATTTTAAGCTTATTTGAATAGTAGGTAAAGTTGTGAAAAAAATTTACGGAATATTACAAATTTCAAAGTGTATTGCAGCATCCAAATGTCACACGTCACTGTTAATAAAGGTGCAAGTATGCCATCAGTTGTGTACTGTCCCAAAAAAAAGCACTGGTTGAAGATATGTAATTGCATATTGGCATGATACTGTTGACTGTTAAAACTGTCATGGAAATTTCCCCAATTTCTAATAAGTTATTCCACTCAGCATACAATCCTTCCTGTCATGTCCGGGAAGAACTGCAGACATGCATACATTCCGATCTGACTCTCAGAATTTTTTCAATGTGGTCCTATATTTATCCGACAAATCATCAGTTCACATGGGCTCAATATCATTAGTCTCCACATGAATATTAATGCTCACTTTAACTCCAATTAAAAATTGATATTCTGTTAGTAACATCAGATACTGCACTTAGGCAAATACGCTGTGGTTCTAGTCCACCTAAACTCATTACAAAAAACAAATGTCACCCACTTTCCTGACAACGGAAACTACCAATAAAACTAAATCCTCTTGAACTGGAGTAGTGTACTAACTTTGCTATTCTATTCTGGGTTCAAAATAAGGGATGCATCATCTGGTAGATGAACAGATACTTGAGTTCTCAACAAGTTCCTGGTTATTTGTTGCCTAGGTAAGCACCTGTTTTTTTCAGTGATTCAATTTCTTCTAGTAGCAGGATGCCATTTAATTTGATGTTGGTACGCTCCTCCGTAGGAAACAAAGACAAGAATCATCAGTTTAGTTAGAATTATCTACTATTTGTAGCCACATGCTATAAAGCAATGAATTCATACCTCAACTGAATCATTATGGCCATTCCCATATGAGTTATGACTTCCTCATATGAAGCAGTCAAACTGAGCTTGTAGAAACCATTAAGATAAGAATTAAAGTTATAAAATCTTACAAAATTACTTTTAAAAATAACTATTATTTAAATTAACAAAATATTATAGCAATTAAGCAGTTATTAAAACTTCATCTGCTACTGAACTTGAGAATTTCAGCTTACAAGATATAAAAAGAAGTAACTTAGCAGAATTAGCTTTAAAAAAGGTAACACTTTTAAACATTTACAAAATATAACAGAAAATAACTAAAAAAAATATTACCAAAATTAAATTCATAAAATTTTATAAACTTGCACCACACAGCACATTGTCATATAATTCATTATGAATTATATGAATGCCATATAATTCATTATGCCCACCTGCATTCAGAATATTCACTACAGCAGGCTTACATGTTCCAAGAACCTATTGCAAGCCCACATGCATCCACAAACATGCATCCACAATGCATCCACACTTGTGAAAGTTGCTAATCAGATTCAGAATGCCTGACAAGTCTAATTAACTATCATGAAGAGGTCACAAAACAGATGCATAAACCTAATTCAACTTTTATACCTACAATTATTAGCCTTTGGTATTATCATCACCCCCACATAAGAGGTTACCGGTTACCATATAAACTGGAGAAAACTGGACTTGCAGGGAACAGCAGCTGGTTAAAGGATAGGAGGCAGAGGGTAGTGTAGGCATTCTCTTTTTCTCTCTGCTGAAGCCTATTGCTAAAAATTTAACTAGCTAAAGCCAATACTTCTTACTTTAATCAGTGTTTGATTTAGGGCCTCTGACTGCTAATGGAAGTTCCAAATCTGGTTAGAAAACTCAGTAGGGTGACAACTCTCATTAGTTCATCTGACATCCATTTAGACCTTGAACAATATTTCTTAGTTGGTATGTAAAGCCTAGTAGCTTCCAAGATAAATTCTTTGAATGCTTCCCATTTTGAATTTGCTGTTGGTAATATCATCAGTTGGACCCACCATATAGAATTTAAATACTGTCTCAGACCACCATAGTCGCCTTTAGGAAAGCAAAAACCCTTCCCTTTACCCCTGATGGTAGTTTACTCTTTCAGTAAATCCAACTTCAGCACACTGTGATCACTGCCACCTAGTGGTTCCTTTATTTGCAAATGCATTGATCCTTTAACATGTTCTTTTATACACACAATGTCCCTTGAAATAGTATTCACTGTTGAAGCAGCGAGACCTAATTCCGTGAAATAGATGACAAACTTTGTCCTGCTTCATAATTCTTAATTAATCATCTTAATTTCTAGATCAAATTTGTTTCGTTTCCTACCACTGCCACCACTTGCATTTCCATTGGTCCCTTTCCCTTCACCACTTTAATAAGTAAATGGGAATGAAGAGAAGATTCTGAAAATTTATTTGTTTTTTATATGATTGACAATTTCAGTGAAGGGGAACTTATTTCACCATAATGTAAATGGGAACTCATTTCACCACAGAATTCCAGTTATCAGCTACCCATTTATAATAGATTGCACTAACAGAAAAGCCCAATAAACTGGAAAGCGCAAATTGTTTTTATTGTTTTATGGTGACCTCCAGAAATGTGTTTTAGAAAAATGTCACAAAGGCATTTAAGATTGATTCTTATAATGAAACATATGATAACAATGAAAGTGTAGTGCAGTTTACAATATAAAAATGACCTTTTAGAGAGATAAATAGCTTAGGTATTTATTCTAGTTAATAGCATAGCAAAAATTTCAACTTCCAAGGTCTTGGAACAAATTACCAAAAAAAAAACAATGTGTTCTTGGGCTCCCATTACGATATTTTCACGATACCTCCATTTATTCCTAGAGGATGCAAAATACATTTCCATGATTTTTTTTTTTTTAGTTTGCACCGGCCAACAACAACTTACGTAAAGTCAAATTTACAATCATCAGGTGTTCGGTTTTTGTGCTCCTTTCACCACTGCACCTCCTTTTAGCATTACTATCAGTAATGAGTGGTTTGGCAGTAGTGGCTCTGCCATAAATTTCAGTCTTATGAACTTCTTGTCAAACCATTTTGCTATAAATTGGACTGCTGAGCTTCATTAAGTTCTGCAGTTATTTTTGAGGTAGTAGTTTTATGTTTTCCGGGCTACAATCCTTTTCAGTATCCAGTGGTCTCTTTTCATCAGCTTCGATTTTCTGCCACAATTCATTCTATCAGCTTTTGTATTTGCATGAATGAAACACCACTTTTGATACAACTACCCTCGATACATTAAACAAATCAACTTTTGGTAACCAATGTTCCTACTCAACATGCATCTTTGGAATTCAGACTGGTCGGTCATTTTCTTCATGTACCATTTTATACCACCTCTAACTAAACATCAGCTTTTATCATCATTTGTTCACAATGGTACGTGCAAAGAAACAAAAAAAAAATCATCAGTGCATACATATTCATATATATGTCATAAAGCCATTACAAAAACTACTATTTTCATATCAAGTGTTTCCATTATATTGTCAACCCAGTTATGTGAAAATATGTAAATCTAAAAACTTGTTATTTCTATTCAATATTATTCACACCGATCTTAATAATGTTGGGATTCTAAAAATTTTTAGGTCGTTCAGGTCACTAACTTGGTATGTGAAATTGTATAATAACACATGACCTACACCATTACAGGAGATTATCAGGTAGCATTTTGTTTCTAGAAATACAAAGCTGGATTCATCTCTAACTCCCTTAAATAGTACAATGAAATTTCAGAGACAGGATTTTCCCTGGCCAAACTCTAAAATCAATTAACAAGTTGAACATAGATCCCATTCTCTTCAAAGAGGACATAAGGAACAAAACCAAAGACCAATATTAGTTAATGACAGTAATGGCAGTGTGCTACTGCAACAGGATCTAGAAAATTTGGGCAGATGGGCTAAGAAGTGTCAACTGAAGTTTAACATTAACAAATGCAAAGTACTGCATATGGGTAGAAGTAACCCCAGAGAAACATACCAACTGTGTGGTACTACACTTAAGGTGGTAGAAAATGAAAAAGACCTGGCAGTAATTGGGCAGTCAGATATGAAGTTTTCTGAGCAATGCAGACAGGCTGCCAGGGCAGGTCATGGAGTTTTGTCAATGATATATAGGAATTTTGCTAGCAGGGAAAAGGAGGTGATTGTCCCTCTGTATAAGGCAATGGTCAGGCCATGCCTTTAGTACTGCATACAGGTGTGGAAGCCTCATTTTAGGAAAGATGTAGATTTGCTTGAGCGTGTACAGAGAAGGGCAATAAGATTGGTGAGGGGAATGAAGGGATCCTCTTACCAAGAGAGGCTTAAGTTCTGCAAATTGCAGCAGCTGGAGACTAGGCACCTGTGCGGTGATCTGATTGAGGTGTATAAGGCCTTGAATGGGTTGAGCACGCTGAATTCTGATGGGATCCTTCCACTTGTTCAGATTACGAACCTAAGGGGACATAAATTCAAATTGAAAATTCAAATTGTGAAAGACAGAAGTAGAATAGATGTGCAGAAATTTGCCTTTAGCCAGCAGGTGGTTAATTGCTGGAACAAACTTCCATCTGTCGTTGTGGAAGTTTTTTTGTTGTTTTCAATATAATAGGTTAAATAAATTTAAAGAGGAACTGGACAAACATTTAAAGGGAATTGTTTTGTATTTTTTTTTTTTTTTTTTGGCTGATGCTGCACTTGCTTTCTTGCATCACATGCCACTACTACTACTACTACTATTACTCTCACTTTAAAAATGTACACAGAGAATGGAAACATGGAAGGCAAAAGCAGATATTATGTAACTGTTTTGCCTTCAAATTCAAAGGGTGGGAGGGTATAGGTGATTTCCCTTTTCCCCTTGGGAAAGGGTAAATCACGTATATCTGAGAAATTTCCCAAGGGTTCAAAATATCCTATAAGTGTGTGTTTTATTGTTGTTTACGTGTTGCCTACACAGTCTCTGTAATTTTAATTCTCCTTAGCACTAAATTAATTGGCTGTTTGTAAAATGATTATGCTGTGAATGTGCCAACCAGCACATCATTCAGGATATGTAAATCCAAACGTTCCTAAATGCTTTTTGAATGATGGTATTTTGCTGACAGTAAAATGATATTTATTTATAGACTAGTTAGAAATAGTGCGTAACACTCTAAATATAAAGCTTTGCACATGGAAATAGAAACTAGGAGTAACTTACAGGCAATGTAGTTGGTTGGTTGGGTGTTAGGTGTTTTATGGCACATCAGCATCTAAGGTGCACCAAACAGGCAAAGAAGAAAGGAAGTTAAAAGAAGTTTGGACAAAAGTATGTAAGAGATGTTAAAAATATAAGTAACTCACTCATTCAGGGTGATGAAGTACTATGATTATTTACTATTATTAATGAATTATTAATATAGGGATACAATGCCATTTTGCTCAATGATGGCCACGGCCTCTTGATGACAATATCACTGATATTCACCATTTTAAAGTTGCTCTTGACATGTGGGCAGACCAGTTGTCACAAGTCTGAATGTATGACAACATAGAACAAATAGTGACACTGTGACATTTCTTTAGATATAGCTCTGCGCAATTTATTTGTGATTTTATGTCTGAAAAACAAAAAAATGTCAAACTATGATTTCACTGAAATAGTGAAGGTTATAACACAGTAGCTAACTTTTTTGACTTTCCAAAATCTGCAGATCAAGCATTTGTAAGCAGGAAGAAACAGGTGGTTTGTGGCTCAAAAGAGGAGGAAGAAGAAGAAGAAAAACATGAAGAAAATATGAGATTTTTCAGAAAAAGCAGGAGCAATTTTTAAAGTCTATACTGCATTATAAATTAAATAGGATTGCTTATTAGTATAGTATATTTTTAAATATTAGCTTAAATGAAAGTGGAATAGGGCGCCTCCGTAGCCAGGTGGGCATGAGCAGCAGTGCATAGCTCACACTTCTTGATTAGACCGGGGTTCAAGCCCGTGACCACCAAATACGGAGGATGCGGAAAGGTCAGGGAATGACCACCGCATATCCTGGAGCAATATGGCCTTAGTTGCTAATGCTCCTAAAAAACCAAATAACATAACATAAGTGGAATAGAAATTGTTGAAGATGGACATAAAAAAGTCACCATATGGAATCTGTCCAATTATATTAAGGGAGGCATAAAAGTAAGTAAGCAAACCCCTAGCCATAATTATGAAGCCTCCTTGGATTCAGGGGAGGTCCCCATGAACTGGATATGTGCAAATGTATACCCGATTCATAGAGGGATCAAAAGATGATGTGAGTAATTACACACCTGTTGGCTTAACATCTGTTCCAGTGAAATTAATGGAATCACTGGATAAAGAAGTAATGCAGGATCATCTGAACAGGCATGCAATTACACTGCAATCACAGCATGGAAATGTTAAGGGACTGTCTTGTCTAACCAATCTGATAGGTTACTATGATGCCATATCCAAGGAACTGGATGCAAAAAATAAATTTGAGATCATATAGTTAAATTTCAGGACTTTTAATACTGTGGCATATAAAAGAATGCTGCACAGTGAGTAGATATCTATGCTCACCGCTCTTTGTGGACTAATGTTATTAGTGGGGTTTCCCAGTGTTCAGTGACTCAGTCCATTGTTGTTTTCAATATTTATCAAAAATACTGATGAAAGTATATCAGGCTTAATGTTTAAGTTTTCAGATGATACAAAGGTTGGCAAGGTAGACGACAGTCATTTATACTGTAATAAGATCTAGGAAAATTCGGTTGATGGGGTGAAAAATGGCAATTGAAGTTTAATATTGACAAATGCAAGGTACTGCATATAGGTAGCAGTAACTCCAGAATAAATTATCAACTGTGAGGTACTACACTCAAGTGGAGAACGAAAAAGACCCGGGGTCTTTTTCGTTCTCCTAACTGTGATGTCAAACGTGAAATTCTTTCAGAAGTGCAAACATGCTGCCAGGACAGCTCACAGGGTTTTGTCAATGATATAGAGAAACTTTGCTAGCAGGGATAAGGAGGTGATTATCCCTTTGTATAAGGCCATGGTTAGGACGCCTCTTAAGTAATGTATATTGGTCTGGAGGCCTCACTTTAGGAAGTGATGTAGATCTGCTGGAATGAGTGCAGAGAAGCTAACCACACTGGTAAAAGGAACAAAAGGATCTCTTACTTAGAAAGGCTTCAGTTCTACAAATTACACTGTTTTGAGATTAGGCACCACTGGGACGTCTGACTAAGGTATTTAAAGCCTGATTGGATTGAGTAAGTTGAATGTTAATAGAATTCTTCCACTTGCCGAGACTACACACAATGAGGGATCATAAATTCGAGATGCGTAAGGATGATTACAGGACAGATGTACGGAAGTTTGTCTTCAGCCAGCGGGTGTTGTGGAAGTGGATCGGTTGAATAAATTCAAGGAAGAACTAAGCCAAATTCTTGGAAGGTGCAGATGGGCAAACTGCATAGGTGATAGGGGTTTTTTTTTTTTTTTTTTGGCTGATGGTATATAAGCTTGCTTTCTTGCATTATTTTTTTCCTACAACTTAACAAATAATTTACAGTCTGAGGATTACTGAGCTGGATATTCTATTACAGAAACTGATTTTGACTGCTTCAAGAAAGATACTGTTGTTCTTCAGGAATGCTAAGCGAAAGTTTTATTCATAAGAGTTATCAGCTGTCATGATGTGGCTGTCAGAAGCATTTCCAGAAAGAGAGCATCTGAACTGTGAAGAAATTAAGTGCCAACTCAGTGTTCTGATGGGTGTCTATGAGAGTTTAAGGTGTGGGGTAAATGCCCTCGAAGAAATTAATATAAGGGGGCCCATCAAGCTCTCAGCTGCCCAACTCAACGCCAGAGCTCACTCCTGTGCATCAGGCAACTCAGCAGCAATCTCCAAGGCAGAATGCACTGGTCCCACAGGAACTAGTTATTGTAGGTGACTCTACTGTTAGAGAGACAGGGAATATAGAATGCAAAAAGGATAGGTGGAACAGGACCAGTGTCTGCCAGGGACAAAAGCTGATGACGTTGCAGAGCAGATAGCATCTTTTACGGGCACAAAAGATGATATTATTGTACACGTTGGCACTAATGATCTTAAGAGTAAGAAATCTGCAGATTTACTTAACAAATACAGGATAATGCTGAAAAAAAAGTTGCGAGTTAGGGTTAAATTTGAAAGTGTCTGCAATTCTGCTCAGACACGATAGGTGGGAGTATATGATATGCCTTGTCAATCAATTCGGCTCTGGAGAGATTGTGCAAGGCTCAAGGGGTAGAATTTTTTTTCAGCGTGGTTTGTGTTTGCTAACAGGAGACACTGCTTCTACAGGGAAGGGATACACTTAAATAGAAAGGGTGCAAGAATATTTGCCGATGCTATCGAGGCAGTGTTAGGTAGGTCAGAAAATTGCAAGTTAGGGGGGAGGATTCACAGACTAAAAGATTAACGGTTGCCGCAGGCAGAAGTGAAAGTGATTCTTGCACTGCTTCTATTGTAAAGAGCAGCAGCCTAGAGAGCAAGTTGCTGGGGATTTCAAGAGCTGCTGGGAGTCACCATGGAACAAGTAAATACATGGGCTGTATTAGGGTGACTAAGAGTAAGAACAAGTGCATGTATACTTGCATGTACACTAATGCTAGAAGAATAGTAAAAAATTTGATGAATTTGAAGTGCTGATCAAGAGATCAACGGCAGATATTGTTGGGATATCAGAGACATGGTACCACACAGATATAAGCAGTGCAGAATTGGAATTTGGGAAGCAAAATGTGTACAGAAAGGACAGACAGGGTATAAAGGAATGAAAATTATGCAGTTAGTTAAGAAACATATAAAATCTAAGGAAGTGCATCCAGTTGACACGGGTGTACAGTGCAATGTTGAGTCTGTTTGATGTGACATAAACAAGGGGAAAGGGAAAATGAGAGTAGGAGTACATTATAGACTTAAAGACTAATGAGTACAATGAAGAGTTGTGCAGAGAAATAGAATGGGCCAGTAAATCAGAATGTCTTGCATTGGGGGATTTTAATTTTCCAGATATTGACTGGAACTTGTGGGTTGGTCACTCGCATGTTAGCAAGGCTTTTATGATTTATTGGATGATTGTTTTCTACAGCAACATGTTTGAGTGGCAACCGGAGAGAGTAACACCTTTGATTTGATTTTCAGCAGTGATGAGGCATGCTGTTGTTGTTGTTTGGTTTTTAGGAGCATTAGCAACTAAGGCCATATTGCACCAGGAATATGCGGTGGTCATTCTCTGACCTTTCCGCATCCTCCATATTTGGTGGTGACGGGCTCGAACCCAGTCTAATCAAGAAGCATGTGCTATGCACTGCTGCTCCTTCCCACCTGGCTACGGAGGCGCCTTTGAAGCATGCATTAGGAATTTGCATATAAAGGAACCACTAGGTGACAGTGATCACAGTGTACTGACGTGGGATTTACTTAAAGATGTAACTATGATCAAGGGTAAAGAGAAGGTTTGTTTGTTATTTGGTTTTTAGGAGCATTAGCAACTAAGGCCATATTGCTCCGGGATATGCGGTGATCATTCCCTGACCTTTCCGCATCCTCATATTTGGTGGTGACGGGCTCGAACCCCGGTCTAATCAAGAAGCGTGTGCTACGCACTGCTGCTCCTTCCCACCTGGCTACGGAGGCACCGTAAAGAGAAGGGTTTTTGTTTTCGTAAAGGTGTCTACGGGAAGGCTTCAGGGACTTGGAAGCTACTGGCCTTTTCATACCAACTAAGAAATACTGTTCAAGGTTCAGGTCTAAATGGATGTCGGATGAATTAATGAGGCTCGTTGCAGAAAAGAAAAATGCATGGGATACATATAAATTATCAGGTGCCACAGAAGCCTATAGCAGATATAAGCTAGTCTGTAATCAAGTCATAAAGGAGGTTAGGCAAGCGAAGGCAGATGACAAGAAATATTTGGCACAGGATGCAATGAAAAACAGCAAAGAGTTCTTTACTTATGTAAACTCTACAAGGAAGGGGATGAATCAGATTGGCCCACTTAATATAGATGGTTCGACTATTGGTGAACCTGTTCAAGTAGCGGATAAACTGACAGAGTATTTTGCATCTACATTCATACATGAGGAGTTATTCAAGGAGGGGAATTCCAGAAGTTTATCAAACTCTAAAATGAAGCTAAGTGATTTTGTGATAACTGAGAGCAAAGTGAAGGAAAAATTGTTGAAATTAAACATAAAAAAGGCACTTGGGGCAGATGGAATCTATCCAGTTATAATGAAGGAGGCAGTAAGTGAAGTAACCAAACCCTTAGCCATAATAATGAGAGCTTCCTTGGAATCAGAGCAGGTCCCCATGGACTGGAGGTGTGCAAATGAATCACAAATTCACAAGGGGGGGGGGCGTTCAAAAGGTGACACAAGTAACTACAGACGTGTTAGTTAACTTGTATTCCGGAAAAAATAATGGAATCACTGGTTAGCATTAGCATTAGTAGAGGCATTTGATGCAAGAAAGCAAGCTTATGCAGCATCAGCCAAAAAAAAAAAAAAATAAATAAAAAATAACCACGTCCACTTCACCCCTTTGTTCGTTCGAAATGCCTGTCCAGCTGAGCCTTAAACTTATTTAGCCTATCAACTTCCACGACAAGGGATGGAAGTCTGTTCCACCAACCAACCACCGGCTGGCTAAAGGCAAATTTCCTCACGTCTATCCTACATCTGTCTTTCCTCAATTTGAATTTATGCCCTCTCAGGTGATTATTCTGAGCAAGAGGAAGAATCCCATCAGCATTGAGCATGCTCAAACCATTCAAGGCTTTATACACCTCTATCAGATCACCTCGCTGGTGCCTAGTCTCCAGACACTGTAATTTGCAAAACTTAAGCCTTTCTTCGTAAGAGCACCCCTTTGTTCCATTCACCAATCTTGTTGCCCTTCTCTGTACTCGTTCCAGCATCTCTACATCCTTCTTGAAATGAGGCCTCCAGACCTGTATACAGTACTCTAGCCTGACCATTGCCTTATACAAAGGAATAATCACCTCCTTATCCCTGATAGAAAAATTCCTATATATCATCGACAATACACCATGAGCTACTCTTGCAGCCCATCTGCACTGCTCAGAAAACTTCATATCTGCCTGCACAACCACCGCCAGGTCCCTTTCATTCTCTACCACTGTCAGTGTAGTACCACAGAGTTGATACGTTGCTCTGGGGTTGCTGTTTCCCATATGTAGTACTTTACATTTGTCAATGTTAAACTTCATTTGCCACCTCTCAGCCCATCTGCTCAACCTTTCCAGATCCTGTTGCAGTAGCATAGTGTCAGTAGTGTCCTTGACAACCCTCCCAACCTTCATATCTTCTGCAAACTTGGACATTAAGCTTGATATACCATCATCAATATTATTTATAAATACAGAAAACAATAATGGACCCAATACTGAACCCTGAGGGACTCCACTAATAACATTAGTCCACGATGAGCAGTGTCCATTGATTACCACTCTCTGTCTTCTCCCCTTCAACCACCCCTTTATCCATAGCAGCAATTTGCCTCCAATGCCACACTGCTCCAATTTGTGCAGCAGTCTTCCATGTGCAACAGTATCAAAAGCCTTTCTAAGATCCAAGTATATAATATCAAAGTTATTCCCTTGCATCCAGTTCTTTTGTGACTGCATCATAGTATCCAATCAAATTGGTCAGGCAAGACTTCCCCTTAACAAAACCATGCTGTGTCGGAGCTATAACTGAAGTCTTGTCTAGATGAACCTGCAGTGCTTCTTTAACCAGTGCCTCCATTAATTTTCTGGGAACAGAAGTTAAACTAACAGGTCTATAATTAAGCATTGCAAGTTAAAGAAGCATTGCAGGATCGTCTAGCAAGACTGCAGTAATAGTTAAGACAAAGCATGGGTTTGTTAAGGGGAAGTCTTGTCTGACCAAACTGATTGGATACTACAATGTGGTCACAAAGGAACTGGAGGCTAAAAATAATTTTCATATCATATACTTGGATTTCAGGAAAGCTTTTGATACTGTTGCATAGGGAAGACTGCTGTACAAATTGGAGAGGTATGGCATTAAGGGCAAGTTACTGCAATGGATAAAGGGAGTGGGAGCAGCAGAGAGTGAAAATAAATGGACACTGTTCTACGTGGACTAATGTTATTAGTGGATAACTAATTATGTATATCTCGAACTTGATAGTGTAAGTTATAAGGTAACACTAGACTGCGTAATATGTAGCACTGTACTAGGAAGCTGTTAGCATAGTATGGTCTTGGCAATTAATAAATTAAATTTATAAATCCTTTTAATTTTTATTGTTAATTGAATTGTATTTAAACAGAAATTATGCCCCAGACTAGAGCAGCAAAGCAACGTGTGCAAAGTAGCAATGGTGCTGTGGGTCAAAGGAGAACCGAAGGGGACAATTCTCCAAAGCATCAAAGTCTAAAAAAATGTGCAAAATGCGATATGTTTGTGGATCTCTCCCAAACAAGATGAGCTATGGAGGAAGTCTTTGTGTGTGTGTATGCTAGGTGAAGAATTTAGGTGCCAACTCAGCATTGTGACAGGCATCTATGAGAGCTTGAAGAGTCGGGAAGTTGCCCTCGAAGGAATTAAAATGGGAGGCACATCAAGCTTTCAGCTACCCAACTCAATGCCAGAGCTCACTCTTATGCACCGCGCAACACAGCACCAACCTTCAGGACAGAATGTGCTAATCACACAGGAGCTAGGCATTGTTGGTGACTCAATTGTCAGGGAAATGGGAAATATATTGTGTTAAAAGGACAGGTGGAATAGGACCAGAGTATCTCTACCAGGGTCAAAAGTTGATAACGTTGTAAATATCATCTTTCAAGGGTACAAAAGGTGATATCGTTGTACACATTAACACTACTAATGACATTAAATGGAGGAGGTCAGCTGATTTACTTAGCAAGTACAGGTCAATGTTGGAAAAAAGTCACGAGTTAGAGTTAAATCTGAAAGTGTCTGCAATCCTGCTCAGATACAATAGCAGGGAGTATATGATGAGATCCTTGTCAAATTAATTTGGCCCTGGAGAGAATTTTTCTCAGCATGGTCAGCAGGTTGTTAACAGGAGAGAGATTGCTTCTACAGGGATGGGATACACTTAAATAGAAAAGGGTGCAAGAATATTTGCTGATGCTATCTAGGCAATGTTAGGTGAATACCCCCATGCTAGAAAATTACTAGCATGGGGGTATTCACAGACTAACAGATTAACTGTGACTGCAGGCACAGGCAAAAGTGATTCTTGCACTGCTTCTATTAGAATGAGCAGCTGCCCAGAAAGCAAGTTGCTGGGGATTTCAGAAACTGCTTGCAGTATAAAACAAGTAAATACATGGGCTGTGTTAGAGTAAATAAGAATAAGAACATGTGCTTGTATACTTGCATGTACACCAATGCTAGGAGTATAGTAAATGAGTTTGATGAATTTGAAGTGCTAGTTAAGACATGAAATGGAGGAAATCAGCTAATTTACTTATCAAGTACAGGTCAATGTTGAAAAAAAGTCATGAGTCAGGGTTAAATCTGAAAGGGTCTGCAATCCTGCTCAGACACGATAGCAGGGAGTATATGATGAGAGCCTTGTCAAATTAATTTGGCCCTGGAGAGACTGTGCAGGGCTTATGGGGAGATATCCCAAAAATATCTAAGGTAGATATTTTTGGGATATCAGAGACGTGGTGTCACTCAGATATAAGGGATGCAGAAGTGGAATTTGGGAAGTACAATATGTACAGAAAGAATAAACAGGATAGGAGGGGAGGAGAGGTTACTCAAGAAACACATAAAATCTAAGGAAATGCATCCAGTTGAAATTTTTTTTTTTTTTTTTTATGAAAACCCCAAACACAAGAGATATTAGAACCTATACTATTTAGTACCGTGCATGGGTTGCAGGTTGAGAAGATTAAAGAAGATATTTGTTGACATTAGACTTGAATGTCTGTAGACTGTAATTTTCAGGAAATACGTATGAAGGAAGGTTGTTCCAGAAAACGGCAGTTGAACGAATAAACGAGGAAGATGAAAAGCTAGTTCTGTGAGATTGAAGTTGGACAGTAAATGAATGTTGGCTGGTGGGAGCACGTGATCGGACTGTTTTGAAAGAGAGAGTGGGAATTATAGAAGCCAATTCAGAAGAACAGTGCCCATGGAAGAATCTGTAGAAAAGGCATGCAATAGAAACAGTACGTCTATGAGACAACGAGTGCAGAGACTCTGTTAAAGGAGTCATTAATTAACCTAACTGCCCTCTTCTGTATTGAATCTAGACAACTGAGAGAGGTTTTGGGGGCTCAGCCCCATCTATGGGAACAATATTCCATGGTAGGGTGGATTTTCGATTTGTACAGAGTGAACAGCTGTTTGGAAGAAAAGTAACGCCGAGAGCGAAAGAGAAAACCAAGTTTTGTAGATGCAGAGGAAGCAATATTTGTAATGTGCTTGTGCCAAGAGAGATTAGAAGTCAAGGTAGCCCCCAAAAGAGATATATCATTTTGCCTAGAAATCAAAGTGTCACCAAAGATAAGCATAGGAGCAGAAGAATCCTTTTTGTGAGATAGACACATGACTGAGTTTTAGAAGGATTGAAATCAACTCCGTTGTCTTTCCCCCAATGGAGAATTACCTGGAGAACGGCAGTTAAGTAATTGGATGTGGATATTCAAGAAGTTGAAGCTGATTGGGCAAGACAAGGATTCTCAAAATGGAAAGTGGAATGCAATGTGCTATCATCGGCAATACTATGGATAGGATTTTCAGTCAGTGGAAGGTCTTAATATACAAGAGGAAAAGAGTGGGGAAAAGTACTGAACCTTGTGGGACACCGGCATTAGTGGAGAAGTTGGAAGACAGAGAGCCATCTACCATCACCCTCAGTGAGCAATCAGAGAGAAAACTAGATAACCAATTACAAAAAACAGTTGCAAACCATAAGATGGAAGCTTGTTTAGAAGACTTTTATGCCAAACACAATTGAAAGCCTTTGAGATGTCAAGAGCAACTGCTTGTGTTTCACCAAACTTTTTCACTGAATTTGTCCATTAATGGGTAATATAAGCCAGAGAATCACCAGTGGATCGACACTGACGGAATCCATAATGGCGATCGTTGATCAGACGGAAGGTTTCTATGTAGTTTAGGAGTTGGCAGTTAATTGATTTCTCCATTACTTTAAAAAGAGTAGAAGTAATTGCAATGGGACGATAATTGGATGGGAGGGATTTGTCACCCTTTTTAGGAACTGGCTGGATATGAGCAAATTTCCAAGCAGAAGGAAAAACACCTTTGGAATAAGAAGTGAAAAAAGGCAGCAAAGAATAGGAGTAAGTTCAGGAGCACAGGTTTTGAGAATAAGTGGAGAAATATCATCAGACCTGGAGCTTTCTTAGAATCGAAATGCGTCAAAATCATTCTGACATCCTTTTGACGGAAGACCACAGGAGGCATTGAATGTAGCGTGCTGGGAATGGTGGGAGCTGTTTTACCAAGATGATTAATACATGAGTTGGAAGAAAAATGGGATGCTAGCAGGTCAGTTTTATCCTTGCCTGAAGTGACAACAGAACCATCTGGTTTTGACAGAGGTGGGAGCAGAGATAGGCAAAAGTTGCAGCCAATAGCTTAGGCAAGAAACCAGATTGCTTGGCTACCTTTAGGGCAAGAAGATAGTTTTCTACTCTTTGTCTGTTCAAAATCTAGTTTCGACTGATTAATAACTGCTTTACAGTTGTTGCGAGCTTTGGTGTAGGCAGAAAATGAAACTGAAGAATTGGAAACAAGCCGATTATATTATGCAACGTTCTTCTCTTGGTGGGAGGTGTTTTTTCAAGATCATTAATAAATGATTTCAAAACAAAAATGGGATGACATAGATGGACAGTGCAATGTTGAGTCAGTCTTGTGTGATATAAGCACTGGTAAATCAAAAATGAGGGTAGGAGTTGGTTATAGACCAAATGACTCTAATGAGTACAATGACAATTATAGAGAGAAATAGAGTGGGCCAGTAAATCAAAGTGTCTTATAATGGTGGATTTTCAATTTTCAGATATAGACTGAAACTTGTGGGTTTGTTACTCGCACACTAGCAACATTTTTGTGGATTTATTGGACAACTGTTTTCTCCAGCAGCAAGTTAAAGATGCAAAAAGTGGGAGTAACATTGTTGATCTGATTATCAGCAGTGATTATTCGTGCATTAAGAATTTACAGATAAAGGAACCACTAGGTGGCAGTGATCACAGTGTACTGATGTAGGATTTACTTAAAGATGTAACTACCATCAGGGGTTAAAGGGAAGGGTTTTTGCTTTTGTAAAGGTGACTACAGTCTCGGAGATTTTTTAGGTTCTATACAGTGGGACCAAATGATGATGTTACCAACAGCAAATTCTAAATGGGAAGCATTCAAGGAAGTAATTTTGGAAGCTACTTGGCTTTTTGTTCCAATTAAGAAATACTGCTCAAGTTTCAGGTCCAAATGGATGTCAGATGAGCTAATGAGACTCGTGGCAGAGAAGAAAAATGCATTGGATGCACATAAATTGTCAGGCGACTCAGAAGCCTATGATGAATACAAGCTAGTCTGTAATAAAGTCTCAAAGGAGGTTATGCAAGCGAAGACAGATTATGAAAAATCTTTGGCAAAGAATGCAAAGAAAAACAGCAAAGGGTCCTTTACTTATGTAAACTTAAAAAGGAAGGAGATGAATTAGATTGGTACACTTGATATCAATGGTTTAAATGATCATTCTCAGATAGCTGCTGAACTAATTGAGTATTCTGCATCTACATTCACACATGAGGAGTTATTCAAGGAGGAGAGGACCAGATGTTTATCTAACTCTAACAGGGAGTTAAATTATTTTGTAATAATTTAGAGGAAAAAGTGGAGTAGAAATTGTTGAAGATAAACATAAGAAAGGCACGTGGGGTAGATGTGATTGATCCAGTTATATTAAAGCAGGTGGCAAAGGAAGTAAGAAACCCTTAGCCATGATTATGAGAGTATCCTTGGACTCGGGGGGGGGGGGGAATCACCACGGACTGGAGATGTGCAAATGTATCTCCAATTCTCAAAGGGGATCAAAGGGAGACACGAGTAATTACAGACCTGTTAGTTTGACTTCTGTTCCAGGGAAAATAATGGAGTCACTGGTTAAAGAAGCAGTGCAGGATGATTTAGACAAAACAGCAATAATAATTCAGACATAGAATAGGTTTGTCAAGGAGAAGTCTTGTCTAACCAATTTGATTGGATACTATGATATGGTCATAAAGGGACCATATGGTCATGATATGGTTACTTGGATTCAAAAAATAATTTTGATATCATTCACTTGGATTTCAGGAAAGCTTTTGATACTGTTGCACACGGAAGACTACTGTACAAATTGGAGTATAATGGCATTAAGGGCAAGTTCCTACAATGGATAAAAAGATGGTTGAGTGGGAGAAGACAGAGTGGTAATCAATGGATACTGCTCTAATACTACACTAATCACGTCACAAAGCAGGTTAGGCAGGCAAAGGCAGATTACGAGAAAACTTTGGCAAAGGATGCAAAGAAAAACAACAAAGAGTTCTTTACTTATGTAAACTTTAGAAGGGGATGAACTGAATTGGTCCACTTAATACAGATGGTTCGATTATTCATGATCCTTATGAAGTAGTTGATAAACTGAATGAGTATTGTGCATCTAAATTCACACATGAGGAGTTCTTCAAAGAGGGGAATGCCAGAAGTTTATCAAACTCTAACAGGGAGCTAAGTGATTTTGTAATAACTGAGAGCAAACTGGAGGAGAAATTGTTGAAATTAAACATAAAAAAGGCACTGGGCAGATGGAATCTATCCATTTATAATGAAGGAGGCAAGCAAGGGAAGTAAGCAAACCTTAGCCATAATTATGAAAGCATCCTTAAAGTCAGGGGTGGTCCCCATGGAGTGTAGATGTGTAAATGCAATCCCAATTCACAAAGAGGGTTCAAAGGGTGACACAAATAGTTATAGACCTGTTAGTTTAACTTCTGTTCTGAGAAAAATAATGGAGTCACTGGTTAAAGAGATGACAGAGGATCACCTAGACAAGGCAGCAGTAATAGCACAGACACAGCATGGGGAAGTCTTGTCTGACCAATTTGATTGGATACTACGATGTGGTCACAAAGGAACTCGATGCAAAAAATAATTTTGATATCCTATACTTGGATTTCAGGAAACTTTTGATACCGTTGTTAATCGAAGACTGCTGTACAAATTGGAGTGGTATGGCATTAAGGGCAAATTACTACAATGGTTAAAGGGATGGTTGAGTGGGAGATGGCAGAGAGTGGTAATAAGTGGACATTGCACTACATGAATTAATGTTATTACCGGAGTCCCCCAGGGTTTTGTGCTGGACACATTGTTGTTTGTGTATTTATCAATGATATCAATGATGGTATATATCAGGCTTAATGTCCAAGTTTGCAGATGATACAAAGATTGGCAGGGTTGTTAAAGACAGTATGCTACTGCAACAGGATCTAGAAAAGTTAGGCAGATGAGCTGATACGTGGCAACTAAAGTTTAACATTGACAAATGCAAATTACTTCCTCTGGGTAGCAGTAACCCAAGAGAAATATACCAACTGTGTGGTACTACACTCAGGGAAGTGGAGAATGGAAAATACATGGGGGTAATTGTGCAGTCAGATATGAAGTTCTCTGAGTGGGGCAGACGGGCTGCCAGAGCAGGTCATGGAGTTTTCTCAATGATATATAGGTATTTTGCTAGCAGAGACAAGGAGGTGATTATCACTTTGTATAAGGCAGTGGTCAGGCCACACCTTGACTACTGTATGCAGGTCTGGAGGACTCATTTTAGGAAGGATGTAGAGTTGCTAGAATAAGTACAGAGAAGGGCAACAAGATTGGTGAGGAGAACAAAGGGGTGCTCTTACCGAGAAAGGCTTAAGTTCTGCAAATTGCAATGCCTGGAGAGTAGGCACCTGCGAGGTGATCTGATTGAGGTGTATAAGGCCTTGAATGGGTTGAGCAAGCTGAATGCTAACGGGTACTTCAGCTTGCTCAGATTAAGAACCTGAGGGAGTATAGATTCAAATTAGCGAAAGACAGTTGTAGAATAGATGTATGGAAGTTTGCCTTTACCAGCGGGTAGTTGATTGCTGGAACAGACTTCCATCTTTTGTTTTGGAAGTTGATAGCTTAAATGAATTTAACGCTGAACTAGACAAACATTTGGAGTGTTCGGATGGATGAAATGGGAAGGGTTTTTTTTGGCATCAGCCAAAAAAAAACCTGATGCTCTATAAGCTTCCTTTCTTGCATCATATGCCTGAACTAATGCTAATGTGGAGTAATGTTATTAGTGGTGGCCCTCAGGGTTCAGTATTGGGCCCATTCTTGTTTTGTATATTTATCAAATGATATTGATGAAGTTATATCAAGCTTAATGTCAAAGTTTGCAGATGATCCAAAGGTTGGCACGGTTGTTAATAACAGTAATGACAGTATACTGCTGCAACAGAATCTGGAAAAGTTGGGCAGCTGGGATCAAAGTGACAACTGAAGTTTAACATTGACAAATGCAAAGTACTGCATTTTAATAGCGGTAACCCGAAATTTTGTACCAAAAAAAAAAAAAGAAAGAAATGTACCAACCAGGTGGTGTTACACTCAGGTAGTGGAGAATGAAAGAGACCTGGGTGTAATTGTGCAGTCAGATATGAAGTTTTCTGAGAGTGGAGACAGGCTGCCAGTGTAGGTCATGTGGTCTTGCCAATGATACACAGGAATTTTGAAACCAGGGATAAGGTGATTATCCCTTTGTATAAAGCAATGGTCAGGTCGCACTTTGAGTACTGCGTACAGGTCTGGAGGCCTCATTTTAGGAAGGATGTAGAATTTCTAGAATGAGTACAGAGAAGGGCAATAAGACTGGTGAAGGGAACAAAGGGGTGCTCTTATGTAGAATGTCTTAAGTTCTGCAAATTACAGCTTCTGGATGCTAGGCACCTGTGAGGCGATCTAATTGAAGTGTATAATGCTTTGAATTGATTGAGCAGGCTCAATGCTGATGGGATTCTTTCTCTTGCTCAGATTACAAACCTGAGGATCAGAAATTCAAACTGAGGAAAGAGAGTTGTGGATTTTATGTGTGGATTTCCCTTTAGCAAGCAGGTGGTTGATTGCTGGAACAAACTTCCATTTGTTGTTGTGGAAGTTGATAGCTTAAATAAAATTCAAGGCAGAACTAGACAAACATCTGGGACGAATGAATCAGTGAAATGGGAAGAGGTTTTTTTTTTTTTTTTTGTGGCCGATACTGTATAAGCTTGCTTTCTTGCATAATTTCGTCTACTAATGCTAATTCATAATAAATGCTAATGCTAATTCATAATAAAAAAAAAAAAAAAGATCAAAATTAGAAACATCATTTATGGACACCCTGTGTATATATATATACAGTTTTACTAATAAGATATAAAAACAGATGTATAACTGTCTCAGAATTTATATATCTAGATTTAATTTAAAATAGTAATAACTTCCAGCAGGTTATCTTTACAAGATGTAAGAGAATAACAATAATATTTTAAATGAAATTTTGTAAACACTAAAAAAATTATAAAAATGTCTAAATTCCATTTTATAAAGTAAAAATTAGGTATCTCTGTTCCAAAAACAAGTAAAATGGTGAAGTTACTGGATATATATACCCTAGATAATAAATAAAAAAATTTGTAATTACCTCACGCTGAACTAGAAAATCTCTCATTAAATGACTGTTCCATATAAATCGTTGATCACCCTGTGTGAAAAAATTTATTAAAGAAAGAATAATGTACCACAATTTCTTTCACTAAAATGAAAAATGTTTTTATATATAGTGCAAAATAAATCAGGTATGAGGAGTGGCAGTAAAGTTGCTGGACTAGTGCTGTTGTGGTCATGTTCAATGAGTTTGAAAATAAATGGAAGTTGTCTGTTGTAGTTCAAACTTCCTCCTGTTGGAGGAAGTTTGAACTACAACAGACAACAGAGAACTGTACCACCATCTGTTGATGGTGGTACAGAGATTGTCCAGTAGGCTGAGAGGTTGCACATAACAACCTGCTTCGTTAGTAGCAATAACATTCCGTGCCACAATTTTGCAATGGAGTAACGAATGAATATCAAATTTTGCTTTAAAGTAGAAATCTACAACAGAAAGTATGAAATATTAAAAACTGTTTATGGTGATGAAATGTTAAGTTGTACCAGTATGTTTGATTGGCACAAGCGGTTAAAATACGGACTTGAGGATGATAGCAATGACACTAGAAGTGAGTTGCTATCATAATGGTGACTGATGATATGGATATGAATAAGGAGATGATTCGGCAAAGTCCACATGAAGATTTAAGAAAAAGGTCGCACAGCCTCACAGAGAAGCATAAGCAACAAAGAGTATTATGTAATCCAGACTTGCCAAGACAATCCTAATTTTCTCAAATGTATCCTTCAAAATCATCACCAAGACCTAAAAAATTTTGTTTACAGACATCCTGGATGAAGATGTGCTGATCATGTTTTTCAACAAACAGAATGTGATTCACCAGGAATTTGTACTTGAAGGCAAGAGAGTCAATTACATTCTGCATTATGCATATATGTGCTACAAGGACTAATGAACTGCATCTCTCTGATGAGGCCAAAATTTAAAGACACAGGCAGTTGGTTCTTGTTGCACGACAATGCCGCCACCCATTCTATACTTATTATAAAGACAATTCTGATGAAATATGGCATTTAAAGATTGACCCTACTCTCCCAATTTAGCACCAGCAGACTTTTTCTTCTTTTCCCAAGGTGAAAACTGCCCTGAAAGGAAAGAGATTTCAAGATGTTGAAGACATAAAATATAACTACCAAATGTCATCTCTTTGGACGCCTTTGCTGACTCTTTATCAGAAACTTTTAGAATGGTGCAATAAATGCATTCAATCAGGTGGTGGACTACATTGAATAAAATTAAATCCATTTTTGAGCTCCTTCACGATGTGTTCTTTTTATTTCAGTCCAGGAACTTTATTACCACATTTCACACATAATATTACTTTGAACAACAAAACAAGAATAATAACAGATGCACATTCTGCACTCTGAACAGATTCACATAATCTATAAACAGAAATGCATTCAAAGTGAGCATTATCATGATCAAATGAGGAATCTGAAAACAATCCAGGTTCCACTGAATTGCTAAAAGGTACTTTTTCTTTCTTTTGCTTTTGCAAAAAAATAAAAAATAATAATAAAATCCATCAGGGCAGGAGGTCTTGATCCTTTCCTAGAATTTTTTTTCCCTTTTTTTTTATAGTATGGATCAGAGCTGAAATACTCAATATGTTCTACGTTGATAATAATATTAGTAAATTAATAAGAGGAGTATACCTCAATAAAGTACGTGGAACACTTCCGTATGATACCCTCCAGAAATTAAAACGGAAAAAACGAAAAAATCGACAACTTACCGGTACATTAAAGTAAAATATAAATATAAATAATTAAAGTAAAATATAAATATAAATAATTAAAGTAAAATATAAATAATTAAAGTAAAATATAAATAATTAAATAATCAATTTAACACAATTCAAAATCAATTCAAAACAATTAAAATTCAAATTAACGCAATTAAAAGAATCTAACGAAAATATTCAAAACGATTTTCCTTCCTGAAGCTGACAATGCTTTTCGACCGACTGTCGTGATCACAGGAATGAAAATTACCGAATCAGGCTAAACCTGCAACTTAAATAGTGATTATGTGTCTTCGCGCATGCGCGTAAAGGTCCACGCATCGGAGATCAAATATGGCCGCCGAACATTAACAGAATTCTCGTGTAATTTAATTTCAACGGTTTCTGCAATTAATAGTCGCGTATAATTACGTTGAACGTTAAGTATTTTGGCCTCGTTAAATAAAAAAGTATGTTTTTCGTTAATGGCATGAAAGGCTAATTCTGACGCTGCTGAACGAGAAGCACGAACAGAGGCTTCGTGTTGATTTACACGGATATTGAGAGAAAACCGCGTGGAACCCTGATAAGACGAGTCGCAATCACCGCAAGAAATGTTGTATACTAGATCATTAATTTGTGTTGCGAACGCCGAAAGAACCGAGCGATTGTTCAGTATAGTGTCCTTTTTTTTTATATATATATATATATAAAAACCTCACACAAAGATTTGGTATTAAGTAATACCAAATTCATGTACTGTGTTCTAACACATAGAAACAGAGCAAAAGAGAAACCCCAACAGAGGAAACGTCATTTGTGATGTGCTTATGCCAACATAGATTACAAGTCAGTATAATCCCTTAAAGAAATATGTGACCTTGTCTAAAAATCGGAGTTATCATCAAAGATAAGAATAGGAGCAGCAGACTCTTTTTTGAGAAAAGACAGACTGAGTTTTAAAAGGAATGAAATTAACTCAGTTATCTTTGCCCTTCCATAGGGATCAATATTTAAGGAACCAGTGGTTAATATTCCACAAGTTGAGGCTTTTTCTGCAGGACAAGATTTCTCAAACTGGAAGGTGGGATGTAACATGCTATTATCAGCAAAACTATGGATAGGATTCTAAGTCAGTGAAAACTATGGATAGGATAAGTCAGTAGAACGTGGTCATTAGCATAAAAGAAAAAAAAAAAGTCAGAGAAAGAACTGGACCTTGGGGAACACCAGCATTAGTAGAGAAGTTAGAAGACAGAGTGCCATCTACCATCATTTGCAGTGAGTATTCAGAGAAAATTGGATAAGTAATGGTATTGGTCATACAGTGCAAGTAACCCATAGGCTTTTGCTGCATTGGCCAAAAAAAACCCAAAAAACGAGTAGATAGATAAGAAAATACAAATTAATCGCTTCTCTCCTCACGTGGGCAACTATCCAGGTGACCTTTGAATTTATTTCAAATTTCAAACTATCAGCCTCAAATACCTGTAAGGACAACTTGTTCCAGGAATCAACGACTTGCTGGCTAATAGAAAACTTCCTAAAATCCAGTCTAAAATAATTTAACTTTATGGCTCCTAGTTTGGAATTCTTTATAACAGTGAAAATTCCACCTTCCTTCATATTACTAGGCCCTCTCAGAGACTTATAAACATCAATTAGGTCCCCTCTGAGATGCATGGTTGCCAAGCTCTGTAGCCCATATAATAAATCT
This sequence comes from Mastigoproctus giganteus, assembly GCF_048544385.1. Taxonomy (NCBI): domain Eukaryota; kingdom Metazoa; phylum Arthropoda; class Arachnida; order Uropygi; family Thelyphonidae; genus Mastigoproctus; species Mastigoproctus giganteus. Next base: position 61,391,890 of record NC_143584.1, on the reverse strand, counting down.
TTCCTTGTACAGTCACTATTTGGTCGATATCACTATGCAAATTGCCAATCTTTGACCCTTTCAAGAAGATCAATGTCTATTTTCATATGAGATCTCCATACTTGGACACATTTTGGTCTTAGAACTGCCTTATACAGTGGAATTATGAACTTCCTATCTCTAGAGAATAATATTCAATAAATCATCGATAGGATACCATGGACTTTACTGGCAAACTTTTTACACTGATCGGGAAAGTTCATATCTGCCTGTATCATAACTCCCAGATTCCTTTCTTCCACTGCTGTTTTTAATTCAACCGCACCAAGTGTATAATTTATTATAGGGTTGCTATTCCGCATGTAAAGTGTAAAGTGTGTTTAGAGTCTCAACAGCACCAGGGGTTTCCCCCATCTCTGCATAATTTTCATTGTGAGTGCGCGACAGTACTCTGTCAAGGCGAGAAGTTTAAAAGTGTGTGGGCTGTGTATACATGTAGTGTTGTGTTCCATTGTTCTTATGGCCATTTAGCCATTGGGCCCCTATTGGGAACCACCGTTTCCATACTTTACCCCGTGGACGTTGGCCAGGTATCCAGTAGATTTATATTTACTCTGGTAAGCCCTGCCACCTAGTTTTCTGAAATTTCAATGGCTAGGGACTATAAAAAAGGGGGAGGGGTTAAACACTGGGAATAGAAAAGGCTAAAAGGGTTTTATACAGATGCGATTTAGATTTGAACGTTATTAGAATTTGACAGCTTGTGTGGGCATACACTGTCCTGTTAGACAGAATAGGGGAGGGTAGAGAGAGAGAGAGAGAGAGAGAGAGAGACTGAAGGCTGTGCAAGACCTTGCATTTTACCACATTAGCACATAGCTGCCACTTTTCTGACCAGTTTTGAATTCTTTCACGTCATCCAGGAGTGCTGCTTGGCACTGATCATTAACGACTACCAATCATTGCAAATTTTGACATCATGCCTTCTATCCGTTTGTTAATGTCATTTATAAAAATAAGAAACAACAGTAGTCCAAGAACCAAACCTTAGGGAAACCCATTCCTGACGTTACACCAATCTGAAGAATATCATTAATCACAACTCTATGCCTTCTGCCCTGAAGCCACCAGCAAACCATTTTAGATTCTTTCCGGTAATCCCAACACGTTCCAGCTTATACGGTAAACTCTCATAAGGAACTGCATCAAAATTTCTATTAATTAGCAAAATTTCTACTAAATTAGCTAAACATGGTTTTCCCTTAAAAAAACCATGTTATGTATTCCTCAGAGTGCCACTTCTATCTAAATGTCCCTGGATTGCACTCTTAATCATTGCTCCTAAGATTTTCCCTACCACTGAAGTCAGACAGCCTATAGTTACTGACTTCACTCTTCGAACTACCTTTATGTGCTGGCAATATGCTGGCACTTCTCCAATTCAGAAGAACCTCTCCCGAGTCCAAAGATGCCCTCATAATTAACATTAATGTACAATACACTCCCTCAAAATTACTGGGTATGTGGCATCAACTCCGGGAGCCTTATATGCCTTTGTGCTTGAAAGTTTTCTAATAAACAGTCATGTCCAATTTTGAAGTCACTAATTTCATATGGCTCAGCTTTATTCATACAGACTCTTCTCAGCATGAAGGATCTTTCATCAATAAGGACAGTTGCAACATACCTATTCAAATCATCAGCAAGATCATCTGGGTTATCTAACTCTTCCACACCCAGTGCACAAGGGTTCAATCTCATTTGCTTTCTTCTTCGTTGTATTCACATACATAAAAAATTTCTTGTTCCCCATTCTTTACTCTCTTAGCCAGAGCATTCTCATATGCGGCCTTACACTCTGTAACCTTATTTGTGGTATTATTACATGTGTTATTGTAAAGGGAGACTCCTCTCTGTAAAGAACAGTACCACTATAAAAGGGCCAGATGTTGTGTGTGTGTGTATGTGTGTTGTTCTGGCAAGTTGGCTACGCAGAAGCATCACTAACCTGGAGAGATGATTCTGGTTGCTTGTCCACACCATGCTGTTTGCTGTTTTTTCTTTGCATCCATTCTGGCAAGTTGGCTACGCAGAAGCATCACTAACCTGGAGAGATGATTCTGGTTGCTTGTCCACACCATGCTGTTTGCTGTTTTTTCTTTGCATCCTTTGCCAAAGATTTCTTATAATCTGCCTTCGCCTGCCTAACCTCCTTTGTGACTTGATTACAGACTGGCTATGTCTTCTATGTCGCCCGATAATTTATATGCATCCCACACATTTTTCTTCTCTGCAACGAGCCTCATTAATTCATCTGACATCCATTTAGGCCTAAATCTTGAACGGTATTTCTTAGTTGGTATGAAAAGCCTAGTAGCCTCCAAGATTAAATCCCTGAAGGTTTCCCATTTAGAATTCGACATTGGTAACATCATCAGTTGATCCCACTGTATAGAATTTAAAAACTGTCTGAGACCCCTGTAGTCACATTTATGAAAGCAAAAGCCCTTCCCTTTACACTTGATGGTAGTTACATTTTTAAATAAATCCCACATCAGTACATTGTGATCACTGTCACCTAGTGCAGTGTTTCTCAAAGGGTGTGCCGCAAAATCTTCCAAGTGTGCCGCGAAATCTTAAAAAAAATTAGCGTCATTTTTATTTTAACATCATTGTCCGAATATACGTACAATACCATTAATAGGCATAAAGTACACGAAGGATCTTTCTATGACGAATTGAAATTGCATTCAGGCGCCAACACTATTTGAATAAAGACCAATTATCTGTCGCCCGCAGACCACGTGAATCGGTTTTGTTTGTTTTGTTTTGTTTTGTTTTTATTGGCGCATTAGCTACGGAGGCTATAATGCGCCAAGACCAAGTCGTATATAAAAAATTTTTAAACTTTCAGTGACCTACATAGTTAGGTCACTATGTCAAGATGTATAAAAGAAACATGTAAATTTTATATAAGATCAAAAATGTTTATTGACTTTAAAAAGGTAAAAACAGCAGACACATGGTCATTGTCAAATAAAATCTGACTGAGTGTATACGGCTCAGTCAGATGATTAAAAGCGGTAAAACGGATATTACCAAAATCTGGACAATCAATTAAAATGTGTCTCACAGTTAAAATTGTGCCACAGGACACACACATAGGAGGGTCATCAGCCCTCAAGTGAATCGGACCGATGCGATACTGTATAAGTGCGCAGCGCCCCTGAATTACCTCAGAAAGTCAAAATACAGGATCCCGTCTCTAGTCTCTCTAGTTATCTGGGAGTTTTACGCGTAGGCATGCGACGTATTACGTGTTCATATATATTGTGATTTTAATATTGTCATATTAAACTGTGTTTGTGTTGTAAAGTAAATAATTTAGGGTTAGGCGATTTCTTAAGGTAATTTAAATGTATATAAAAATTAAAAATTCTACAAAACCGTTTTTTGTTTATTAGAAAAAACTGAAAATGGATATACGAAAATTTTTAAATAAAAACAAAACTATTGATATCGGCGACAGTAGTTCTGCATCAGATACAAATATATCCATTGAAAATAGTAATAATATGAACAATACCAGCACCGATGAATCTCAGCCAAAGAGATTGAAAATTAGTACAAGAAAATATAACGAAGATTACTTAAATTTTGGTTTTACGTGGACAGGGGACATAAATTTCCCCTTACCTTTATGTGTTGTATGTGGACATAAAAAAGCAAACAGTGCAATGGTTCCTAGCAAGCTAAAACGCCATATGGAAAAAGTTCATCAAAATTTGATGTCTAAAGACAAAAAGTATTTTGAACGATTAATGCCAAACAAATACAAAAATTGGAAAACACAGTAAAAGTGTCTGACAGAGCACAAATTGCCTCCTATGAAGTAGCACAACTTATTGCACAAAAAGGGAAACCTCATTCGATTGGAGAAACGTTGACCGGTCTTGCTTGTCGTATAATTGTGAAATGTATGTTCGGCAAAGATGCAGAAGCTGAAATAAATAAAATTCCTCTTTCCAACAATACTATAAGTTGAAGAATAATCGATATGTCGGAAAATATAGTAGAAAATGTTCAACAAAAACTTGATGGTCAAATTTTTGCTCTGCAAATAGATGAGTCAACAGATATCAGCGGGAAAGCACAATTAATGGGATTTTTTCAATTCATTAACGGAGATTTAATTATGAACCAATTTTTATTTTGTCAAGAATTGCCAGGAAGAACGACAGGAAGGGAAATATTTAATTGTGTAGATAACTTTTTCGAAAAGACAAAGTTATCGTGGAATTTTTGTACAGGCATTTGTACAGATGGTGCTGCATCAATGATCGGACCTGAAAAAAGATTTTTTGGCGTTTGCAAAACAAAAAAATTCAAATCTTATTTCTACACATTGCATTATTCATCGAGAAGCATTAGTAGGCAAAACTCTCCCGACAGAATTAAGCATTGTACTAGATGACGTAATAAAAATTGTTAACTATATTAAAAGCATACCTTTAAAATCACGAATTTTCAAAGAATTATGCGACAGCATGGAATATAACTACAATTGTAATTGTTTATTACTACATAATGATATTCGTTGGCTTTCTAGAAGAAAAGTTTTAGCCCGTGTATTTGAATTGCGAGCAGAATTCTGTGCATTTTTTTAAAAATGAAATAAGTACCGCAGGAAAACAAAAGAATCATATGAAAATACAAAAATTTTATGATTGTTTTAACAATGTATTGTGGTGTGCAAAACTGGCTTACATAAACATATATTTGCACATCTTAATATTTTAAATACTTGTTTACAAGGGCGAAACGAAAATATCTTAACATCAACAGATAAGTTAATTGCTTTTGATAAAAAAATTATGCTTGTGGATGAATAAACTTGATGAAAATAATTTAGCTATGTTTCCTAAGATTCCTGAACAGATGAGAAATTTTCTTGCACCAATGGTGAAAAACCATTTGAATTTGCTTCAAAAGGCAATGAAAACATATTTTCCATCTATTAAATTGGAAAAATATGACTGGATTCGAAATCCTTTTATTAATGATACATCAAACTGGAATCTTTGTCTTGAAGAAGAGGAAGAACTGATTTCCCTTTCATCCGATCGAACATTAAAAATCAAACATTCGGAATTTCATTTGGATACTTTTGGATTTCAGTCAGAGATGAATATCCAAAGTTATCTAAAAGAGCAATAAATATTTTACTCCAATTTTCTACGTCGTATTTATGTGAGTTAGGATTTTCAACTCTCACTAACATGAAAAATAAAAAATGATCAAGATTGGAAAATGTCGAAGATGACATGCGAGTTGCTCTGTCTGAAATAAGACCTGATATAGCAGAAATAACAAAACATCGTCAATCACATATTTCACATTGACTATAATTTTTTAAATAAAAATTCATTTGATCTCTATCAAATATTTGAATAATTTAAAGCTTTGCTGAAGGCATACATATTTTCTTTTTGTAATTATTTATTTAATTATTTTTATATTTTATTTTGGTTGTAAGAATTGTTTGAATAACACAGATATAATATAAGTATAAATAAAAAAAATTGTTAATATTATTTTTCGTTCTATTTATTTAATTTAGAAATTTCTTCTTCTATGCCTACGTAGGTGCCGTGAAATTTTTCTTCTTTGGAAAATGTGCCACGAGAGTAAAAAGATTGAGAAACACTGACCTAGTGGTTACTTTATCTGCTCATTCTTAAAGCATGAAGAATCACTGCTGATAATCAGATCAAGAGTATTACTCCCTCTGGTTGCCTATCAAACGTTGCTGTAGAAAACAGTCATCCAAGAAATCCACAAAAGTCTTGCTAGTGTGCGAGTGACCAATCCACAAGTTACAGTCAATATCTGGAAAGTTAAAATCCCCCATTATAAGACATTCTGATTTACTGGCCTGCTCTATTTCTCTGCACAATTGCTCATTATATTCATCAGATTCATCCAGAATATCTTTCTCAAGAGATGACTGTAGCATTTTGGGAGGCAATAAGGGGGAGCTGTGGTTTCCTCCCAAAGACATATCTATAGGTTTTCTCGCAACAGTATTTCTTCCGTCCATACTGATTCCCTTAAATCCTAAGTAAGATATTTATAACCATGTTATTCAAGACAAATTCAACATTAAATACTGAGAAAAGTTAAAAACTATGTAAAACCTCAAGAGCCTACTACAGGAAAGGGGAGGGGTAGAGTGGAAGAAATTTACAACAGGAGCAAGTAAATTCCCAACTAATTATGGTAATCTTTTTGTCTCTCTCTCTCTCTCTCAAAAAAAAAAAAAAAAAAATTATGCCTTAAAGTTGTTCTATGGCAAGCACTGTTATTATTATTAACTCCAAGAAGAAAGTAGGCTGCTGCCCTGAGCACTCATTCACCAAGGTCAAGGCTCACAATGACAAATAAAAGCAGACTGAGAGAAACATGGTGATCAGCAATGGTAGAAATGCAGAAATTAAGATTAAAAATGACACTTAAGAGAAATCTATGTTAGATATAAACCAGCCTCTAACCAAATCACAAAGGAGGTTAGGTCACCTAAAGCAAATTTTCTAGAGATGAAAAGTCTCTGGCAATGAATACCAAGAAAAGCAACAAAGACTTCTTTACTTATATTAATAATAGAAGGAAGTAGTTGAATCACTTAGCCCGCTGTCAACAGTTTAACAGGTGATGATCCTGCTCAGGTTGCTGACAAACTGAATAGACATTCTGCATTTTTACTAATGGATGAGAAATGCTTTATGGAGAGGAATGGCAGAAGTTCATTAAAATCTAACAGGAAGCTAAATGAGTCTGTGATAACTGAGAGTAAAGTGGAAGAGAAATTGCTGAAGCTTAACAAAAAAAAAAAGGCACCTGGGTGGATGGTATTTATCCAATTATATTAAAGGAGTCAGCAAAAGAGATAAGCAAACCTTTTGCCATAATATATGAGAGCATTTTTGGATTTGAGGAAGTCCAATGGAATGGAGATGTGTGAATAAATCCCAAATTCACAAAGGGCATCAAAAGTTGACATGAGTAATTGCAGAAAATAATGGAGTCACTGGTTAAAGAAGTAATGCAGAACCAACTGGACAGAAACATAATTATACCACAGTCAGGGCATGGATTTTTTAAGGGACAGTCTTCTCTGATCAATATGATTGGATACTATGATGTAATAACATAAGAAACGGATGCAACAAATAATTTTGATATCATATACTTGGATTTCAGGAAAGCTTTTGATATGGTTGCACATAAAAAAAAAAAGCTGCTACAAACTGGAACAGTGTGGCATTAAGAGCAAATTACTGCTACATAATAATAATAATAAAAAATCATGAGGGAGGGAAAAAAAGACAAAAGTAACTCCACTGAACCTGCCTTCTCTAAGTTCAAAGTTATGGCTTGATTTTGATTTGATTTTGGTTTTAATGGCGCAAAAACAACTACGGTTATATTGCGCCAGGAAACGATTAAAATATCAACAAAAAAAATTCTGGTAACCTTTAAAAAGGTTACCTCTTCGAATTGTTATTTATATATGTGTGTATATATTGCTAGCTTGTAAAAACTTAAAAACTGCCGACACGTGGTCGTTGTCTGATAAAATCTGACTGAGTGTATAAGGCTCAGTCGGATGAGTAAAAGCGGTAAAATATATATTGCGAACATGGGTAAAATTAACACAATCTATTAAAATATGCTTTAAAGTTAAAACGGTGTTGCAAGACTCGCACATAGGAGGGTCATCCGCCCTCAGCAGAAAAGAATGTGTCAAATGACTGTGTCCTATGCGGAGTCGGGCAAGAACAACTTCCTTGCTCCGATTCCTGCGCAGACTAGACTGCCATGTTTCTATTACAGGCTTTATTTGGTATAATTTATTTGTTCTCTGTCTGTGCCATAGTTCTTGCCATTGGGAATATATCTTGTTGCGTATTATTTGCCTATAGTCTGTATAGGGGACTGACAGGCAACGATTATGAGTGGGTGTTGCTGATTTGGCTGCAGCGTCAGCCAAATCATTTCCCTTTATCCCAATGTGGCTAGGAATCCAGCAGAAGCGGATATCAAACTTGTATTCATGAAGAGAATGTATCTTCTACTGAACCCGACAAAGAACTGGATGAGAATTGTGTCTCAGAGATAATAAAGCCTGTAATACATTCAAAGAGTCGGAATATATTATTGACCTTTGGAATTGACAAGTTTGAATGTGATCCAAGGCTAGCTCTATAGCATACAGCTCTGCAGTGTATATGCTGGATTCGGGAGGAACATGCTGAAATATTATAATGTCCGGAAAGACAGCAGCAGATCCTACGCAAGATTCAGTCTTCGAGCCGTCTGTGTAAACGGACAGGCAGTCTGAGTGCTCAGCTTGGTGTGCAGAGTAGAGCTGCTGGTAGACAGATGATGAGGTCTCGTACTTTACCCATTTCTTAAGGGAAAAGTCGCACGGTGGGGGATGAGCATGCCAGGGTGGAGGAATTTCTTTTCCTGTTTGTGCAACCTTGCCTACCATGATGTTAAACTCTTTGAATAGCTCTTGGACACGAATGCCAAAAGGTCGGTTGGCAGTCTTACGGGTATTGTACAAATTTTCCCAACGTGGCTCAAAAACGGATGTCCACGTAGGATGGTCTGGCAGGGATTTCAACTTTAAAGCATAGTTTAAAGACAACTGCTTACGTCGAAGGGATAATGATGGTTCGTTTGCTTCGACGTATAAGCTCTGGACAGGAGATGTGCGATATGCTCCAGTAGCGATACGGATGGCCTGATGATGGACAGGGTCAAGCCATCGAAGGGCACTGTCTCTGGCTGAGGAGTATACCTGGGCCCCGTAGTCTAATTTGGGTCGTACAAGTGCACGGTAAAGCCGTAGTAGGGTGCATCGATCTGCTCCCCAACGCGTTGAGGAGAGAGAGCGGAGAATATTGAGTCCCCTCGTGCATTTTGTACGAAGTTGACGAATATGTTCTAGAAAGGTCAACTTTTTATCAAACACAAGTCCCAAGAATTTTGTGTCTGACACTACTGGAATAACATTTTGTCCGAGCCTTAATTCAGGTTCAGGATGAAGATTACGCTTGCGACAAAAGTGTACGCAAACGGTCTTCTCCGGCGAGAACCTGAAGCCATTAGCAAGTGCCCAGGAATTAAGGCGATCAATGGCTTTCTGCAGTTGTCTTTCAATAACCCTCATGTTGCATGACTGACAAAATATGCTAAAGTCATCAACATAGAGGGCACAGTTTACAGTTGGAGGAAGTTGTTCTGTGATGGAATTGACTTTGATGGCAAAAAGCGTGACACTTAATACTGATCCTTGTGGTACTCCCTCCTCTTGGCTGAAGGGACGAGAGAGTGAGAATCCCACACGAACTTGGAAAGATCGATTGGCTAAAAAGTTTTGAATAAAAAAGGGGAGATGCAACCTAAGGCCAAGGCTATGCAGATCTTTTAAGATGCCAAATCTCCAAGTTGTGTCATACGCTTTCTCCATGTCAAAGAACACCGACACCAAGTGTTCGCGTTTTAGGAAAGCATCCCGGATGGATGCTTCCAATCTGATAAGATGGTCCAAAGTGGACCGGTTCCTTCAGAAGCCGCACTGGATGTTGGAGAAAAGGTTATTTGATTCTAAATACCATATTAAATGGTATTTAGAATCCATTCTCTCCAGGATTTTGCACAGACAGCTGGTCAGAGCAATAGGACGATAATTGGTGGTGACTTTTGGATCCTTTCCTGGCTTAGGAAAGGCAAGAACGATTGCCTTTCGCCAGGAGTCCGGAAACTGCCCTTCAATAAAGATTCTGTTATACAGAAGGAGCAGACAATCCATAGATTTTGGTGAAAGATGTTTAATCATGTCATAATGGATGCCATCTGGTCCAACAGCACTTGCTTTGGAAAGAGCGAGGGCTCTTTTCAGTTCCTGAATAGTAAAATCCCCGTTGTAGGGATAGAGGCCCTTGGACTTAAAATTAAGTGCTTGTCTTTCCAGTTTATGTTTCAGGACCAGGAACTCTGGGGAGTACGAGGATGTTGCGGAGATATTAGAGAATGTTTCCCCAAGAGCATTGGCTATTGCAGTTGGATCTGCAATAGCGCATCCATTATAATCTAGGATTGTAGAAGGGTGGGATGTATATTTTCCCTTCATTTTCCGGATTTTATCCCAGACTACCTTAGATTTGGTAGACTGGTTAATAGATGATGTAAAATGGATCCACGATTCCTTTTGACTCTGACGACGGATATATCGTGCTTTGGCTCGTGCACGTTTAAAGGCTATAAGGTTGGTCGTGGTAGGATATCGGCGGAATATCCCCCACGCTTTGTTTTGAGCCTTTTTTGCTGCTCTGCATTGTGAATTCCACCAAGGTTTGGGAAATGGTGGAAACCGGGCAGATGTTTTTGGAACTGTATTCGCAGCTGCTTGGACAATATTTTCTGTGATGTACTTAACTGCATCATTGATAGGCTCTTGACTGACTGTGCTAAGGTCAAAATTTGCCTGACGTTGGAAGGCAGTCCAGGCAGCCTGATCAAACTTCCACCGTGGTAACCTGAAGGGAAGACATGGTCTCCCACTGTGTAACAAGGTTATCACAGGGAAGTGATCACTTCCGTATGGATTCTCCTCCACTTCCCAAGTGAGTGAAGGGAGCAGAGAAGGGGAGCAGATAGAGAGATCAATGGCAGAAAAAGTACGGGTAGGCATGTGGAAGAAGGTGTTTGTTCCAGTATTTAGAAAGGAAAGGTCATTGTCATTGAGCATACGCTCTATGACTCGTCCCCTTCCGTTGATGTTAGCACTACCCCACAGGGTGTTATGTCCATTAAAATACCCGAGAAGTAAGAAAGGGGGAGGCAACTGCGTTAGAAGATCATCAAGGTCTTCCTGGGAGATGTCAGTCCCAGGTGGCAAATAGACAGAGCAGACGGTTAATAAAAATCCCACTGTAAGGCGAATTGCAACAGCTTCTATGCTAGTTCTAATTAGCAAGGGCTGCACTGGGGTCTGGTTTCCCACAAGGATAGCCACTCCTCCATGAGCAGGACCATCCACAATTCTATCCTTACGAAAAATTGTGGTGTTATGCATTGTGGGATCATCATTTGCCTTTAGGTAAGTCTCCTGCAAGCAAAAGCAAACTGGCTCGTGTTTTTGCAGGAGGGCCTTGATGTCATCAGTATTTTGCCGGAATCCACGACAATTCCACTGTAGGAATTTAGCCATTATTTTGGCCTGGTGGGTCCATCAGGCGGCTTCCGAGGTGCTGAGGGCTTACTTTTATCAGTCTTGGGTTTATCTTTTTTGGGGAAGAATGGACGCTGTCCCGTGTCCATTTCCTCCTCCGCAAAGAGTTCCAAGACTGAATCTTCGGGTACCTCCTTCTGCTCGACATCCATGTTTACTTGGGTAGTAGGGGAGACTTCCCCTTTCTTATTCTTTTCTTTCATAATTACCTTTGTTATTTGTGGAGCATTAGGAGGTACCGATATAGGAGTGGCAGCTGATTGGTCCTTCTGTGCAGGTTTTTGAGAAATTAGGAGATAACGCGCGATCATGTCCGTCTGAGTTCCGACGGAACATCTCCCTGCTACCTTCTGGGCGTAGGTAGGTAGGTCTGTTGATATTCAGGAGTTTGACCGATTTCCTTGCCTCCTGGTATGATATGTTTAGCTCTGCCTTCAGCCGTTGAATTTCTTTTTCTTCTTTCCACCTCTGGCATGCTCGTGAGTAGGCCGGGTGTTCGCCTTCACAGTTAATACAGGTGGGTTTTGCGGCTGAACATGCTGTTGTTTCGTGGTCCTTTGCACCGCATCGAGCACATGCAAGGACTCCACGGCAGGCCATTTGAGAATGTCCATACTTCTGGCATTTAAAACACCGTAAAGGGTTCGGAATGTATGGACGCACTGAACGATTGATGTATCCAGCTTTAATCTCGTCAGGAGGTTTAGGAGAGTTAAAAGTCAGGATAATGCTCCTGGTTTTAACAATTTTTCCATCCCTTCGCGCAGTAATTCTTTTGACGGCAATTACTCCTTGGGGTTTTAATTCGGAGCAGATTTCCTCCTCAGTTACGTCGAGAAGGTCCCACTCCGAAATGACACCTCTCGATGAATTGAGTGTTCTGTGTGGTGTCACTGTTATAGGTATTCCTTCGATTGATGTTACTCGGAGGAGATGTTCTGATTGCCTGTCATTTTTTGATTCAATCAAGAGATCCCCAGAACGAAGCCTCTTAACTGATTTGGGTGAACCTGCTAACCCGTCTAACCCTTTTTGAATAAAAAAGGGCGACATTTTACCAATCGGTTTTTCACCGGTGGAGTGTATTATTAGGAACCTTGGAACAGGCCCAGATGGTACTTCCGTTCGCTGCCTCTTTTTAGCAATAATGCTATCTGGATCTTTCTCTATGCTTTCAGATAGGGACCGGGTTGGGGCCCCTGAAGAAATAAGTTTATCAGGATTCATTGAGGTTTTTATATCGTTCAGTGCCCGGGCTCCCCACCCACCACGGAGCCCAAAGGGACGCCCACTACCCGGCATGCAATAAATGCGCTCGTGAGTGGGACGCCAGGGCTACCCAGACACTATACCCGCACCGCCACCAGCCTGAATCCTGTCCCTCGGACCATGAGGGGGGCGTGGCATTGTCACGGTTGACCCTTGCAGGCGAGCCTACTAGCCGATTGATCCTAGCCGGGCCTTCCAGGACCACCCGTCTTGTCGAAGCAGGGGCCAAAGTGGTGTATTGAAGCTGGGCCCCTCAACCACCAGGATCCCCCTTTCCGAATTTCCACGGGTCGCAGCGCACGGCAAACACGCCGGATTCCATTGATGTAAGCCTGGAACCTGGGCTGCGGGTGTTGGATCCCAGTGATGCTAGTCTGGAAGTCCAGCAGCGTCACTGGGAGGTCCCCTCACCACGACCCACGTCGAGGGGTCAAAGTTATGGCTGAGGCTGAGGGTTGTGCTATTTGGTGCCATTCCCAATAACTACCAGCTGCAGACTAGTGAAGAAACTGAAGCCATGACAGAGGGAGAGACTTACAAATATCTGGGGGTGATGCAGGCTCAACAGCTAGACACATGGAGATCAAGGTTTGCCTCGCTGAGAAATACTATCAGAAACAGCAAGCATTATAAAATCGAAGCCGAATGATAGGAACATGGTGAGAGCCATAAACACCTAGATGGTCCCAGTAATAACATACTCCTTTGGGATCATAGATTGAACCAATACTGAACTGGAGGAGATTATCAGATCAGCCATGATGATGAAGACAAAAAGTCACCAACACCACCTGAAGTTCAGCCATTGAGAAACTGACCATAGCCAGGAAAAAAGGAGGAAAGGATCTGACAGATCTCATTGAACAACAGAAGACATCAATTAAGAACCTGAAGGATTACTTTCAGGAAAATACAGTGTCAACCTACTTAGCCATAAGGAAGATAGACAAACGGCACTCACCCCACTCATCCTCAACAAGGAGACCCCCACTCTCATAGACAGAAAGATGGGAGAAGAAAGCACTACAATGAACTCTATCAAGACTATATAGATAAGGTAGCTTTGAGTGCATAGCTCACGAGTGGTAGGCTCTTCCCTGAGACAGAAGGATTCATGCACACCATCCAAGACCAGGCAATTGACACTAGGAATTACACTGCCATGAACCCAAGAGTGACAGATGACACATGTCAATGATCTAGCATCAGAAAAAATTGAGCACGAAACTCAGATGGCGCACACTCATAGACAAGACCAGGTCGGCAGGATATTACAAGTAAGAACCCCAGGCCTAAATAGAGACTACTCACAAACTATACTTGGACTGTGCCATAATAATCGACAAGACAATCCATCCTGCACAACAAGACAGAACATAACCCTTGTTGACAAGACGGAAACAGCTACCTAGCTGATCAACATAGCAATGACTAACACCAATAACCTCCAGAAAACCTACAAGGAAAATACCAGGAAGTACACAGACTTAAGACAGGAAATCAAAGAAATGTGGTGTAGGGAACAAGTAATGGCTATCACAATCACTGTGCCACCAGCATGGTGATAAAGAGCCCCCATAAGAACTGAATATGGACTGAACTATTGTGAGAAAAGAACAGTCAAGTGCATACAGTTTTATTTGAAGGTGATTTAGTTTCACTGGGAGACTCAATTATTGGGGAAACAGGTAATATTTTTTGTAATAAAGATGAGAGGACAAGAAACAGGGTGTGTTTGCCAGAAGCAACAATTGATGATGTTACCAACAGACTGTCTGATTTTAAGGGGATAAACAGACAGAGCATTATTATTTATGTGAGGACTAACAATATTAAATGAATACAACATGGCAATTTGTTGGAGAAATATGCTGAAAAATTACAAGTTAGATCAGAATGTGCATATGTATGTCTGCAATTCTGCCCAGACGTGAAAGGAGGGATTATATGGCGAAAGCCTTGTGGATTATCTTGTGGCTTGAGGAAATCTGCAAGGCACTAGAGAATAAATTTTATTAGTGTGGTCCGCACTTGTAAGTAGAAAGAATCTATTTTGTAGAGATGGTATTCATTTGAACAAAGGTGGTGTAAGGATTTTGCCAGTATCACTGAGGATAACTTAAGGGTTCAGAGAAACTGCTAGTTAGAGGGAGATGGATAATACAGATCCATGTTTATCTGATGATAAACATGGATCTGTATGACAAAATGTTCTGAGGGCAGCAACATTTCAAATGAGCAGGAAGATAAAGTTATGGTAACAAGCCTAAATAACTTCAAGGGATATGACAGGGTAGTAAACAAAAAAATACTTAGTCTTACCTGTTTCTACAAAAATATCAGTAGTGTTGTCAATAAAATGGAATTTGAACTCCTGGTTAGGACAAGTAATGCTAACATAATAGAGCTAACAGAAATGTGATGCCACCTGAAAATTGGGGATGACAAGTTTCACTATGGTATGTATAATGTATTTAGTAAAGATAGTGGGGCAGTGGGATCATGCTCCTTATTAAAAGAAGCCTGAGCACAAAAAGAGCTTTTTGTTGAGTCAAGGAATTTATGTCTGCCAGGACAGTATCTGTATAGTGTGAGTTAGCTGGAAGAAAATGTATAATGAGAGTGGAAGTAATTTACAGACCAGATTGTGAAGAATATGACAAGTCTTTACATGCAAATGGAATGAACATGCAAGCATGAATGTATTTTTATTGGTGACTTCTAAGCAAGCTTGGCAACTAAGCATCACAGAGGGGAATTGATTGAGGTTTATAAGGATCTGAAAAGTGAATAAAATGAATGAAAGCAAAATTTTTACTGTTATAAATAATTCCACAATTAGGAGCCATAAATTCAAATTACAGAAGAAGAGGTTTAGACTAGATTGTAGTTTTCTTTTAGCCAATGAATCCCTGATTACTCGAATAAAAATTGCCTCTGCAGGGAGTTAAGGTTGACAGTTTGAAGAAATCGAAAGATCAATTAGATAATCATCTTCATGAAGAAGGAAGTGTATAATTAGTTGTTTATCTTTTGTCGTCTTCTTTTTATTTTTTATTTATTTATTTATTTATTTTTTTGCCAGTGTATCAAAAGCCTTTGGCTTCCTTGCACTATTTGTTTAATACTAAACTCCAGAAAGCCACAATCCTGAACAACTGTAAAATAGTTAGTCAGAGTTCCTCAACCAATAATGGTAACTGGACATTCCCCCCCCCCCTCACACACACACACCCCGATCAGTGGCCACTTTGGGATGGGAAAACCCATTAGAAATTCTGATTTAAAAATTCTGTTCCCTGTGGTAAGTTTTTTTTTCCCCTCCGACTCACTGCAATCAATTAGGGACAAATTGAAATCTCCCATATTTGGTTGTAACATTAGCTTAAAAATGAAAATATGGTTTGTAATAATGTGTTGAGTGAAGCATACTTTCTAATCATTTTGTAATATAAAAAAAAATTACTAAATAAATATATATTTTTTTAAAATTTCAAATGAATAACTTTGTATTATTTCATTCACACAGCTGTTAGGACTTTCCAAAGAGTATTAATCTTTTGAAACTTTGTGTTTCAGATCTGTGCAATGGAAACATTTTGGAACAGTTTATGAAAAATTATCTTAAAGAATCTTATAAATACATAATCTCTGTAATGGTGCAGATTTTGTTTCAAACTATTCACAGCTGCCAATATAATTTAATGCACTGTTTAATGCTTAAAACATTTTTTTTTAGATCTAGGACAACCACTTATATGAATATATTTGTTAGTGCCCTCTCTTTGAATATATAAAAAATTCCCTCAGCATGAATTGTTGAGGAGGCTTCCATCCTGCAGTGGGTTGATAATGGCTGCAGTTTACCTTTACCTTTTTACCTTTAATATAAATGGCATGTTGGATAAATCTTTTCTCAAATTTAGATTTGATTATTAGTATTACTAGATGATACTACTACTAATAATAATAAGAAGGGCGCAATGACCCAGTGGTTATGACACTGGACAACCAACCTAATGGACCTGGGTTTTTGTCCCGCTTTGGCAGAAGTGAACATGGCTCCATCACACTGGGAGACTGGTATAATAACAATAGTAATAAAAAATTAGAATAATAATAATAAATGAAAAATAAATAATAAAAAAATAAAAATATCACGAAAGTTGCTCCATCAGACCTATCTTCCCCAAGTTCACAATGACAGCTAAGGAAAATCATGGCACCATCTGGTGTCAATACTAAGAATTAATGCTACCACTGGACATAAGCTGAAGCTAAACAGGTCCACTTCCATAGATGTATGATGTCAAAAAGAAATAATAATCATACTGTATTGAGTGTGGCGTAGGATAAAGTCACTCAAGTTCTGGCCTTAGGCAGAGGGGTCAGTTCAAAATGAAGGTTTGACCAAGGAAGACAGTAGAGTGAGTGGTGCTGCCCCCTCATATGGCTACCACATGAGAAGGGCAAGACCATCCACCGACTGGAAGTGCTTCCTACAACGACACTAGTGACCACCCAGGAAGGAAGGAAGAAAATGCCAACACATGAAGTGGTGCATCAAAATCAATACGTACAACATGCGGGAGCATACTATGAAATCACCAAGCTAGAGACCAATATGACAATGAACAGGTTGAGACTACATACCAAGTGTTTGGAACGATTCCCAGACATTAAAGGTCACCAAACAGAGACCCAGAGAAGGACCATTGTCACGAATAACCTAATACCTTCTGCAACCTTGGAAAAAATCAAGCAGGACGTGAGCGATCAACTACAAAGCACAACAAATATGGACAACATGGAACCAACGAGGGAAGAGCAAGAGGAAATACACCCAGAGCAGATAAAATGGAAAAAGATGAGTAGAAGAAGGCCATAACAGAATTTGAAGGAATGGACCCACAAAGCTTCATGTGATACCAAATCAGAGACCCCAACAGAATCCTATTGAGACCCACAGACCACCTCAACTGGCAAATAATACCACATCATCTGGACAACAATGGTGCAACACTGGAGGTGATCCACATAGCCATATACTGTGCTGCCATAACAGCAACTAGAATTAAACGAAAAAAAAAACAAAAGACCAGCAGCAAAAGACTGAAAACAGAAGAAAAGGTCAGCATGGGAGACTTCAGCAGAAGATAGAAGAATTAAGAGTAAAGATAGGCCAATTGACCCAGTATCATCTGGGTAAGAGAAGTAAGAAATTGATTGGAAAAGTAAAAACCATCCTCAATAGAGAGAGACTGCATTCACAGCAAACATAAGACCAAAAAACAAAGAATAGGAGAATATTTGGACACACTGAAGCAGAACTGCTTCGCACTCAGTAAGAGATTATGGCGATACAAGAGAGCTTCCAGAGGAAAATAAACAACCAACCTTTTGATGAGGACCAAAGACCCTTTTACAAAAGTCGTGCAAGATGGGAAAGACAGAAAAAAACCACCTGGGCAGAAGACAATCGAGGAGCTCTGGGGGAATATGTGAAAAGATGAACACCTTGGACAGAAAAAATAATGAGAGAAAATCAAAGACATACAAGGAATTACAGAATGGTAGATTCGAGAAGATTCAGTCAATCACGATTCAGGAACGACTGGCAAACCCCAGGAATAGATAATGTCCACAACTACTGGTACAAGCAGCTCACCCAAATATTTGGGCACCACCCAGAGACAATCTTGTTGTCCTTCTCTGTACTCATTCTAGCAACTCTACATCCTTCCTAAAATGAAGCCTCCAGACCTGTATGCAGTACTCAAGTTGTGGACTGACCATTGCCTTATACAAAGGATAGGATTGCTAGCAGAGACAAGGAGATCCTTGTCTCTGCTAGCAATCCTATATATTAAAAATAAATAGGAATCATGGAGTATATATATAGGAATCAATATAGAATCATATATAGGAATCAATATAGAATCATATATAGGAATCAATCACTTTCTGTCGACTTATGGAAATTCGACTTTACATAAAGTTTTTGCTGGCCGGTGCAAACTTAAAAAATCATGGAAACGTATTTTGCATCCCGCTGGAATAAATGGATGTATTGTGAAAATATCGTAATATGAACCCAATGACACATTGGGTTTTTTTTTTTTTTTTGGTAATTTGTTCCAAGACCTCGGCAGTTGAAATTTTCGCGATATAATTAAGCTATTTATCTCTCTAAAAGGTCATTTTTATAAAGGAAATTGCATTACACTTTCATCGTTATCATATGTTCTGTTATAAGAATCAATTTTGAACGCTTTGTGATATTTTTCTAAAACACATTTATCTATGTGTTTTAGAGAAATTTCTGGTTTATTGGACTTTTCTTTTCGCGCAATCTATTATAAACAGGTAGTAAACTTGATATTATTCCATTTGCATTATAACTGATAACTGGAATTATGTGGGTTTTTATGGTGAAATGTGTTTCCCCTTCACTGAAATCTTAAATCATATAAAAAACAAAGAAATTTTCAGAATCTTCTCTTCATTCCTATTTACTTATTACAATGGTAAAGGGAAAGGGACCAACAGAAAGTGAAAGTGCTGGCAGTGCTAGGAAACAAAACAAAATTGATTTACAAATGAAGATGATTAAGAAGTACGAAGGCAGGACAAAGTTTGTCATCTATTGTACAGAAATAGGTCTCGCTGCTTCAACAGTGAATACTATTTTAAGGGAAAGTGCACGTATAAAAGAAATGTTAAAGAATCAATGCAGATAAGATCAATAGTGTTCAGGTTCTATATTGAAGATGGAAAAGCAATTAATAATAGGGATGGAAAATCAGATTCAGAAGCAAGTGCCCCTGAGTCCAATGGCCATTCAAGCAAAAGCAAGAATATTTATGAAGATAATAAGCATATGTACAGTGAACCCCAAGCTAAGTTCGTGGCAAGCAAAGGGTGGTTTAATAGGTTCAAGCATCGCTCTGGTTTCCAAAAAATTAAAGTATGCGGTGAAGTCGCCAGTGCCGAATCTGCAGCTGCAGAGAAATCTTTTGATGTGTTATAAAAAACCCCTTCTAAACGTGCACAGCCCTTAACTTCTGGCGTGCTTATCAGCTGAAGAGTTAATTCTGGCAATGATGCTCAAAAGGTAAAAATTGCTGATGTTATGCCTGTCTCCTCTCTCTTTTTTTGTAATTTTATAATTTTGTAATTTTTGTAATTTTGTGCACTTTTGTAATTTTTCCTGTGAATCAGATAAAAAAATTGAATAAATAATTCTGTTTACATGTTCATCAAACATTTCTTATTTGCTTCAATCAAATTTCCTTCAATGAAATTTGCGAGTGCTGCATAAGCATTTAGGGGAATTCCGACTTATGTACCGTTCCGTGGAATGCAACCCTTATGTAATTCGGGGAGTGACTGTATATCATTGAAAAACTGCTCTGAAAGCCCATATACACTGCTCGGAAAGCCCATATGCACTGTTCAGAGAACTTCATATCTGACTGTTCAATTACCCCAGGCCTTTTTCATTCTCCGCCTCCCTGAGTGTAGTACCACACAGTTGGTACGTTTCTCTTGGGTTACTGCTAACAACATGCAGTACTTTGCATTTCTCAATGTTCAACTTCAGTTACCACTTTGCAGCCCATCTGCCTAACTTTTTTAGATTCTATGCAGTAGCATAGTGTCTTTACTGTCATTAATAACCCTGTCAACCTTTGTAACATCTGCAAACTTCGACAGTAAGCCTGATATACCTTCATCGATATCATTGATAAATACACAAAACAACAATGGCCACAGCACCCTGGAGGACACCACTAATAACATTAGCCCATGTAGAGCAGTGTCCATTTATTACCACTCTCTACTGTCTCCCACCCAACCATCCCTTTATGCATTGCAGAAAATTTCCCTTGTGCCATACTGCTCCAATTTGTACAGCAGTCTTCCATGTGCAACAGTATCAAAAGCTTTCCTGAAATCCAAGAATATGATATCAAAATTACTTTTTGCAACCAGTTCCTTTGTGACCACATTGTAGTATCCAATCAAATTGCCAGACAAGGCTTTGCCTTAACAAATCCATGCTGTGTCTGAACTATTACTGCAGTATTGTCTAGGTGATCCTGCATCACTTCTTTAACCAGTGACACCATTATTTTCTGGAAAAGAATTTAAACTAACAGGTCTATGATTATTTGCATCACTCTTTGCACCCCATTGGGAATTGGGATACATTTGTGCATCTCCAGTCCATGCAGACCTCACCTGAATCTAAGGATGCTCTCATAATTATGGCTAAGGGCTTGCTTACTTCCCTCGCAGCCTCCTTCAATATAACTGAATAGATTCCATCTGCCACAAGTGCCTTTATTATTTTTAACTTCAACAATTCCTCCACTTTGCTCTCCATTATTACAAAATTGTTTCTCTCCCTGTTAGATTTCTGTAAACTTCTGTCCTCCCCTTCCTTACAGAATTCTTCATCTGTGAATGTAGATGCAAAATACTCATTCAGTTTGTCAGCTATCTGAGCAGGACCATCAACAGTCAAACCACCAACACCAAGTGGACCAATCAGATTCATCCTCTTCCTTCTAGCGTTAACATAAATAAAGAAGTCTTTGTTGTTTTTCTTTGCATCCTTTGCCAAGGCTTTCTCATAATCAGCCTTTGCTTGCCTAACCTCCTTTGTGATTGATTACAGACTGGTTTTTATCTGCCATAGGCTTATATGTCACCTGATAATTTATATGCATCCCACGCATTTTTCTTCTCTACCACGAGCCTCATTTCTTCATTTGGCATCCATTTGGGACAAATCTATAACAATATTTCTTAGTTTGTATGAAAAGTCTATAGCTTACGAAATTAATTCCTTAAAGGCTTCCCATTTAGAATTCACTGTTTTTAACATCATCAGTTGATCCCACTGTATAGACAGTAATCATAGCACACTGTGATCACTGTCACCTAGTGGTTCCTTTATCTGCAAATTCTTAATGCATGAATAATCACTGCTGATAATCAGATCAAGAGTTTTACTCCCTCTGGTTGCCCCTCGTACATGTTGCAATAGAAAACAATCCCCCACTAAATCCACAAAGGTCTTGCTGGCATGTGACTGATGAGCTCACAAGTTCCAGTTAATATGTGGAAAGTTAAAATCCCCCATTACAGGCCCACTATTTTTCTGAACAATTATTCATTGTATTCATCAGAGTCATTAGGCCAGTAACACCTCCTATCCTCATTTGCCCTTTCCAAGTGTTTGTCACACCGAACCAACTCAACTTTGCACCATCCACCATTGTCAACTTGGATGCACTTCCTTAGATTGTTTCTTAAATAATAGCATAACCCCTCCTCCCTTCGTACCCTGTCTGTCGTTTCTGTACACAATGTACTCCCCAAATTCCAATTCTGCACTGCTTATATCTGTGTGATACCATGTCTCTGATATCCCAACAATATCTGCCTTTGATGTCCTGTCTAGCACTTCAAGCTCATCAAATTTATTAACTATACTCCTAGCATTGATGTACATGCAAACATACATGCACTTGTTCCTACTCTTAGTTACCCTAACACAGCCTATGTATTTACTTGTTCCATGATGACTCCCAGCAGCTTGCTGTTTAGGCTGCTTCTCATTACAATAGAAGAAGTGCAAGAATCACTTTCACCTCTGCCTGCTGCTACTGTTAATCTTTTAGTCTGTGAATTCATCCAATCTAGCAGTTTTCAGACCCACCTAATACTACCTCGATATCATCAGCAAATATTCTTGCACCCTTTCTATTTAAGTGCATTCCATCCCTGTAGATGCAGTCTCTCCTGTCAGCAAGCACAGACCATACTGAAAAAAATTCTACCCCATGAGCCTTGCACAATCTCTCCAGGGCCAAATTGAATGACAAGGCTCTCATCATATACTCCCTCCTATTGTGACTGGGCAGAATTGCAGACACTTTCAAATTTAATCCTAACTTGCAACTTTTTTTCAATATTGACATGTACCTGTTGAGTAAATCTGCATTTCTCTTACTCTTAAAGTCATTAGTGCCAACGTGTACAACAATATCGCCTTTTGTGCCCTTAAAAGATGATATCTGCTTAACCAACCCTCATATTTCTCAAGGGCACAACACAATTTGTCTTGAACACAGGCATCACTCATGAGAAATCAAGGTCTCATGTGCAAGATCATGGTTCTATCAAAAGGAGCATATAAGCAAATGTCTTGCAAAGGTTGTCACATACTCTTTCAAATTTCACTATTGTTCTCTGCTCATCTTCCTTGATCATATCTATTTATATGGTCATCATGCAACATGCTTTCATATTTTGTAACTCACAATCATCAACTGTAATCCCTGCATCAGAGAAAGTGATAAAAATTAATTTATCGGTGTATGTTCCTTGGTTGGTTTTTAGGAGCATTAGCAACTAAGGCCACATTGCTCGAAATGCGGTGGTCATTCCCTGACCTTTCCACATCCTCCATATTTGGTGGTGACGGGCTCGAACCCCGGTCTAATCAAGAAGTGTGTGCTACGCACTACTGCTCCTTCCCACCTGGCTACGGAGGGGCCAGTATGTTCCTTAATGTCCAACAAAAAAAAAATACTTTAAACATAATTTAAACTACTGGTCTTTTAGGAAATTCTAGCGGCAAAATAAAAATTATTTATTGATCCTCATTTACCAAAATGGATCAGAAAACAGCTTTGCTAAGGGAAAACCCTGCTTGAAAGTTGCTACAGAAACTGAAAAGATGAGGTGTTGAAAAATGGCTGGAGACAAGAATCAGAGGGTGAATATAAATGGTCACTCTCTCTTTACAATGGGGCAGGATTGTAAGTAGGGAGCCCCCTCAAGTTTGTTTCTGATTTTCTAGAATAAACAGGAAAAAAATATCTCTGAAATTCAGAGATGATGCAAAGGTTTAGAGAGTGAGCAGATGATGCAATTCCAGCTGAGCTCCTACAGTATGATTTTGACAGAATTCATGAATGACTGAAGAAATGTAGTTACATTTTAATCCTCTGTAATGGGAAGTTATTCTACATTTGGGATATAACTTAAACTCAAGAATAACTTATGCCAGTTGAAGAAGTGTGGGGAAGAGAGAAATGAAAGTAGATCTTAAGGGTGTAAACTGGGAAGAGGGAAGGGTGTTCTCCTTAAACAGTTAAGACACTGCCCAATCAATAGGTAGTGATTTACCACACCTTTGCCTCTAAAGGACAAGTTACATTCCTGTTATAAAAATCAAGACCACATTTAAAATATTGTTTTCAAAAATACTAAGTTTTTTGAAAAGGTTTAGGGATGGGTGACTTGTCTGGTGAGAACAGCATAAGGACATCCATATGAGCAGAACTATGAATATAAAGGTTTAAGGTACACATACTTGAAAACTTTAAAACTAAGCATCTTGTAGGGAAAGAGGAAACTGTTGAAATTAAACCTAAGAAAGGCACCTGGGGTGGATGGGATCTATCCAGTTATATTAAAGGAGGTGGCAAAAGAAGTAAGCAAACCCTTATCCATAATTATGAGAGCAGCCTTGGACTCAGGGGAAGTCCTCACAGACTGGAGATGTGCAAACATATCGCCAATTCACAAAGGGGATCTAAGGGTGACATGAGTAATTACAGACAAGTTAATTTAACTTCTGTTCAGGGGAAAAAATTGGAGTCACTGGTTAAATATACATTGCAAGGTCATCAGGACAATGCTGAAGTAATAATTAAAACACAGCATGGGTTTATTAAGAGAAAGTCTTGTCTGACAAATATGACCGGATACTATGATGTGGTTACAAAGGAACCGGATGGATGCAAAAAATAATTTTTATATCATATACTTTGATTTCAGGAAAGCTTTTGATACTTTTGGGCATGGAAGACTACTTAAATACAATGGCATTTGTAGAAATTGGAGCAGTATGGTATTAAGGATAAGTTGCTAGAATGGATAAAAGGGTGGTTGAGCGGGAGAAGACAGAGATTGATGGACACTGCTATTCATGGATTAATGTTATGAGTCCCCCAGGGTTCCTTGTTGGGCCCAACATTGTTTTGTATATTTACAAATGATATTGATGAAGGTATATCAGGCTTAATGTTGAAGTTTGCAGATGATACAAAGGTTGACAGAGTTGTTAATGACAGTAATGGCAGTGTACTACTGTAACAGGATCTAGAAAATTTGGGCAGATGGGCTGAGAAGTGGCAAATGAAGTTTAACATTGGCAAATGCAAAGTATGGCATATGGTTAGAAGTAACCCCAGAGAAACGTACCAACTGTGTGGTACTACACTTAGGATGTTAGAAAATGAAAAAGACCTGGAAGTAATTGTGCAGTCAGATATGAAATTTTCTGAGCAGTGCATACAAGCTGCCAAAGCATGTCATGGGGTATTGTTAATGATATACAGGAATTTTGCTAGTAGAGAAAAGGTGATTATCCCTTTGTATAAGGCGATGGTCAGGCCTCACCTTGAGTACTACATACAGGTCTGTAGGCCTCATTTTAGGAAGAGTGTAGAGTTGCTTGAGTGAGTACAGAGAAGGACAACAAGATTGGTGAGGGGAACGAAAGGGTGGTGTCTTACCAAGAAAGGCTTAAGTTCTGCAAATTGCAGTGTCTGGAGACTAGGCACCAGCAAGGTGATCTGATTGAGGTGTATAAGGCATTGAATGGGTTGAGCAGGCTCAATTTTGATGGGATTGTTCCTCAGATTACAAACCTGAGGGGGTATAAATTCAAATTGAGGAAAGACAGTTGTAGAATAGATGTGCAGAAATTTGCCTTTAGCCATTGGGTAGTTGATTGCTGGAACAAACTTCCATCTGTAGTTGTGGAAGTTGATAGCTTAAATAAATTCAAGGAGGGACTGGACAAATATTTAGAGGGAATGGATGTGTGAAATGGCATTTTTTTTTTTTCTGGCTGATACTACATAAGCTTGCTTTCTTGCATCCCATGCCTCTACAACTACTACTACTACTACTCAGGAAGTTTACATTTGATCAGCATGACAAATATTGGTCAGAATGATTAACAACATGCTGACCAATATTTGGTCAGCATGTTGTTAATTATTACAATAAGCTTCTTTTTTTCTATGATCAAGTCTGACTGTCTGGCAAAATTTAAAGAACAGCTGGAACAGCTGTGGTGGGAATCATAATAAGAGTGAATATATATAGCATATTTAAGTTCTTGGCAGACACAGTAAAAAAAAGTCTGGCTTCTGCATATACTAATACTTAGTGCATACTGATACTAAAAACCATTATAGTTAAGCAACCTTTTGATCAACCTGTGCACTCAGATGCACATATGCACACACACACACACACAAACCTTTGCAGTTTGTGGCTTTTGTGTTTGCTGATTTGTTTATTACAGTTAAGTTATTACAATAAAGTTAAGTTTTCCAGACTGTTTTTTGGAGTGTGAGCAGCTGCTTTGGATGATACATCAGCTATCCTAGCTCACTTCACTGAACTATAGCTGAGGGTGAAAATGCAAGTTGTGTCCCCCCATGCAAGTATTGCATGGGGGGGTAATCAGATAACTATGATTTGTTAAAGTAAACAATTCGTAGTTACCTGATTCTGAAATTTATGAAAGAATATTACTGATATTTGCATACACAATCCCAACTAAAAGTTTGGAATCACGTTTCACTTTTCTTAATTTTCAACTTTTTTATTAAAAAAAGGACCAGCTTGTTTACCAAAGAGATATTTCTATTGTGTATAAAAATCAAAAAACTTTAAATATTATTTAAGAAATATTTTTAATATTAGTGAATATTCTTCAGCACCTTTCTAGAATATTCTAGAAAGGTGCAGAAGACTCCTGAATGTGGTAGAACACTGTAAATGATTTAAAATATTTTGCAATAATATAAACTGAGGAGTACGAACTGCAACTAAGGAAGAATCTGCACAGCCACGAGGTAAGATGCCCGCTCACTAAATATAACAAGTCAGGGTCGAGCCCAGAAAAATAAATTGAAAATTATAAATCTATTGAGAGAAAAACAAACCAATACCAGAAAAATATAAACTGATTTTTTAGTGCAGACGGTCTGCAAGAGTAGCTCATGGTGTCTTGTCATGATATACAGCAATTTTTCTAGCAGGGATCAAGAGGTGATTATCCCCTTGTATAAGGCAATGGTCAGGCCACACCTTGAGTACTGTATAAAGGTTTGGAGGCCTCATTTTAAGAAGGATGTAGAGCTGTTGGAATGAGTATAGAGAAGGGCAACAAGATTAGTGAATGGAACAAAGGGGAGCTCTTATGAAGAAAGGCTTAAGTTTTGCAGATTACAGTGTCTGCAGACTAGGCACCTGCGAGGTGATCTGATTGAGGTGTATAAAGCCTTGAATGGTTTGAGCATGCTCAATGCTGATGGGATTCTTCCTCTTTCTCAGAATAATCGCCTGAGAGGGCATAAATTCAAATTGAGGAAAGACGCTTGTAGGATAGATGTGTGGAAGTTTGCCTTTAGAAGTTGATAGCTTAAATAGATTCAAGGCAGAAATAGACAAACATTTGGAGTGAGTGGATGGGTGAAATAAGGGGGTTTTTTTTGGCTGATGCTATATAAGCTTGCTTTCTTGCATCATGTGCCTTTGCTAATGCTAATGCTAACTAATAAAATTGAACATGCTTTATTAAGAAAGAGTGTCTGGTGTATGTTTTATGCATTTTGTGATAGACATGGCAAGAAATAAGGAACTGAGTGATGAAAAAAAAGAAGTGCTATTATAACTTTGTATAAAGTTATTCCATGAGAAGTATTGGCAAAAAATTGGGTGTTTCATTTATGTTGTCTTATCTATACAACCTATATTCCTTATGTCAAGCTCTTCCTACTGCCAGAATGTACCAATTAATAATTCCTATCATTATTTTTATATCATTGATATAAAATGATCATTAGGATCTAATAACAATAATGATCAGGATTAGCTATTTTTCAAACAGGCAATTTATAGATGGATTTTGGTAACAAGCTCAGAAATAATGTCAACACTGATTTTTGTCTAGAGTTTTATTATTCACCAGCTCATGATGGGAAAAGAAACAGAATTCAATGTTATTGAAAGGGAAAGTTGTGAATGTAAAAAAATAAAATAAAAATACTTTCACAGCTTTTGCCTTTCCTGTTTTTTTTTTTTTTTTTGTTATGTGAACCCCAAACACGAGAGGTATTAGAACCTATAGTACTTAGTACCGTGCTTGGGTGACAGGTAAGCATAGTAACAAACTACTATTGCTACTGTAACCACTCACTCCACTCTTAGCCATAAATCCTTAACTTGCCTTTCATAAATTTACCATTTAGTATATTAAATAGCTATGCTAAGAAACTCGCCTTTTGCTGAAGACAAAAAAAAACAAAGAGAGGGGGGGGGAGGAAATTAATCTATACAATCAATCAATCAATCATTCATATCATGCTCTTCCACTATGGAATAGATTCTGTAGTTGCTGTATCTTATTGCACTGCAAAAATTTCACTAACCCCCACACTTTATACATCTCAATTAGGTTCTCTCCCCCCCCCCATAGAGATACCCAGTTTCCATGCTCCAAAACCTGAAAATTCATAATTGGAAGTCCCTTTGCTATTCACAACAGATGAGTAACCATTCTTTGTTTTCTTCCCCCCCCAACCACCACCATCAAGGAGCTCGATGTACATGTGGCCAACAGATCCAAACACAATGTTCTAAATGCATTACCACAAAAGACTTTTATAATGGAGCAATAACCTCCTCCCGAGACGCAAAGGCATGGGAAATTACTGGTAAAACACAGTATGCCTGGGAAATTGCTTACACTACATCTAACCTTCATATACGGACACCCTCTCCCAATTTACAACAATTTAGCTCAATCCCCAACAAAACCCACAGTGTTCTTAGGATGTTTATCACACTGAGTGCTAAGTGGTGCAGCAAGTAAACTTCATGAGTTTACTTGCTGCACGTAAACTCATGAAGAGAGAGAATGAAGTTAATAATGCATCATCATTACTACAACATCTCGAATTGTGAAATCCTTCATGAGCTGCTTGCAGAGCCTTGCTCTTTTAAATAAGCAATGCTCCCCAAAGCGAAAAAAACTATTGTTACATAAATGATGCCTTAGTGCGCTACCCAATATACACCGATGAGCCAAAACATTATGACCAACGAGTCGTTATGCAAGTCGAAGCAACTGCAGGTGAACTACAGCACGTGAACAGGTCAGGACATGGTATAAAAAAACACCTGATACTGAGCTCTGTTAATGTGTTACTCTTGTTCTTCAGATGGAAAAGGCAGCGGACTTAAGTGAGTTTGATAAAGACCAAATTGTAATAGCCAGATGACTGGGGCAGAGCATAACCGAAATGGCACGGCTGGTGGGATGCTCACGGTCAGCCATGGTTAAGTACCTACCAAAAGTGATCCAAGGAGGGGAAACCTATGAACCACCAGTGAGGTGTTGGACAACCACAGCTTATCGATGATCAAGGTGAGCGAAGGCTCTCCCGGATGGTACGTGGCAACAGAAGGGCAACTGTGGCGAAACTTACTGGTAATTGGAATGCTGGTGACAGGAGTAATGTGTCACAACACACAGTACATTGAACCCTGCTGAAAATGAAGATGCATAGCCGCAGGCCGCTCTGAGTGCCCATGTTAACGACAGTTCACCAGCGACAGTGCCTACAATGGGTATCCGAGCATCAAAACTGGACCTTGAGTGATTAGAAGAAGGTCGTCTGGTCCAATGAATCACGTTTCCTGTTGCACCATGTGAACAGCCGGGTACAGTATGTGTGGTGTTTACCTGGGGAAGTGATGGCACCTGGATGCAACATGGGTCGAAAACAAGCCGGTGGCGGTGGTGTCATGCTTTAGGCGATGTTCTGTTGGGATACCCTGGGTCCAGTCATCCATGTGCCGGGCAATCTGATGTCTACCATCTACCTAAACAATTTCTGACCAGGTACACCCTTTCATGGCAACAGTCTTCCCCTCTGGCAGTGCCATCTTTCAGCAGGATAATGCGCCATGCCATACCGCCCGGATTGTTCGAGACTGGCTCACAGAACATGAGAAAGACTTCTAGGTATTGTCCTGGCCTCCAAATTCCCCAGACATCAATCCCATCGAGCATCTGTAGTTTGTGTTGGAACAGCAACTCCGATCTGCAGCGTCTCAACCACGGACCTTACAGGAGTTAAAGGATCTGCTGGTTACATGTTGGTACCAGATACCACAAGACACATTGATTTAGAAATCTTGTGGAGTCCATGCCTCACCAGGTACGAGCTGTTTTGGCTGCACATGGAGGACCAACATCATATTAGGTAGCTGGTCATAATGTTTTGGCTTGTCGGTGTATATTAGTAAATACCAAAAAGATCATAAGAGCATCACATTAAATTCACACACCTTATGACATCTCTCATATTGTAAGAGTATTTCACTTTCATGTTGTCTACTGACAATTCTTACCTGCTCAGTGAAGAGGAGCAAAAATTTACAAAACAGTGCTGTCTGGGCAGTGGCACTAAACTGAGAATAGTAACAAGAGTCTTTTCTATCTGGGAAGTGTCACTTTTTCAAAAATTCAAGGCAGGGCAATTCATCATGAAAGATTTCACATGTAATGTTATAGCAATGATGCGATATTACAAACTTCATTTTCTCCCTTCATGAGTTTACTACACATTAAAGTGATGCTTTAGTGCACCTCCAAATATATAACAGTAATGGCAAGCCCTTTAAATATTACCAACATAATACATCAGGTTAATCACATGAACTTGTCATCCTAGTTATCATGATCAAATGTGATTTTCATTCCTTCACCCTTGTCACCCCTTCAGGTGGCCCTTCAGATTTTCGCTGGAGTTTATCTTGTGTCATTGCTACCAAATGTGTTCAGGAAGAGCTGAACTGAAAGCTGTGTTACAAATAGCATCTATTTGGCTTCCCAACCAATCTTTGCAACATTTTTCCCTCTACCGACCTTATACCACACACATACAAGGAAAAAGTTATTGTATATCAAGTCCATGCCTGCATAAAGAAATGGATACTGCAAATGGAACATTCACTCACTCATCCATGAAGAACACTTGGCTCCACCAATCACTGACTAAATGTCAATGTTTTTTGAGCACAGTCCTTTAATGTATTACGGGTGGGTCAATGGAATGAAAACTGCTGACATTCCGGTTGCCTTTGCCACATCCCACTTTGTTTGACCAGTCCGCAGCGAAACAATGACTCTGTGAACTGAGGTGACATCATTAACCAAAAAAATTATTGCATTGATGGAGAAAACAAAGATTCATAAAAGTTTAGGCAAAGTTTCATAAAGTTTATTAAATAATAAGCTTAACAATAAACAATAAGACAACAAAGATTCATAAAAGTTTAGGCAAAGTTCATAAAGTTTATTAAAGAATGAGCATTATGAAATAGCTATTTTGTGTTTCTTTCGGAAATAGAAAGAACAATAAATGTGGAATATATTTTTATTCCCAACAATCTTGTTGGGGACATATTGCTGCAGCAGTTCTCATCTGCATACTTCAATGCAGATTTTTCATGTATTTATCATTTTCTAATGTAAAAGAGTTTACACTGCAGAGAAGCCAAATAGCAAAAAAAAAAGTTGATAAATTCACTGTTATAGCAGTTGCACTTGGCATTCCGGTATCAAAGGAACCATGCATATTTCATGATGGTGTGAAAGGATAAGGGGGCATACCCACAGATAAACATAATGCCACATCCCTAGGACAACCAGCCACAAAGCATCTCGTCTCCTCAGGTCTCGCAAACCTATGCATTTATATTTTTTGTTCATCCATTATTTGTTTTATGGGATTTCATTGGCAATCTTGGCACATTCACACCCAGGTCTCCTCTTCTTCTTCCCACCACGTCAATTAGTTCACATGAAGCTTTGGTTCAGCAAGTACACCATCTTTTTTGATTATGATTTGTAAGCCAAAAGCAATATCATTAAACTGAGAGATGTTTGTGTCAATTTGTGTATGTTAGATTTTAAAATGAAGCAATTATTTGAAGAATTAATTTTTTTTTTCTTTTTTCACTTTATGCAATTTAGTAGTAGAGATGTAAAAAAATAACTCAGAATATTACACGACACAATCATTTAGCATTAGCATTAGTAGAGGCATTTGATGCAAGAAAGCAAGCTTATGCCAAAAAAAAAAAAAAAGCATCAGCCAAAAAAAAAAATAATAAAATAAAATAAAATAAATAAATAAATAAAAAAAATAACCACGTCCACTTCACCTCTCTGTTCGTTCGAAATACCTGTCCAGTTGAGCCTTAAACTTATTTAGGCTATCAACTTCCACGACAAGGGATAGAAGTCTGTTCCAACAACCAACCAATCACTGGCTAAAGGCAAATTTCCGCACGTCTATCCTACACCTGTCTTTCCTCAATTTTAATTTATGCAGTCTCAGGTGATTATTCTGAACAAGAGGGAGAATCCCATCAGCACTGAGCATGCTCAAACCATTCAAGACTTTACACACCTCTATCAGATCACCTCGCTGGTGCCTAGTCTCCAGACACTGTAATTTGCAAAACTTAAGCCTTTCTTCGTAAGAGCACCCCTTTGTTCCATTCACTACTCTTGTTGCCCTTCTCTGTACTCGTTCCAGCAGCGGTACATCCTTCTTGAAATGAGGCCTCCACGCCTGTATACAGTACTCTAGGTATGGTCTGACCGTTGACTTATACAAGGGAATAATCACCTCCTTATCCCTGTTAGAAAAATTCCTATATATCATTGACAATACACCATGAGCTACTCTTGCAGCTCGTCTGCACTGCTCAGAGAACTTCATATCTGCCTACACAACCACCCCCAGGCCCTTTTCATTCTCAACCACTGTCAGTGTAGTACCACAGAGTTAATACGTTGCTCTGGGGTTGCTGTTTCCCATATGTAGTACTTTACATTTCTCAATGTTAAACTTCATTTGTCACCTCTCAGCCCATCTGCTCAACCTTTCCAGATCCTGTTGCAGCAGCATAGTGTCAGTAGTGTCCTTGACAACCCTGCCAACCTTCGTATCGTCTGCAAACTTGGACATTAAGCGTGATATACCATCATCAATATCATTTACAAATACAGAAAACAATAATGGACCCAATACTGAATCCTGAGGGACTCCACTAATAACATTAGTCCATGATGAGCAGTGTCCATTGATTACCACTGTCTGTCCTCTCCCACTCAACCACACCTTTATCCATAGCAGCAATTTGCCTCCAATGCCACACTGCTCCAATTTGTGCAGCAGTCTTCCATGTGCAAGAGTATCAAAAGCCTTTCTAAGATCCAAGTATATAATATCAAATTTATTCCCTGCATCCAGTTCTTTTGTGATTGCATCATAGTATCCAATCAAATTTGTCAGGCAAGACTTCCCCTTAACAGAATCATGCTGTGTCCAACCTATAACTGAAGTCTTGTCTAGATGATCCCACAGTGCCTCTTTAACCACTGCCTCCATTAATTTTCCGGGAACAGAAGTTAAACTCACAGGTCGATAATTACTTGTGTCAGCGTTTGATCCTCCTTTGTGAATTGGAGTCACATTTGCACATCTCCAGTCCATGGGTACCTCCCCTGAGTCCAAGGAAGCTCTCATAATTACGGCTAAGGGTTTGCTTACTGACTTTGCTGCTTCCTTTAATATAACTGGATAGATCCCATCCACCCCAGGTGCCTTTCTTGTGTTTATCTTCAACAATTTCTCCTCCACTTTACTCTCAGAGATTACAAGATTCTCTAGCTTACTGCCAGAGTTGAATACACCTTTGGCATTCCCCTCGCTAAATAACTCCTCATGGGTGAATGTCAATGAAAAATATTCATTTGGTTTGTTAGCTGCCTGAGCAGGATCAACAACAGTTGACCCATCGATATCAAGTGGACCAATCTGATTCATCCCCTTCCTTCTAGAGTTTACATAAGTAAAGAACTCTTTGCTGTTTTTCTTTGCATCCCTTGCCAAAGATATCTTGTAATCTGCCTTCGCCTGCCTAACCTCCTTTGTAACTTGGTTACAGATCAACTTGTATGTATCATAGGCTTCTGTGTCACATGTTAATTTGTATGTATCCCATCCATTTTTCTTCTCTGCCATATGTCTCATTAGTTCATCTGACATCCATTTAGGCCTAAACCTTGAACAATATGTCTTAGTTGATATGTAAAGCCTAGTAGCTTCCAAGATAAGTTCTTTGAATGCTTCCCATTTTGAATTTGCTGTTGGTAACACCATCAGTTGGTCCCACTGTATAGAATTTAAATACTGTCTCAGTCCATCGTAGTCGCCTTTATGAAAGCAATAACCTTTCCCTTTACCCCTAATGGTAGTTACCTCTTTGAGTAAATCCCACTTCAGCACATAGTGATCACTGCCACCTAGTGGTTCATTTATCTGCAGATTCTTAATGCATGAAGAATCACTACTGATAATCAAATCAAGAGTATTACTCACTCTATTTGCCTACTGAACATGCTGATGTAGAAAACAATCATCCAATAAATCCACGAAACCCTTGCTAGTGTGTGAGTGACCAACCCACAAATTCCAGTCAATATCTGGGAAATTAAACTCCCCCATTATAAGACTCTCTGATTTACTGGCCCACTCTATTTCCCTGTACAGTTTCTTATTATACTCATCAGAGTCATTAGGCCAATAGCAGCACACTCCTACTCTCAATTTTGATCTCCCAATGCTTATGTCACACCAAACTGACTCGACACTGCACTGTCCAGCGATGTCGACTGGCTTCACTTCCTTGGATTTTATGTATTTCTTAACTAATAGCATAACCCCTCCTCCCTTCCTATCCTGTCTATCCTTTCTGTAGACACTGTACTCCCCAAATTCCAGTTCTGCATTCCCTATATCTGTGTGACACTACGTCTCTGAAATCCCAAATATCTGCCTTTGACGTTTTGAGCAATACCTCAAATTCATCAAATTTATTTACTAAACTCCTAGCATTGGTGTACACGTAAGTATACATGCACCTGTTGTTTTTCTTAGCTACCCTAACACAACCCATGTGTTTACTTGTACCCCAATGATTCCCAGCAGGCTGTGAAATATCCTGCATCTTATTTTCCAGGCTGCTGCTCATTCCAATAGAAGCAGTGCAAGAATCACTTTCACCTCTGCCAGTGGCTACTGTTAATCTATTAGTCCTTGTATCCCCCCCCAAACTGCTAGATTGGGGGGGCCCCCAATCTAGCAGTTTTCCGACCCACCTAACACTGCCTCGATAGCATCAACAAACATTCTTGCGCCCTTTCTATTTAAGTGTATCCCACCCCTGTAGAAGCAGTCTCTCCTGTTAACAAGTACAGACCAGGCTGAAAAAAATTCTACCTCTTGAGCCTTGCACAATCTTTCCAGGGCCGAATTGATCGACAGGGCTTGATCGACATTTGCGCAGACTGCATTGAATAAAGTGCTAATAGTAAGCATAAACTGTGAATTGGATTACAGTTGGTTTTTGAACAGTATTACAAACAATTTATAGAAATTTAAATTTTTTTTCAGTTTAAGTTTTTTCATTACATTCCCATGAATCTTCATTGATTGTTCTTTTTTTTTTTTTTTTCCTATTTCTATCATACATCAACATCAAGACAGCAAGCTTATAACATTAGCCAGCCAAAAAAAAAAAAAAAAAAACACTCCCATTTCACCCCAAAATTTTGCATAGTTGTGCCATGAATTGCTTTAAGCTGTCAACTTCCACAATAAGAGACGGAAATTTGTTCTAGCAATCAATCACTCACTGGGTACAGGCAAATTTCCGCACATCTATTCTAAAACTGTCTTTCTTCAATTTGAATTTATGCCCCCTGAGGTGTATAATCTAAGCAAGTGGAAGAATCCCATCAGCACTGAGCTTGATCAAACCATTCAATGCCTTATACACCTCAATCTGAACACCTGGCAGGTACCAAGATTCCAGATGCTGCAATTTGCAGAACTTAATCCTTTCTTGGTAAGAGCAACCTTTTGTTTCCCTCACCAATCTCGTTGCCCTTCTCTGTACCCATTCCAGCACCTCTACATCCTTCCTAAAATGAGGCCTGCAAATGTGTATGCAGTAGCCAAGGTGTGGCCTGACCACTGTCTTCTACAATAAGATAATCACGACCTTATCTCTTCTTACTATATCTTCATCAAAATCATTGATAAATACAGGAAACATAAATGGGCCCAACACCAAATCCTGGGCGATTCCACCAATAACATTAGTCCACAAAAAGCAGTGTCCACTGATTACCAACTCCCTGTCTTCTCCCACTCAATCATCTCTTTACCCATAGCAACAACTTGCCGTTATTGCCATAATGCTCCAATTTGTACAGTAGCCTTCCATGTGAAACAGTATGAAAAACTTTCCTAAAACCCAAGTATATGATATCAAAATTAATTTTTGCATCCACTTCCTTTGTGATCACATCATAGTATCCAATCAAATTAGGCAAAAATAACCTTTAATTAGGCAAAAATGACCCCTTTAACAAACCCATGCTGTGTCTGGATCATAACTGCAGTGTTGTGAAGAAGATCCTGCAATGCTTTTTTAACCAGTAACTCCAATATTTTCCCAAAAAGAGAAATTAAATAAAAGGACTGTAATTACTTATGTCAACCTTTGACCTCCCTTTATGAATCAGGGATACATTTGCAAATCTCCAGTTTGTGGGGACCTCCCCTGAGTCCAAGGAAAATCTCATAATTATGGCTAAGGGTTGGCTTACTTCTCTTACTGTCATGTTTGTTATTTGGTTTTTAGGAGCATTAGCAACTAAGGCCATATTGCTCCGGGGATATTTCCTGCGGTGGTCATTCTCTGAACCTTTCCGCATCCTCCGTATTTGGTGGTCACGGGCTCGAACCCGGGTCTATTTCAAGAAGCATGTGCTACGCACTGCTGCTCCTGCCCACCTGGCTATGAAGGCGCCACTTCTCTTACTGCCTCCTTTAATATAGCTGGATAGATCCCATCCAGCCCAGATGCCTTTTTATGTTTAACTTCAACAATTTCTTTTCCACTTTGGTCTCAGTTATTACAAAATCATTTACTTCCCTATTAAGAGTTTGATCAACTTCTGGTATACCCCTCCTTGAATTACTGCTCGTGTCTGAATGTAGATGAAAAAATACTCATTCAGTTTTTCAGCTACCTGAGCAGTTCATCAACAGTCAAACCATCAATATCAAGGGGACCAATCTGATTCATCCCCCTTCCTTCTAGAGTGTACATAAGTAAGGAAGTCTTTGCTGTTTTTCTTTGTATCCTTTGCCAAAGATTTCTCATAATCTTCCTTCACTTGACTAACCTCCTTTGTGTCTTGTTTATATTTTATAACTAGTTATAACTAGTTATAAATATAACTAGTTTATATTTATCATAGGCTTCTATAGCTCCTGATAATTTATACGCATCCTGTGCATTTTGATTCTCTCCCACGAGTTTCATTAGTTCATTTGACATCATTTAGGCCTAAACCTTGAACAGTATTTCTCAGTTGGTATAAAAAGCCTAGTAGCTTCCAAGATTAATTCATTGAATGCATCCCATTTAGAAATGGTGTTGGTAACATCATTCAGTTGATCCCACTGTATAGAATTTAAAACCTGTCTGAGACCACTGTAGTCACTTTTATGAAAGCAAAAAGCCTTCCCTTTCCTGCTGATGGTAGTTACATCTCTGAGTAAATTTCACATCAGTATATTGTGATCAGTGCCACCTAGTGGTTCCTTTATCTGCAGATTCTTAATGAATAAATGTTCACTGCTGATAATCAGTTCAAGAGCATTACTCCCTCTGGTTGCCTAACAAATATGCCGCTATAGAAAACAATCATCCAATAAATCCAGAAAAGTCTTGCTAGTGTGCGAGTGAGTAACCCATGCATTCCACTCAGTGTCTGGTAAGGTAAAATTCCCCATAATAATACAATTTGATTTACTGGATCACTGTATTTCCCTGTACAGTTGTTCAATGTACTCATCAGAGTCATTAGGCCTACAACACAGTCCTACTCTTATTTTTGCTTTCCCATTGCTTATGTCACACCAAACTGACTCAACATTGCACTGTACATCCATTTCAATTGGATGCACTTCCTTAGATTTTATGTTTCTTAAGTAACAGCATAACCTGTCTTTCCTTTCTGCTATGGCTATACTTTATGTAGACATTGTATTACCCAAATTCCAATTCTACACAGCTTATATCTGTGTGACACCATGTCTCTGATATCCCAACAATATCTGTCTTTGATGACTTGATCAGCACTTCAAATTTATTTACATTACTTCTAGCATTGGTGTGCATGGTACTATACATGCACCTATTCTTGAAATCCTCAGAAGACTGCTTTTCAGACTGCTGCTCATTCCAATAGAAGCAGTGCAAGAATCACTTTCACCACTGACTGCAGCTTCTGTTAATCTTTTAGTCTGTGAATCACCCCCCCAAGCTAGCAGTTTTCCAACACACCTAACCATGCCTCGATAACATAAGCAAATATTCTTGCACCCTTTCTGTTTAAATGTATCCCATCCCTGTAGAAACAATCTCTCCTGTTAACAAGCACAGGCCACGCTGAGCCATGTGCCTTGCATGATCTCTCCAGGGCCAAACTGATTGACAATGCTCTCAGCAAATACTTCCTTCTATTATTTCTGGGCAGAATTGCAGACATTTTCAAATTTAACTCTAACTCACAACTTTTTTTTAACACTGATATCTGCACTGGTACACAGATCTCCTACTCTTAATGTCATTAGTACCAACGCGTACAACAATATCACCCTTTGTGCCCTTAAAAAATAATATCTGCTCCACAATGTCTTTCACCCCTGGCAGACATACATTGTTTCTATTCCACCTATCCTTTTTGCGCAATATATATCTCGTTTTCCATATAATAGAGTCACCAACAATAACTTGCTCCTGTGGGACCAATGCATTCTGCACTGAAGATTGCCACAGTCTTGCCTGATACACAGGGGTGAGGCTGACATTGAGTTGGGCAGCTAAGAGCTTGCTGGCCTCCTATTATAATTCCTTCGAGGGCATCTCGAATGCTTAACTTCCATGCACAAGTACATGGTGGGTGACCACCCAGATGTGAACAAATGTAAGCAGGGGTGGAGGTATGACACCCACACCACATGAAGGAATGCCGCCCCTCTATGTTATCAGGCAGTACTAGGTGGTAGATGACTCTCATCAACCGGTGCAATACCACCACTTTGCTTACAGGAGGCTTGAAGTGATGGAACCCATGTTTAGTCTCTAGAGCTAAGTTCCGGTCAACCCTTGCCTATCTCTTCCATCATGCAGTATGATTGATGACTTTTGAGGTTATGATCAAAATCGTGGAAAGATCAAATATTCCTTACATTTCGAGGGTACAGCTCTAAAACAGTGTTCGCAGGCCGGCCGCTAGTTAGTACACCGGACCGAACCTATTGGTAACTCTCTAGGAGGCTTCCAGATCAGCTAGTGTATAATCTTGCTACCTCTACTCTGCCAGATAATGACTGGAGGGAGTCCAAGTAGTGGATATGCGAGGAGCATTGTCGAGTCCACATTATGTCAAGGATCTGGGTATATTCTTACCATGTGTATGCCATATCCAAAAATTTCATTACTTCATACAGCATATCCCACCCACTTTTTCTTAGTATTGAACACACCATGAATTGTCAAACTAATAGAGCAAGCTTATCTGCGAAAATATCTAAACCTCCCAAGCATTTCCTAATTCATTTCACAAATATACGTGGTCTCAATTCTAATCTCAATGATCTCCATTTCCACTTGCAGTCTGCCAAACCCCATGTACTTTTTCTGACAGAATCTCAATTATCGGTTGATTCAACTACTGTTCATCTCAGATGCCCCAATTATTCGCTGTATGATTCCCTGCACCCCAAAGGTGGTACTTGTGCATATGTCCGTTCTGATATTCCCTGTCAGAGACGTGGCAATTTGGAATCTCCTCTTTTTGATCTTCTCTGGCTTAAAATCTCTCTACCTCATTGTGTCAAATTGATCTGTTGTCTCTACCGTTCTCCCAACTCCACTAATCACTTGGAGCTCTTTGACTTCCTCTCTTTGCAACTTGACTTTCTCCAATCCAACTTTCCTAACAGTGAGGTAATTTTCCTTGCTGATTTTAATGTTCACAACTCCAGCTGGCTTCCATTTTCTAGTCACACCGACCCAGATGGTCGAGATGCTGAGGCTTTTGAATTACTAATCACCTTGCACAGATTGTTCATTTACCTACAAGAATACCGGACAATCCTAATCATACAGCCAACACACTTGATCTTTTTCTCACAAACAACCCTTCTAAGTACATGGTCGAAGTGAGAGGTCCTTTAGGCACTTCAGATCACAACTTGGTGATTGTATCTTCTCCAATGGAGCCTTTATCTCATGGCTATTCCCAACCTCGTGTTGTTTGCCATTACAAGAATGCAAAATGGGATGACCTGCGAGATTTCTTTTCTTCCTTGGTCGGTTTACTGTTTCAAAACTTCTGATGTCAACGTTTGCTCAGATCGTATCAGTGAAATTATTCTTGCAGGAATGGAATCTTTTATCCCACACTCCACTTTAAAATCTCGTCCTTTATCTAAACCTTGGTTTTCCAACAAATGTGCTAAGGCTGTTCAAGAGAAGAATGTTGCATATCGTAATTGGCTTGTTTCTAATTCTTCAGTCTCATTTTCTGCCTATACCAAAGCTCGCAACAATTGTAAAGCACTTATTAATCAGTCCAAACTAGAGTTTGAACAGGCTAAGAGTAGAAAACTTGCTTCTTGCCCTAATGGTAGCCGAGCATTCTGGTCTCTTTCCAAAGCTACTGGCCGCAACTTTTGCCCATCTCTGCTCCCACCTCTGTCCAAACCAGATGGTTCTGTTGTCACTTCAGCCAAGGATAAAGCTGACCTGCTAGCATCCCATTTTTCTTCCAACTCATGTATTAATTATCTTGGTAAAATACCTCCCACCATTCCCAACACGCTCCATTCAATGCGTCCTGTGGTCTTCTGTGTGGATTAAAAGGATGTCAGAAGGATTTTGACAAATCTTGATGCTAAGAAAGCTCCAGGTCCCGATAGTATTTCTCCACTTGTTCTCAAAACCTGTGTTCCTGAAGTTACTCCTATTCTTTGCCGCCTTTTTTTCACTTTCTTATTCCTTCTGCTTGGAAATTTGCCCATATCCAGGCAGTTTCTAAAAAGGGTGGCAAATCCCTCCCATCCAATTATCGTCCCATTGCAATTACTTCTCTTTCTAAAGTAATGGAGAAATCAATTTACCGCCAACTCTTAAACTACCTAGAAACCTTCCGTCTGATCAACGATCGCCAGTATGGATTCCATCAGTGTCGATCCACTGGTGGTATTTTGGCTTATGTTACCCATTTAAGCGGCCTCCGCAGCCGAGTGGGCAGGAGCGGGAGTGCAGTCGCACACGCTCTTTGAGTAGGCCGGGGTTCAAGCCCCTGACTGCTGAATACGGTCGATCTGCCAACCCGCACTGGACCAGCGTGGCAGATTATGGTCTATTTCCCTCAGCATGAATTGTTGAGGAGGCTTCCACCCTGCAGTGGGTTGATAATGGCTGCACTTTACTTTTTTTTTTTTTTTTACCCATTTATGGACTAATTCAATGGAAACGTTCAGTGAAACACAAGTAGTTGCTGTTTGTTTGTTATTTGGTTTTTAGGAGCATTAGCAACTAAGGCCATATTGCTCCGTGATATGCGGTGGTCATTCCCTGACCTTTCCGCATCCTCTGTATTTGGTGGTAATGGGCTTGAACCCCGGTCTAATCACTGCTGCTCCTTCCCACCTGGTTACGGAGGTGCCCACAAGTAGTTGCTCTTGACATCTCAAAGGCTTTCGATCGTGTTTGGTATAAAGGTCTTCTAAACAAGCTACCGCCTTATATTGAGCAATTAGACTTTAACCGCCTTTAACTAAGTTGGCAAACCATAAGATGGTTTGCCAACTATTTTTAGTAATTGATTATCCAGTTTTCTCTCTGATCGCTCACTGAGGGTGATGGTAGATGGCTCACTGTCTTCTAACTTCTCCACTAATGCCGGTGACCCCCAAGGTTCAGTTCTTTCCCCCACTCTTTTGCTCTTGTATATTAATGACCTTCTTCCATTGACTGGAAATCCTATTCATAGTTTTGCCAACGATAGCAAATTGCATTCCACTTTCCACTTTGAGAAACCTTGCCCTGCTCAATCAACTTCAACTTCTCGAAAATCTGCTACCATTTCCTTAAATGCCAATCTTCAGGTAATTCTCCAGTGGGGCAAAGACAACTTAGTTGATTTCAACCCTTCTAAAACTGAGTCTTGTCTTATATCTCGCAAAAAGGATTCTTCTGCTCCTATGCTTATCTTTAGTGACACTCCGATTTCGAAGAACAAGTGAGCCTCCGATCACTTGTTCTTCTGAATTGGGTTCTATAATTCCCGCTCTCTCTTTCAAAACAGTCTGAACACGTGCAGCCACCAGCCAACATCCATTTACTATCCAACTTAAAACTCACAGAACAAATTTTTCATCTTCCTCGTTTATTCATTCAACTGCCGTTTTCTGGAACAACCTTCCTTCATACGTATTTTCTGAAAATTACAGTCTACAGAAGTTCAAGTCCAATGTCAACAAATATCTTCTTTCGCCTTCTCAACCTCCAACCCAAGCACGGTACTAAGTACTATAGGCTCTAATACCTCTCGTGTTTCGGGTTTACATAAAAAAAAAAAAAAAAAAATCTATCCTACTCTTCAAACTCTGATAGATACCAATCAAAACACTAGTTTGTGCCTAATTTATTCCCACACCCTCCTAGGCTAGATCATGTCCTGTTCCAGAAAGATCTACAAACATTTCACAAGTTGTACATTTTTTTGGCTGTGATGCCTTGAAGAATCGACCCCTTTGGTTCTCTCTGAGCACTTCCACCACTTTGTGCCTGTTGCTTTGCCACTCTAGTCTGGGCATGATTTCATTTAAATACAAATTAATTGATTAACAATGAAAATTAATAAGGTTAATAAATTTAATTGATTAAATGACAATACTACACAAATCTAATGCAGTGATACATATTACACTATCTAGTTTTATGTTTTACCTTACGCTATCAAGTTTTTGATATATACGTTACGCTGTACCGTTATTGTTGTTGTTATTGTTATTTAGGAGCATTAGCAACTAAGGCCATATTGCTCCGGAGATATGCGGTGGTCATTCCCTGACCTTTCCGCATCCTCCGTATTTGGTCGCTTTACCGTAACAATCATAATGTTAAATTAGTTATACCCTTAGTTAAATACAAAAAGATATATGTCCATTCAAACAACTTATTTCTCACAATTAAAAACCTACTATTCTTCTGCATTACTGGTTACATTCCGCAATATTTGCACAAAAAAACCGATATGATAGCAATATGAGTAGCGAGTTGGAACTTACAAAATCACCAGTCAAATTGAAAAAATAAGCTAACAAATGCGACTAAGACTATTTAATCTGTTTGTATAACACAATTTAATATGTTAATTAACCAAGATTATTCAAATTATTAATAATTTGAATAATCTTGGTTATTCAAATTATTAATAATTTGAATAATGACTTGATTAATTTATTAATCTTGATTAATAAATATTATTAATTAATCAAAAAATATTCATAAAATTTATCAGTTTGCAGGAGCTCAAAAAAAAAAGTCTATGACTTGGCACTTATAATCTCATTCCTAGTCTTTTTTCCATAGTGTCTGACAGAGCCAAACCAAAAAGTGATTGGAATTTTTTTTCACCCATTCACTGAAGGATTAAGATCCATTAAAGGAACCATTAATATGTACTCTAAAATGCAATACTCCCATCTCCCAACCAACTATTTTAACAGTGGACAACGTGATGCAATTCAAAGATTCAGCCAACCAGAATTATTTTCTGCATGTATAAATTTATATATTCAAAAGCTTACCCTTTCAAAGAGGGGCATCTGAAGAAAATCGGGACTAGTATTGTGTAGCCTTTGCAAAGTATGGCTAAGGTCATATGTAGAAGAGAAATAAAAATAAGCTGTCTGTAAAACTCCATGAATCATGGAGAGATAAAGTTTGTTATGCTGGTTCTGAAAAAGAAAAATTTTTTTCTTAAATCTTCATGGAATAGACATTAAAATATAACAAATATACATTAAATTATATATTAAAATATAAAATTAAATTATTAATTATTCTTATCAAGTATTAAAAAATCAGAAAAAATGTATTATCCATTACAGGGTGATCAAATACAAGAGGTTCACACACACAAAAAAAATGTTCAAGACACAAAAACTAAAATAACAAGTACATACAGGAAGAGTGGTTATATGTAAGAATTATGATTATAAACATTTTACACTCTACTAATCTGGCCTGAAATCTATCAACTATTTCAATAACCACTTTTACAGAGTTGCTTCTTTACTAAAATCTGCTTTCTTTGATCATTCTTTATGATTGTGACCCCATATTCCTCTAATAAATGTAGTTTCAAGACTGTTAGGTTTTTGGAACAACAACGTTGCATTACAATCAATTTGCATAATTTAAATAAAATAACTAAATACCTTTCTGAGCTGTGCAGTTCCTACTTTAAAATAAGTTTAAATAACAACAAAAATAAGTTTGCTATTTATATCTACTACATTATGAAACAGTGAAGTGAAGTGAATCCTGAATTTCAGTTCAAGACAATGATTCCAGTGTTATTCCAACTGAACAATTAAAAATTGGTAATAATCATGAAAGAAGAAGGAGATGCAAACCCATTTATTTTAACTGGTAAACCAGCCAGCAGACTTAGCAAGGAGCAGTCTTCATGGGGGGGTATAGACACATACTATACACATAGTATAGTACAGGTGACCCCCCACTTAACGCTTAACGCTGATAATTCATTCCGGAAAAACAGAGCACTAAGTGAATCCGCGCTAAGCAAGCTCCGCATTCCCATAAGGCAACATATGTATTTGTAAGTTGCAGTTGGATATTTCCTAATCAATAATAAACAGTGGTGAAAAGATATACAAATGTCGGTCAAAATATTTAATATTCAAATATTTGTACATATAAAATATTCTGCATTACATATATATAATTATGTGGTAACTACTTACGTATCAAAATAAAAACTTAAGATTCCAATTAAAATCATGAATTTAATTGATCT
Organism: Mastigoproctus giganteus; assembly: GCF_048544385.1. Lineage (NCBI taxonomy): Eukaryota > Metazoa > Arthropoda > Arachnida > Uropygi > Thelyphonidae > Mastigoproctus > Mastigoproctus giganteus. The sequence continues at coordinate 61,346,954 of NC_143584.1, read as the reverse complement.
AAATTGATTTTAATTGATTTAATTTAATTGATGAATTTAAGCATGAAAAATGTGTCGATTTTGGGTTGAACTTTGGCCCTCTTCTAAATAAACTAAAAGGGGTATTAATTTTAAATCCCCCGCAGCGTTACCATCCAACAATAAAGTCACCCGATCCTTTGCCGCTTTGAAACCTGGCATGTTTTTTGCTTCTTTCAATATGAAACTTCTTTTAGGCATTAGTGTCCACAAAAGTCCTGCTTCATCTATGTTATAAACTTATTGAGAAGTATAACACACAATACCCCTCTTCGATAATTTTAACAAGTTCTTTTTTGAAAGTTTTGGCTCCTTGATCTGCACTTGCGGCTTCTCCCTAGATTTTAAATCTATTCAATCAGCCCTTACCAGTTTTAAATGGTTCCACATTTTTTTTTTTTGGTGAGTTTTCTTCAGATCATCATATTGGCTAATCTCTCTCTCTCTCTCTCTCTCTCTCTCTCTTTTATAATATTTAACTTAACTGAATTCTGCATTGGACATTATCTTCAATAAAATTAGTTAAAAGTCTTTTCCATTTCAATCCTAATAGCCGGCCTCGCCCTAGTTGCTTTCAGTGGAACAGCTATGTTTCCCGCTGCTAAAATTAATTCTTTATTTTTTTATAATTGTTCTTACAGTTAAACTTGCAAGTCCTAAATTACCGCACATATCTGCTTGTCGCTGATGGGAATCGATTCGCTTCAAAACATCTAATTTAATTTTCAAATTCAGTCTTTTTCTTACATTTATAGTCTTCGTACTGCGCCCAGACATTGCTTTTTCATTCTTATCGGCCATTATTAACTCTTCGAAAATGTAACTGCGTTGGTTGCATTAATTACGTAAACTGTCCGATATGCACGATGTCTAGTACTGTACTGAGTGATGACTAGACTTTGGATAAATGCATATAACGCAAATATTTCAAGCAATAAAATTGATCATTTTTTAAAATGTTGATCTCGGAACTACGTAACTAGTGACTGTACTGCAATTAAATTAGCGTGCGAGAAAATTTCACTAAGCGTGGGAATTCACAAGTCAGCGTGGGAAACGTTTTAATGCTGTTTTGCTATTTATTTTCAAGCTATCAACTCCATCAAATGAACCGATTTCGTTAAATATGTAAAAATGCAATCTGTAAAAGAGCATTATAGTGATCTTATGACAGCGTTATAGTCAGATACGAGTTATAATATAAGAACAGCGTTATAGCAAATAAGCATAAAGCGAACCGCATTATAACGGGGGCCTGCTGTATGTGTCTGACGAATGGCAGCACCTGAAACGTCAATTGAACCCCACCATGTTTCGTTCCGGTGATTGAGGACATGCCTGTAGGTAGTAAAAAAAAAGTAAGCATAAAATAAACCATTTTGGGTTAAATTAGGAATTCAATTTGAAGGAAATTTTGTTTAGAGGTATATATTCTTTAAAAATAGGAGAACCATTTAGAAATAGTTAACCATTCAACTGTTTGCAAGAAAAAGGAATTATACAACCTTAAACAAATAGTTATACAAACTGTTTGCGACAAAAGATGGGGGTGTACACATAGTGTACAGTGTTTGGGGAGGGGGCACCATGGTTGGTTTCCCACAACTGCACCTAAGTACTCTTGTGAAGTATACATTACTCTGTAAAAGTCAGACAAAAGTATTGTGTATGGTATGTGAAAAGTATTACGTAGGATTCTGTTGTTGTGGTCTGGCTTTTGGCTGTAGGGCCCCTAATCGGATCCCACATTGCTCAAACCACGGTTAGGAGATAAGCCAGGCTGCTCATTATTCTCTGGCACAGGTCTTGCCACTTAATTGCCTAAGCTTTTAGTGGCAGGGCCTTAAAAAAAAAAAGTGGGAGGGTAAAGTTAGAAATATTGGGGATGTAGAATGAAGACAAGCCCAAGAATGAATGGAGAAACTTCATTAAGAAAGTTGAGGTAGGGGAGTGGGAGTGAAAGTGCACTGGGTAATGGAACCCAGTGCAGATTGCCAAGAGGCCAATGGTTACTGGCAAGTACGGTCCTAGAGTAGGTAATGCCTAGTCCATTAATGGTCAGCGTCAAAATCAGGTAGGATCAGCATCCATATCAGGTAGAGTCGTAGTCAGGTTAGAATTCTCCTGTTTTCATTGTCAGGGTCATTTCTTGAGAAAGCATAGTACAGGCTGTAGCAATGCAGCTAGGATTGAGGTTTGTGAGTGCAGTGTATCCTAGGAGGTGTCCAGTGTTGGAGTTAGTGGGTTTTGGTCTTGAAGTTGCTGATTCAGGATACTTATGGTTTTCCTTCTGTTCAAAAGGTTCTGTGCAAAATTTGAGAAAAACATATAGTTGTCTTTGGTTCAGATCAATATATGCTCCTGGTCCTTTGTAAGGTTGGTGATCTGTGTAATCAGAATTGACCTCAAATCTTCATATCTCTTACTGTGGAGAGTCGAAAACGCAATGCCCATAGATGTTAATTTTTCTTGTATTGATCTGTGTCCCTTTAATTCAGAAGGTACGTGGTATACAATCTGGGCGAAAACCAGGATTGAGCTTTCAGGAAGGTGAAAGCGACCTCCGGTATAAATTTCCTTGTGATTTCGCCCTTTGTATACGGGGATCCATCGGACATGCCAGACATGCGGCATGTGAGCAAGGAGACACCTTTTCTTCACCTTTGGATTATTTCCTGGGTTCGTGATGAATCCAATTATAGTTCTGGATAGTCCCTTTGAGAGATGATAAAGCATTCTGCACCTTATGATCGAGGGGAAGAGCCCCACCAAGAACTTGGAGAGCAGAGGTGCTCACCATACAGCATCATCATCAGCCATTTTCAATCCACTGCAGGATGAAGGCCTCTCCAGCAACTTTCCAGTTCCTTCTGTTTTGAGCACTGGCCATCCATTTACTACTCAAAAACTCATGAATTTCATCTATCCATCTCCGCCTTTGTCTTCCAGGTTTTCTTCTAGCTCCTCTTGGGTACCATTCTGTTATTTTCTTAGTCCATCTGTCATCATGTCTTCGAGCTATGTGTCCTGCCCAAGACCATTTTAGTTCTTTAGTTTTGATAAGAATGTCCTTTACTTGAATTTGCTGCCTAATCCATGTGTTTCTCTTCTTATCTAACAGTCTGATTCCCAATATAATTCGTTCCATTCTTCGCTGTGTAGTTCTTAGCTTCTCTTCCATTCTTTTGGTGAGTGCCCAAGTTTCACTTCCATAAGTCATGGTGGGGAGTATACATTGATTCATTATTTTACGTTTCAGGCAAACTGGGATATTGCTCTTCAGTATGTGACTATATTTCCTGAATGCTATCCATCCAAAATTTATTCTTCTCTTGACTTCCAGCCATTTATCATTATTACAGCTAATAACTTGTCCCAGATAAGTATATGACTCCACCTTTTCAATTACTGCTCCTTCAATCATTATTTCCCTTTCCGTGGCATACTTGTTCATCATTACTTTTGTTTTAGCCATATTCATCTTTAGTCCAAAATCCTTACTAACTGTGCATAACTGATTAAGATTTTCCTCTAATTCTTTGGGATCGTGGCTTATGACCACAATGTCATCTGCAAATCGTAAATGGTTTAGGTACTCTCCGTTCACATTGACTCCTTTCTGCGACCAGTCTAATCTTCTGAAAGCTTCCTCAAGGGCAGCAGTAAACAGCTTCGGAGATATTGTGTCTCCTTGTCGAACTCCTTTCTCGATTTTAAATTTGCTACTGTCTTTGTCTAGTCTAATAAAGGATGTAGCACTCTCATATAATTTCTTCAAAATCATAATATATGGAGTATCTATGCCTTGTCTTTCCAGTGCCCGAAACATTGCCTTATGCTGTATGGAGTCAAATGCCTTTTCATAATCCACAATTGCCAGGCATAATGGTGTTTTATATTCATTTGCTTTCTCCATTAGCTGTGATATTATGTGAAGGTGATCCATAGTTGAGAATCCTGTCCTAAAGCCAGCCTGCTCTTTCGGTTGATTCTCATCAAGTATTCTTTCTAATCTGTTAGTAATGACCCTTGTGAACAACTTGTAGATATGGGATAACAAGCTAATTAGTCTATAATTTCCAATTTCTGATTTATCTCCTTTCTTATGCAGCAAAACTATGATTGCATTATTCCACTGCTTAGGCATCGCACCTTTTCTAATGCACTTTGTGAAGAGCCTTGCCAGTTTTTGTGTTATGTCTGTTCCTCCCAATTTTAACAACTCTACAGTAACTTCATCTTCCCCCGGGGCTTTCCGATTCTTCATTTTCTTCAATGCATGTTCTACCTCATCAAGAAGAATATCGGGTATGTCGTATGTGTTGCTACTTTGCAATCCATCTTCCCCACTGCTGGTATCATTCCCTCGCTCCTTGTATAATTCTCTATAGTAGTCTTCTGCTATTTGAATTATGCCTTCTCTGCTGTTTATAAGTACACCATCGCTATTCTTCAGTTTCAGTATCATTTGTCTTTCTGTATTACTGCTCATGGCTGCTGATTTAAATCCTTTGTTTTCACTTAATGCTTGTTCTACTTTTTTTGTGTTAAATCTTCTTATGTCCTCTCTGAGTCTCTTTCTAATGGCTTTGCATAACTCAGTATACTCAATTTTCTCCCTGTCAGTGTTTTTCTTGCTATTCATTTGTCGTCTTTGGTTCATCATGACAAGTGTTTCTTGACTAATTTTTTCTTCTTTGGATTTCTGTTTCCCTACAGGTTTCTTGGGCTTTATCACTTTCAAAAAGTTGTAATATTCCTCGTCGATATCTTGGTCCTCAGCAGTCTGCAGAAGCTCATACTTGTTCTTAAGTTCCAGTACATACTGCTTTTTCTCCTCTTCTGTTATCTCAAAGACCTTTGTATTATTTACTCGATTCAGTTTTTTCCTTTCCTTTCCTACATCTATATCAAGTGTACATCTTACCATTCTGTGATCACTTCCAACATTTATCTTATTCAGGACGGTAACATCATTCACAATATATCTTCTGTTAGTGAGGATGAAGTCGATTTCATTAGTTGTTAATCCATTTGGACTCTTCCATGTCCACTTTCTGTTCACCCTTTTCTTGAAAAAAGTGTTCATTACTGACATTCCTTGAGATTCTGCAAATTCCACAAGTCTTTCACCTCTTTTATTTCTTTCACCAATTCCAAAATTTCCTATAGTTCCTCTTTCTGCGCTGTTTTGCCTTTTTCCAACCTTAGCATTGAAGTCCCCCATAATGATAGTGTAGTGGGTTTTCTGCTCATCTAAGTGATCACTAAGAAGTGGCTGGCAAGAAAACAGCTTTGTAGAACGGGACCAAGGTGAGACGATTCAGACCCCAGTCACTGTGGGTGACTCTTGCCAACAAGGCTATTTAATTCCAGATTTTTGTTTGATTATACTGCAGATATGGGAGAAAAGAGAGCTTAGAGTCGAGAATTACTCCAAGATATTTTAGCAGGGTGCAGAATTTTATGGTTTTCCCACTGATCTTGATCTGCTGTGGACTGGCTGGGTTTCAGTTTTGTCAGCCAAGATTGTTAGGTTAAGATGGATGGCCCAATCCCGGAGGATCCAGAATACTCGACTGGCTTTGACTTCAAGTTTTGATCTTAGCAGTCACGGAGAGAATAATATCATCCGAATAGGCCTGGGAGTTCATTGGTCCCATGTCTTGGTTGAGCAACTTGTCCAGCAGGTTGGACCCATGACCGAGTCCTGCGGGCAGCCCTTATGTATTTTCCTGGTAAGTTTGGAATATGAGGGCACCATGCAGATGGATCCATTGCCGAAGTAGGAATTAATGCAGGGAAATAGATTGTAGGGAATTTGAGCTCTTCTGAACCTGCCCAGGATGCTCAGCCACCAAAGTCAGTCAAACGCCCCAGAAAATCAACAAAAATAGCAAGGAAATACTTCTTGGTTGTTGCTTGGATGGACATGATGAGATTTATTGAATGCATCCACCACCACCACTAAGCACCCTGGACAAAACCAAACTGATTATTGGCTTGCAGGTTAGCATTTGCGTAGTGTTTGTCTACTCTGAGAAATATTAGCCTCTCAAAAAGTTTGCTGATAACTGTCAGGAGGGCAAAGGGTCTGTATGAAGTTGGCTGTTGTGGTGGTTTGTTTGAGTTTTTAAGAAGCCTAAGATTGGCATTTTTCTAATCCTGTAGGAAGGATCCTTCCGCAAGACAGTGGTGGAACAGGTTGAGAAGAAGTGTCTGGTTATGGTCAACCACGTTCCTAACAATCTCGGGCTCAAGGAGATCAGGGCCTGGGCATTTTCGGTTCTGTAGCTTGGAGACTGCTGGCTGGAGCTGTGAAAGATTCCTTCCACAAGATAGTGGTGGAACAGGTTGAGAAGAAGAGTCTGGTTATGGTCAGCCAGCTTCCTAACAATCTCGGGCTCAAAGAAATCTGGGCCTGGGCATTTTCGGTTCTGTACCTTCGAGACTGCTAGCTGGAGCTCCTCAAGTGTAAAAGGCTCTTCTATTGCCAGTATGGAGTATTCATTGTTGGTAGCACAGGGCTTGTCCAGGTGTAAGGCTTGTGATGGAAGGCTGAAAGATGGTATCCAAGATATTATTGATTGATTGCTCCCATGCAGTGGTCATTGTGCCCTGTGGAGTGATGGTGGAAATGATTACCTTGCCTCTGGGGAATTTATTGGTGGTAACTCTGTATAACATTCCCCAAAGGTCAGCATTGCCAGTCAAGGCTACCAGGTGCTCCCATGACATAATTTTTCTTTGTCAGATCAGGGCCGTGTAAGAGTTCCTGCCACTCTGAATTGCTGCCAGAGTGCGTCAACCTTTGCTTGAAGCCACGATCTTCTAGCCCATTGAAAGAGTTTCCTTTTATTGTTGACTTCCCAAATGAGACACTGCAGCTCCGGAGAACACCAGGGCACAGCACAGGAGGAAGGGTTCTTCCACTGGAAAACAGAACTGCAGGCATTTGTGATGCCTCTCGTCACCATTCTCTGATGTGTTGGGGTCCTGGAAGTTGTGGCTTTCTGCAGACAGCGATGCAGCAGAGTTGTCTAGAACTGTAAAAAGGTCATTCTAATTGCCGCTATCTATTTTATATCTGATGAACATTGATCTAGCCATTAGTTGTGGTTGTTGTTGGGTTGTTGACATGTTGTAGGTTATAGCACGGTGGTCTGAGGTGGTCCAGGATTCTCGGACACACCAGCCAGACCTGACATTTATGTACCCTGACATTTATCTGTAGGCCAAGGGGATATCAATGTTCGCTTCCCGGAGAGTGGAAGAGAAGGTCAATAGATTATTGGGTCTGTTGAGGATGCTGAGATGGGTATAAAAGATGAACTCCTCCAGCTGTTGTCTGTAGTGGGAGCTGCTGTGATCAGAGTTTGTGAACCATGACGGATATCAGCAGTTCACATCTGCACCAACGATGATTTTTTCATCAGGGAACAGTTACCTGAACAGTGACTATATTGTTCAGGTAACTGATCGTTGGAAAAATGTCCTCTCCAGATCTGGAATAAATGAATATGATGTAAAAGGTACCTAGAGGGCTAATGATAAGGGAACACACCGCCCAGGCCATGCAAAGATTGGATATTCTTGCAGTGGTGAGATGTGGCTTCCTCATAGCAATGAATGCCCAAGCAGTCTCGTCATCTGCCTAGATGATTCTGTAGGAGAGTGGGTTGCCCCCCCCTTCTCGGCGTGAGTGTAGGATTCTTATAAGATTAGGATGTCAATGCTTTCCTAGTGTGCGATTAATTTCAGTTTGTCTGCACAACTTTTGCCCTCTGTGCATTAATCTGTAGAAATGTTATCTGCTGGATATTAAAAAGTTTAAAATGTAGACCCATAGTCAGTTTTTAATTGTTGAGTCCTCTTTGCCTTCAAGCAGACTGGGCAGCTATTGTCTGATTGAATGATCATGTAGGAGTTTTAAGCTTTTGCAATTAGCACAGATAGGTCCTTCAGCCTTGTTGAGGCAGTCCCTATACTCATGCCCCCTCTAGATGCAGTGCCTGCATGTCAACTCAACCTCGGTGCAGGTGTGTGTGTGTGTGGAAACCTGCAACACTTGAAGCATTTGGGGACAGCCACGTGCTCCTTAAAGCAGTGGCTGCCCCAATCAATATAAATCATATCCTGGGTTCTAATCATAATCCCATTATATAAGGCTATTGTTAGACCACACTTGGAATACTGTGTTCAAGTACGGAGACCGAACTTAAAAAGACATTGTTCTTCTTCTTGAAAGGGTCCAAAGATGGGTAACTCACCTGGTGAGATTGGCAAAAAGGGAGTCATGTGAGGAAAGACTTCGAATATATGGGTTGCGGAGCTTGGAAACTAGGCACCTTAGAGGAGACTTGATTGAGGTGTTTAAGGCTTTGAGAGGCATAAGCAAAATGAATAAGGACGAAATTTTCATGGTTATAAATGATTCTAGAACTAGGGGTCATAATTTCAAGTTGTGGGGGGGGAGATGTTTAGACTGGATTGCAGGAAGTTTTATTTTAGTCAGCGAGTTATAAATTAGTGGAATAAGTTCTCTACATGTGTGGAAGAGGCTGACAGTCGGGAAATTCAAAGGTCAGCTGGATAATTACCTAAGGGAGGAGGGAAATGCATAGGTTGTCCATTTTCTTTTCTCTTATTAATTTTTATCATTTTTTAAAAAACTTTCTTCATATTATTATTAATTTGTTTTTAAATTTTCTTCTTTTCATTATTAATTTGTTTTTATTCTTATTATTGTTATTTTTTTTTGGCTGGTGCAGAATAAGGCATAGACTTCCGAGCACCATGTGGCCATTACTAATACTAATTGTGTTCCATACCTGGGGGGGAGAGTTCAAACATCCATGGAGTTGGCTAAAGGCAAACTTCTGCACATCTATCCTACAACTGTGCTACCAGTCCTGGATTTAGTGTGGTGTTTTGTTTCACTCTATGGTTGCATCAAGATGTGCTGCCTGGATATTTCGGTAGTAGACTTCTTCGGTAAAGTCAAATAGGCTTGAACTGCTGTCCACCAAAAACGCATGTGCGCCTTTGTCCACATCAAAGACAATGACTGACTGAGGGTTTTTTTTTCCTTCAGCTGTTCTACCATCAGTCCCATTTTGAGGATAGCGGGGTTGTTTAGTATGTTTTCAATTCCTTGCTGAGTTTTTGTTTCTATAAGTGTTCCGATGTTGCGGGTTTTTCTAATAGATTTGATTCGTGTGGTCTTGAATTTGTCTTGGAGATTGGTCACAACTTTGTTTTTAACCTCATCAACTGGGCTTTAGTTCTTGATGTACTGGTTTTAAGATGACAATATTCAGAGTTTTCAATAAAGTCTTCCTTGCTTGATTGGTCATCTCATGATTCGGTTTATTGATCCTCAGAGCATCTGCATATGAACGACGGCACTGAGACCATTTGTTCTCCTCATTCTTCAAGATAGGCCTCCAGGTTGCGTATTTAGAAGAGATGCCATCTTCCAGCATATTATTATAATTTCACCTAGGACTGCCATAGAGATTTGATTGTTGGAGTTGGCCATTACCTTTTCCATCTCATAGTGGAGAGCTAGAATCTGGTTCAGGAGAGGGCCCTAGGAGGATAGGATCCATGATGGGGCATTGTCACTTTGAACAGGGGGCAATCAGGTGCATCTGTTGAGTCGCTAGTCTGTCAGTCCCATTATCTTGTTTCTTCTGACTCTTTTTGAGTTTATTTTTGCACATAGGTTTAGGCCTGCTTTCCTCCGGAATCGCATTAGCATTAGTAAAGATGCCAGAAAGCAAGCTTATATAGCATCAGCCAAAAACAAAAAAAAATCTAATTTCAGCCAACTCGCACCAAATGTTTGTCTAGTTCTGCCTTGAATCTATTTAAGCTATAAACTTCTACGACAGATGGCAGTTTGTTCCAGTAATCAATCACACAATGGCTAAAGGCAAACTTCTGCACATCTATCCTACAACTGACTTTCCTCAATTTGAATTTATGCCCTCTCAGGCAACTATTCTGAGCAAGAGGGCGAATACCATCTGCATTGAGCATTCTCAAACCATTCAAGGCTTTATACGCCTCAATCAGATCCCAACGCATGTGCCTAGTCTCCAGACACTGTAATTCGCAAAACTTAAGCCCTTCTTCATAAAAGCAAACCTTTGTTCAATTCACTAATCTTGTTGCCCTTCTGTATACTCGCTCCAGCAGTGCTACATCCTTCCTAAAATGATGCCTCCAGAACTGTATACAGTACTCAAGGTGTGGCCTGACCACTGCCTTATACAAGGGGATAATCACCTCCTTATCCCTGGTAGAAAAATTCCTGTATATCATTGACAACACACCATGAGCTACTCTTGCAGACAGTCTGCACTGCTCAGAAAACTTTATATCTGCCTGTACAATTACCCTCGGGTCCTTTTCATTCTCTACCACTGTCAGTATAGTACCACACAGTTGATACGTTACTCTGGGGTTACTGCTTCCCATATGCAGTACTTTACATTTGTCAATGTTAAACTTCAGTTGCCAACTCTCAGCCCATCGGCTCAACTTTTCTAGATCCTGTTACAGCAGCGTACTTTCATTAGTGTCATTAACAACCCTACCAACCTTTGTATCATCTGCAAACTTGAACATTAAGTCTGATATACCATCATCAATATCATTAATAAATACAGAAAACAACAATGGACCCAACTGAACACTGAGGAACTCCACTAATAACAGTTTCCATTGATCACCACTCTCTCTGTCTTCTCCCACTTAACCATCCCTTTTTCCATTGCAGCAATTTGACCCCAATGCCAGACTGCACCAATTTGTGCAGCAGTCTTCCATGTGCAACAATATCAAAGGCTTTTCTAATATCCAAATATATGATATCAAAGTAATTTCCTGCATCCGGTTCCTTTTTGTGACACATCATAATATCCAATCAAATTCGTCAGACAAGACTTCCCCTTAACAAAACCATACTGTGGCCAAGCTATAACTGAAGTCTTGTCTAGATTGTCTTGTCATGCATTAAGAATCTGCAGATAAATGAACCATTAGGTGGCAGTAATCACAGTGTGCTGAAGTAGGATTTACTCAAAAAGGTAACTACCATTAGGGGTAAAGGGAAGGGTTATTGCTTTCGTAAAGGCGACTACGATGGACTGAGACAGTATTTAAATTCTATACAGTGGGACCAACTGATGATGTTACCAACAGCAAATTAAAAATAGGAAGCATTCAAAGAACTTATCTTGGAAGCTACTAGGCTTTACATACCAACTAAGAAATATTCTTCAAGGTTTAGGCATGAATGGATGTCAGATGAACTAATGAGGCATATGGCAGAGAAGAAAAATGCATGGGATACATACAAATTAACACGTGACACAGAAGCCTATGATAGATACAAGTTGATCTGTAACCAAGTTACAAAGGAGGTTAGGCAGGCGAAGGCAGATTACGAGAAATCTTTGGCAAGGGATGCAAAGAAAAACAGCAAAGAGTTCTTTACTTATGTAAACTCTAGAAGGAAGGGGATGAATCAGATTGGTCCACTTGATATCGATGGGTCAACTGTTGATGATCCTGCTCAGGTAGCTAACAAACTAAATGAATATTTTGCATCGACATTCACACATGAGGAGTTATTCAGCGAGGGGAATGCCAGAGGTGTATTCGACTCTGGCAGTAAGCAAGAGAATCTTGTAATAACTGAGAGTAAAGTGGAGGAGAAATTGTTGAAGATAAACACAAGAAAGGAACCTGGGGTGGATGGGATCTATCCAGTTATATTAAAGGTGGCAGCAAAGGAAGTAAGCAAACCCTTAGCCATAATTATGAGAGCTTCCTTGTACTCAGGGGAGGTACCCATGGACTGGAGATGTGCAAATGTGACCCCAATTCACAAAGGAGGATCAAAGGCTGACACAAGTAATTATAGACCTGTGAGTTTCACTTCTGTTCCCGGAAAATTAATGGAGGCACTGGTTAAAGAAGCACTGCAGGATCATCTAGACAAGACTTCTGTTATAGCTCGGTTTTGTTAAGGGGAAGTCTTGGTTTTGTTAAGAGGAAGTCTTGCCTGACCAATATGATTGTATACTATGATGCAATCACAAAAGAACTGGATGCAAGGGAATAACTTTGATATTATATACTTGGATCTTAGAAAGGCTTTTGATACTGTTGCACATGGAAGACTGCTGCACAAATTGGAGCAGTGTGGCATTGGAGGCAAATTGCTGCTATGGATAAAGGGATGGTTGAGGGGGAGAAGACAGAGAGTTGTAATCAATGGACACTGCTCATCGTGGACTAATGTTATTAGTGGAGTCCCTCAGGGTTCAGTATTGGGGCCTTTATTGTTTTCTGTATTTATAATTGATATTGATGATGGTATATCAAGCTTAATGTCCAAGTTTGCAGACGATATGAAGGTTGGCAGGGTTGTCAAGGCCACTACTGACACTATGCTGCTGCAACAGGATCTGGAAAGGTTGAGCAGATGGGCTGAGAGGTGACAAATGAAGTTTAACATTGACAAATGTAAAGTACTACATATGGGAAACAGTAACCCCAGAGCAACGTATCAACTCTGTGGTACTACACTGACAGTGGTAGAGAATGAAAAGGACCTGGGGGTGGTGGTGCAGGCAGATATGAAGTTCTCTGAGCAGTGCAGACGAGCTGCAAGAGTAGCTCATGGTGTCTTGTCAATGATATACAGGAATTTTTCTAGCAGGGATAAGGAGGTGATTATCCCTTGTATAAGGCAATGGTCAGGCCACACCTGGAGTAAGGTATACAGGTCTGGAGCCCTCATTTCAAGAAGGTTGTAGAGCATAACCTCTCCAGAGTGATGACCAACTATTGTAACATACTTTATGGATGACTGGTTTGAAATTGGTATATGGAAATTGAAAAGGCTTTAATATAGAAGTATCTGGTTGTTTGGCTGCAAGATCTGCTTTTTCATTTCCTGCTATCCCACAATGCCCTGGGATCCAACAGAATGTCACAATTTGGTTTGACTGATTACATGCAAGTAATTTAGAATGTATTTCTTTTATTACAGGGTGAGAGGAGTTGGTATTACTGCTTATGGTGGAGACAGCACCGAGAGAGTAAGTGCATATTAAAGCAGATGGAATTAGTCGTTCAATAATGTGATCCAGAGCTAAGTTTATAGCATAAAACTCAGCAATGAAGATACTGCATTCTACTGGAAATGAGAGAGAGAGAGAGAGAGAGAGAGATGGTGAATGATGGGAATATTACCACAGTACGTACTTGGGCCTCAGTTTTTGATCCATCTGTATAGATTTCACAAGCCTGTGAATGAGAAAGAGAATAAGTTGCATGTAACTGTGTGATATTGGAATGAGACAGGGTGTTCTTTCCCCACCATTAAAATAGCCATCATATATTGCACAGATATTTGTCGAGGGTGGATTTGGTGGTGTCATGTCCTGAAATATATTGCAGATTTCTATATTCCATGATTGAGCCAGTTCCTTAAATCTCAGTGGAGCCAGTCGGTTTTCATTTGGTTTACTGTTGTAAAATGTCTCCTATTCGGTATTGTACAGACATCTCCAACTAGGGTGGGAGGGAAGACTACAAATTTTTGCAGCATATATCAGAAGTATAGTTTTTCTGCAAAGATGTAAGGGAGGTTCATGGGCTTCGATGTAAGGGCTCTGAAATGGGGAGGTTCTGAAAGCCCCCAGAGCAACTCTCAGAACACTGTGCTTGATGGTGTTTAATCGCTCTAAAGTACTTTTTCTAGCAGAGTCATACACTGGAGAACCATAGTCAAAGTGAGGCCTGATGAGAGCTCTATAAAGATGGATGAGGGTATGTAGATCAGAGCCCCATTACAGGGATGACACACACCAGAGGATGTTCAATTTCTTCAAGCAGATAGTTCGAAGGTTGGCCACATATGCTTGAAAGTTCAGTTTCTTATCTGGTATCAGGCCAAGAAAAGACAGTGTTGTTGTTATTTCGTTTTTAGGAGCATTAGCAACTAAGGCCATATTGCTCCGGGGATATGCGGTGGTCATTACCCTGACCTTTCCGCATCCTCCATATTTGGTGGTCATGGGCTCGAACCCCGGTCTAATCAAGAGGCGTGTGCTACGCACTGCTGCTCCTGCCCACCTGGCTATGGAGGCGCCAACAGACAGTGTGAGCAAGAGGTACTGGCATGTTATTTATCGTTAGCTCTGGATCAGAATGAAGTGACAGAAGTTTGCAGAAATGAGTGGTGGTGGATTTATGTTCAGCGAGATGGTATCCATTGCATAAGGTCCAGGAATGAATTCTAGTTCGAACAATTTGCAGCTGTCTTTCGATGTTATTCATACTTTGCGATTGACAGGATAGGGTGAGGTCATCAGCATACATGTATACTTCAATCATTTTTGGAAGATCTTCCAATATATTGTTGATCCTGATAGCAAATAGGGTTGGACTCAATATCAAACCGTCTTCTTGAATGTGAGATGCTGACAGCATGTTTCGATATTGGACTTGAAATGTGCGTAATTTTAAAAAGTTCTGAATTATTAAAGGGAGGTAGCCTCTCTGTCCTAACCGATGCATATCTTTAATGATATCATGATGCCATCATCATCATCATCATCATCAGCCATTTTCAATCCACTGCAGGATGAAGGCCTCTCCAGCAACTTTCCAGTTCCTTCTGTTTTGAGCACTGGCCATCCATTTACTACCCAAAAACTCATGAATTTCATCTATCCATCTCCGCCTTTGTCTTCCAGGGTTTTCTTCTAGCTCCTCTTGGGTACCATTCTGTTATTTTCTTAGTCCATCTGTCATCATGTCTTCGAGCTATGTGTCCTGCCCAAGACCATTTTAGTTCTTTAGTTTTGATAAGAATGTCCTTTACTTGAGTTTGCTGCCCAATCCATATGTTTCTCTTCTTATCTAACAGTCTGATTCCCAATATAATTCGTTCCATTCTTCGCTGTGTAGTTCTCAGCTTCTCCTCCATTCTTTTGGTGAGTGCCCAAGTTTCACTTCCATAAGTCATGGTGGGGAGTATACACTGGTTCATTATTTTACGTTTCAGACAAACTGGGATATTGCTCTTCGGTATGTGACTATATTTCCTGAATGCTATCCATCCAAAATTTATTCTTCTCTTGACTTCCAGCCATTAATCATTATTACAGCTAATAACTTGTCCCAGATAAGTATTTGACTCCACCTTTTCAATTACTGCTCCTTCAATCATTATTTCCCTTTCCGTGGCATACTTGTTCATCATTACTTTTGTTTTAGCCATATTCATCTTTAGTCCAAAATCCTTACTAACTGTGCATAACTGATTAAGATTTTCCTCTAATTCTTTGGGATCGTGGCTTATGACCACAATGTCATCTGCAAATCGTAAATGGTTTAGGTACTCTCCGTTCACATTGACTCCTTTCTGCGACCAGTCTAATCTTCTGAAAGCTTCCTCAAGGGCAGCAGTAAACAGCTTCAGAGATATTGTGTCTCCTTGTCGAACTCCTTTCTCGATTTTAAATTTGCTACTGTCTTTGTCTAGTCTAATAAAGGAGGTAGCACTCTCATATATTTTCTTCAAAATCATAATATATAGGGTATCTATGCCTTGTCTTTCCAGTGCCCAAAACATTGCCTTATGCTGTATGGAGTCAAATGTCTTTTCATAATCCACAAATGCCAGGCATAATGGTGTTTTATATTCATTTGCTTTCTCCATTAGCTGTGATATTACGTGAAGGTGATCCATAGTTGAGAATCCTGTCCTAAAGCCAGCTTGCTCTTTCGGTTGATTCTCATCAAGTATTCTTTCTAATCTGTTAGTAATGACCCTTGTGAACAACTTGTAGATGTGGGATAACAAGCTAATTGGTCTATAATTTCCAATTTCTGATTTATCTCCTTTCTTATACAGAAAAACTATGACTGCATTATTCCACTGCTTAGGCATCACACCTTTTCTAATGCACTTTGTGAAGAGCCTTGCCAGTTTTTGTGTTATGTCTGTTCCTCCCAATTTTAACAACTCTACAGTAACTTCATCTTCCCCCGGGGCTTTCCGATTCTTCATTTTCTTCAATGCATGTTCTACTTCATCAAGAAGAATATCGGGTATGTCGTATGTGTTGCTACTTTGCAATCCATCTTCCCCACTGCTGGTATCATTCCCTCGCTCCTTGTATAATTCTCTATAGTAGTCTTCTGCTATTTGAATTATGCCTTCTCTGCTGTTTATAAGTACACCATCACTATTCTTCAGTTTCAGTATCATTTGTCTTTCTGTATTACTGCTCATGGATGCTGATTTAAATCCTTTGTTTTCCCTTAATGCTTGTTCTACTTTTCTTGTGTTAAATCTTCTTATGTCCTCTCTGAGTCTCTTTCTAATGGCTTTGCATAACTCAGTATACTCAATTTTCTCCATGTCAGTGTTTTTCTTGCTCTTCATTTGTTGTCTTCGGTTCATCATGACAAGTGTTTCTTGACTAATTTTTTCTTCTTTGGATTTCTGTTTCCCTATAGGTTTCTTGGGCTTTATCACTTTCAGAAAGTTGTAATATTCCTCGTCGATATCTTGGTCCTGAGCAGTCTGCAGAAGCTCAAACTTGTTTTTAAGTTCCAGTACATACTGCTTTTTCTCCTCCTCTGTTATCTCAAAGAACTTTGTATTATTTACTCGAGTCAGTTTTTTCCTTTCCTTTCCTACATCTATATCAAGTGTACATCTTACCATTCTGTGATCACTTCCAACATTTACCTTATTCAGGACGGTAACATCATTCACAATATATCTTCTGTTAGTGAGGATGAAGTCGATTTCATTAGTTGTTAATCCATTTGGACTCTTCCATGTCCACTTTCTGTTCACCCTTTTCTTGAAAAAAGTATTCATTACTGACAGTCCTTGAGATTCTGCAAATTCCACAAGTCTTTCACCTCTTTTATTTCTTTCACCAATTCCAAAGTTTCCTATAGTTCCTCTTTCTGCGTTGTTTTGCCTTTTTCCAACCTTAGCATTGAAGTCCCCCATAATAATAGTGTAGTGGGTTTTCTGCTCATCTAGAAGACTCTCAATTTCGGTGTACATTTCTTCAACCTCTTCATCATCATGGCTCGATGTTGGTGCATAAATCATTATAATCTTTAACTTGTACCTCTTAGAAATCTTGAGTATTAGCCTTGACACCCTTGGTGATGTACTTTTGAATTCCAAAATGTTGTTTTTAAAATCTTTATGGACCAGAAACCCAACTCCACCTTCACTCCTTTCACTGTTTCCATTGGTGTACAGCAGATTTCCACTTGATAAACTTATAAGTGATTCATTTCTTCTTCTTGTTTCAGCCAAACCGATGATATTCCAATTCACATTTTCTAATTCCTTTTCCAGCTCTAATATCCTGTCTTCACCGATGAGTGATCGTACGTTATAACAGGCCAAGTTCAGTTTCCGTGCATGGCAGCCTGGTCGTACCCAGAGATTCTTAGCACCCTCTGCTTCCACTCTGATCCTCTCGCTGCCGTAAGAGGGAGAGTGAAAGCTGCTGGGGACTGAGGGCCATTTGTATTGTTGTGCTCTCATGTTGGAGGGTTTGGTCTTTTCCTCTTCACGCTGACCAGGCGTCTTGAAGAGAACCACTCTACACGTTCGTTGCCACCTAAGTGACATAACAGGGCTTATCATCGAGAAGGTGTGCATGAGTGGATTTTAGGGAGGCAGGCCAACCGGACTTCTCCTAAATCTTCTGTAATAGAGAGATATTGGATCCATCAGTGTTTTAGGCTGAGTGTCTGACAACACACAGGATACCTGTTCCCCTCTATGCCATGTGGTGTCAAATGCTTTATGAATATCCGGGTTGACCATCACTAGATATTGCCTCTTGACGATATGCACCATCCTTTCAAATATTTTGCCCAAACAGCTTGTTAACGAGTGATGACGAACTATAATTCTCTATAATTCTGAATTTGAGAAGGATCTTTGCCGGGTATAGCGCAAATATAGGAATGACACCAAGAGGGAGAGAGGATATGTATTTTCTGAAGAGATACGGTTGTAAAAGAGCAATAGTATGTATAGGTCGGGTTCACATAGATGCTTGTGCATACTGTAGTGAATGCTGTATGGTTCAGCTGCACTAGATGGAGATTTGCTCAGAGATTCTTTTAGCTCAGCAAGAGTAAACAGTTGGTTATATGGAAGTGAGCGACTAGTTGAAAAATTCAATTCAATGCCTTCTTCATTAATTTAAATGCATTGAAAGGAGGTCACATAAGAGGAGGAGGCAGAAATATTATAGAAAGATTCTGCTAAAGCATTTGCAATATCAGGAGGAGAGGATAAGTCCTGCCCATTCCAATCTATTATTGGAGACTGCAACAGTAGAAATTTGCCATTAAGCGCTTGTATTTTTTTCCAGATTATCCGAGTGTCCGTGTTTTTGCTAATAGTTGAAGCAAAATTAATCCAGGAGTCATGTTTTGCTTTTTTTCTGATTTGTCTAGCTCTCGCTCTGAGTTTTTTGAAAACAATTAGGTTGGCAGTAGTTGGAAATTTGCAAAACTGGTTCCAAGCACGGTTTTTTCTCTTTTAGCTTTTGAGCAATCTTCATTCCATCACTGGTTTTCGTGTACCCATTTGCACTGGTCGGATTTTGCAATGGAAATTTCGGCTGCCAATAATATATGGCTGGTAATGTGTTTGGTTACATCATCAATATGTTGTTGTACATACTGTTTGTTGAGTAGGACACAAGTAGAGTAGTTTTTCCATATGCTTTGTGGAAATTCCAAGATGTATGGCCTTTAGGGCATGATACAACCTGTGTTTCAATTGAGCTGATGATGGGAAAATGGTCACTGTGGAATGAATCATTCAGCACCAACCATTCCATGCTTGGAAAAAGGGAGGCTGAACAGATGGATAAGTCTATGGCAGATGTTGTACCTGTAGGTAGTAGAACATGAGTTGGAGAGCCAGTGTTTAATACAATCAGATTATGGTTATTTAGGAATGTTTCAATTAATTGGCCTTTCCTATCCATAGTGGAAGATCCCTACAATGGATGGTGACCATTGAAATCACCAAGTAAACAGACAGGAGGTGGCAGTTGTGTTAAGAGGTTGTCAAGTTCAGTCTGGGAACAAGGATAATTAGTGGTATATAAACAGATGCAAGGTTTAATGATATTCCCATTGCCATCTGAACTGCTACAACTTCTAGGGAGGTTTCTAGTTGGAGATGTCTTGATGGTATGACAGTTTTGAAAAGAATACCTACCCTCCACGAGGGGGAGTCAGAACCTCTGCCTCGCCTAAAACATAGTATAGTTTTTGAATTTGAGTGAAACTTTTGGTGATAAAAATGTTTCCTGTAAGCATACTCCTACTGCATTAGTTTGTATGAGTAAATCATTCAGGTCTTCTATATTACTACATAATCCTCTGCAGTTCCATTGTGGGAATTTGTTCATTGACTGGGTTTATTTGAGGAAGATTAATCTAACTGTTTTTTCTGAGAAGGTTTCTGACTGCTTAGTTTTGATTTTTCATTTCTGGGAAAGATTGGGCGTCCTGTGTCCATGGTATCATTGGCATGTAATTCTAGTACTGTGTCTTCGACCTCGGACTGAACCTCCATTTCCATTTTGCTGTAGCATTGTTTCACCGTCTTCTGGTTTTCAACACTCTAGTACTGTGTCTTCAACCTCAGACTGAACCTCCATTTCCATGTTGCTGTAGCATGGTTTCACCGTCTTCTGGTTTTCAATACTAACAGATTTTGTTGTTTCAGGCGAGGTTGAGATGGCATCAGTTGCGATACTGATTGGCGTGTTGCTGGTTTCATTAACTGTAGAGCCGACAGGGCTAGCCAGGTGGGTAAAGTGCCTGCCTGGCAACCCAAAGGTTGCGGGTTCGAATCCCGCCTCGGGCTTGGATAAAAATACTGCAAAAACCTTGGGAGGTGCATTATGGCCACAGAAGCCGATGCGCCAACAACTACCCAAAAAAAAAAAAATTAACTGTAGATTTTTTATTGCATGTTAGCATAGTTTTGGCCCAGGTGGAAAGGAAAGGTTTGGTTCTATGGAGACATCTGTTTGAGTTGCAGTTGACCGGCTGTTTTTAGTGACCGATGTATTTGCTTCCTTGCTTTGGGGTATGTGACTTTATGCTCCACTTTATATTTCTGAATTTGATTGTCTGTTTTCAAAAGGTCACATGCTTTAGAAAATGCAGGATGGCTTCCTTTATAGTTAGGGCAAGTAGGAGTGGAAGCTGTACAGTCTCCTTTGGAATGTTCCTTAGAGCCACAAATAGGACACAGCATCGCCTTGGCATGCCGTCTGAGAATGGCCATACTTCTGGCACTTAAAGCAGAGAATGGGATTTGGGATGTAGGGCCGAATCTTGCAGTTTAAATAACCTGCTTTAACAGAAGACGGTAGAGTCGGAGTACTAAAGGTCAAAATGATGGACCTGGTTGGTCCATCATTTTGACATTTGGTTGGTTGGACCTGGATGGACCTGGTTGGACGTGGAGAATAATGACCAAAAAAGATGGCAACCTGGTAGGTTGCCATCTTTTTTGGTCATTATTCTCCACGTATGAGCCACTTTTTGTTCCCCGAGTTCTTGTATTATCTCTTCTTCTGACACAGATAGCAAGTCCCATTCGCTGATAAAGCCTCTAGAGTCAGTTACGCCCCATAACATTCTTGTTCAGAGTGTTATGGGGCGTAAATGATGTTAATTTTAACAGCTTCTCTGAATGAGTTGTCTTAGAAGTTTCAATTAGGTGTCTTAGAAGTTTCAATCTGGAGAGATTGGAGACATTTAACCATTTTAGGAGATCCACAAACCGATTCTAAACATTTCTGATAAAGAAAAGGCAATAGTTTACCAACAAGTTGCGTGGATAATGAGTGCATTATAAGAAATGCTGGCACGTCTTTATTCTGATTTTCCGTACATAGTCGCTTCAGATGATTGATGTCATGGTCAATGTCACGAATTTCTGATCGTGGGCTCGAGGGTTCTAAAGATGGATAGTTACTTATATCCATGATGGCTCCTTTTGGCCCTGGAGGTTTGTTTTTACCACCCAGGTTACCGGCCTCACCACGAGAGGAGGCAGGAGCAGTGCCTGGTGTGACCAAGCATAAAGTAGTAGAGGTTAGTAATAGAATTATCAGAAAAACAAAGGTGTCTTTCCTTTCTTTTTCTGATAGTTCTATTACTAACTATTTCCTCTTTTTAGGAAATCGCTTTTAGGAAATTGCACTTAAAGCACAGAGAAATCGCTTAGTCACAATTGCTTCGCACCCAGGGCCACCTACCCAGGTTAGCACATAGATGATCTAGGTAAAAAATTCTGCCCAGATCAGGGGTTATTTTGTTGTGCAACTCTCAGTATGGCAGTTTTGTACCTACCAGTTTATTTCTTCTGGTGGTAAACACTGCTTGCGCAAAGTTGGTTAGCGCCTTGTAGGTGTTCTCGTTGAGAAAAAGAAAGCACTCTTGATCCTGGGGGTTGCCCTGGATTTCAGTCATAAATTTAAATCAGCTGTTGTCGCAGGTGGGGTACTCATGCATGACATGTACCCACGATTCTTGTTCGCCACAATGGCAGAGGGAAACCCTTCAATCCCCAAAGCTGAAGGCTTTTGTTTGAAAGGTCCATGACCAGTGATTATAAAGGTGACCTCTAGTCCAGGCAAGTACCATGGAGAGGCTTTGGGGTGCATCATACTTACATAAAATTGCGTTCTCAGGCTGGCTGCTAGTTAGTACACCGGACCGAAGCTTCAAGATCTGCTAGTGTATAATCTTGCTTATCCTACTCTGCCAGATAGTGACTGGAGGGAGTCTGAGTAATGTGTGTATGTGGGGGGCATTATCGAAGCCACGTTATGTCAAGTATATCTGTGTATGGGATACACTTAAATAGAAAGGGTGCAAGAATATTTGCTGATGCTATCGAGGCAGTGTTAGGTGGGTCGGAAAACTGCTAGCTTGGGGAGATACAAGGACTAATAGATTAACAGTAGCCACTGGCAGAGGTGAAAGTGATTCTTCCACTGCTTCTATTGCAATGAGCAGAAGCCTGAAAAACAAGATGCAGGATATTTCAAAGACTGCTGGGAGTCATTGCGGTACAAGTAAACATATTGGTTGTGTTCGGGTAGCTAAGAATAGAAACAAGTGCATGTATACTTACGTATACACCAATGCTAGGAGTTTGGTAAATAAATTTGATGAATTTGAGATATTACTCAAAGCATCAAAGGCGGATATCAAAGCATCAAAGGCAGAGAGGTGGTGTCACACATATATAAGGAATAATGCAGAACTGGAATTTGGGGAGTACAACGTCTACCCAAATTCCAATTCTGCATTCTACACAGGATACGAAGAGAGGAGGGGTTATGCTATTAGTTAAGAAACACATAAAATCCAAGGAAGTGAAGCCAGTCGACATCACTGGACAGTGCAGTGTCGAGTCAGTTTGGTGTGACATAAGCATTGGGAGATCAAAATTGAGAATAGGAGTGTGCTATAGGCCTAATGACTCGGATGAGTATAATAAGAAACTGTACAGGGAAATAGAGGGGACCAGTAAATCAGAGAGTCTTATAATGGGGGATTTTAATTTCCCAGATATTGACTGGAATTTGTGGGTTGGTCACTCACACACTAGCAAGGCTTTTGTGGATTTATTGGATGATTGTTTTCTACATCAGCATGTTCGGGAGCAACTAGAAGGAGTAATACTCTTGATTTGATTATCAGTAGTGATTCTTCATGCATTAAGAATCTGAAGATAAAGGAACCAGTAGGTGGCAGAGATCATAGTGTGTTGAAGTGGGATTTACTCAAAGAGGTAACTGACATCAGGAGTAAAGGGAAGGGTTTTTGCTTTCGTAAAGGCGATGGTCTGAGACAGTATTTAAATTCTGTTCAGTGGGACCACCTGATGATGTTACCAACGGCAAATTCAAAATGGGGAGCATTCAAAGGACTTATCTTGGAAGCTACTAGGCTTTACATACCAACTAAGAAATATTCTTCAAGGTTTAGGCCTAAATGGATGTCAGATGAACTAATGAGACATATGGCAGAGAAGAAAAATGCATGGGATACATATAAATTAACACGTGACACAGGAGCCTATGATAGATACAAGTTGATCTGTAACCAAGTTACAAAGGAGGTTAGGCAGGCGAAGGCAGATTACGAGAAATCTTTGGCAAGGAATACAAAGAAAAACAGCAAAGAGTTCTTTACTTATGTAAACTCTAGAAGGAAGGGGATGAATCAGATTGGTCCACTTGATACCGATGGTTCAACTGTTGATGATCCTGCTCAGGTAGCTAACAAACTAAATGAATATTTTGCATCGACATTCACACATGAGGAGTTATTCAGCGAGGGGAATGCCAGAGGTGTATTCAACTCTGGCAGTAAGCTAGATAATCTTATAATAACTGAGAGTAAAGCGGAGGAGAAATTGTTGAAGATAAACACAAGAAAGGCACTTGTGGTGCATGGGATCTATCCAGTTATATTAAAGGAGGCAGCAAAGGAAGTAAGCAAACCCTTAACCATAATTATGAGAGCTTCCTTGGACTCGGGGGAGGTACCCATAGACTGGAGATGTGCAAATGTGACCCCAATTCACAAAGGAGGATCAAAGGCTGACACAAGTAATTATAGACATGTGAGTTTAACTTCTGTTCCAGGAAAAATTTCAATTTGATTGGATATTATGATGACCAATTTGATTGGATATTATGATGCAGTCACAAAAGAACTGGATGCAGGGAATAACTTTGATATTATATACTTGGATCATAGAAAGGCTTTTGATACTGTTGCACATGGAAGACTGCTGCACAAATTGGAGCAGTGTGGCATTGGAGGCAAATTGCTGCTAAGGATAAAGGGGTGGTTGAGGGGGAGAAGACTGAAAGTGGTAATCAATGGACACTGCTCATCGTGGAGTAAAGTGGAGTCACTCAGAGTTCAGTGTTGGGTCCATTATTGTTTTCTGTATTTATAAATAATATTGATAATGGTATATCAAGCTTAATGTCCAAGTTTTCAGACGATACAAAGGTTGGCAGAGTTGTTAAGGACACTACTGACGCTATGCTGCTGCAACAGGATCTGGAAAAGTTGAGCAGACGGGCTGAGAGGTGGCAAATGAAGTTTAACATTGACAAATGTAAAGTACTACATATGGGAAAGAGCAACCCCAGAGTAACATATCAACTCTGTGGTACTACACTGACAGTGGTAGAGAATGAAAAGGACCTGGGGGTAATTCTGCAGGCAGATATGAAGTTCTCTGAGCAGTGCAGACGAGCTGCAAGAGTAGCTCATGGTGTATTGTCAATGATATATAGGAATTTTTCTAACAGGGATAAGGAGGTGATTATTCCCTTGTATAAGTCAACGGTCAGACCATACCTAGAGTACTGTATACAGGCGTGGAGGCCTCATTTCAAGAAGGATGTACCGCTGCTGGAACGAGTACAGAGAAGGGCAACAAGAGTAGTGAATGGAACAAAGGGGTGCTCTTACGAAGAAAGGCTTAAGTTTTGCAAATTACAGTGTCTGGAGACTAGGCACCAGCGAGGTGATCTGATAGAGGTGTGTAAAGTCTTGAATGGTTTGAGCATGCTCAGTGCTGATGGGATTCTCCCTCTTGTTCAGAATAATCACCTGAGACTGCATAAATTAAAATTGAGGAAAGACAGGTGTAGGATAGACGTGCGGAAATTTGCCTTTAGCCAGTGATTGGTTGGTTGTTGGAACAGACTTCTATCCCTTGTCGTGGAAGTTGATAGCCTAAATAAGTTTAAGGCTCAACTGGACAGGTATTTCGAACGAACAGAGAGGTGAAGTGGACGTGGTTATTTTTTTTTTCTCTCTCTCTCTTTTTTGGCTGATGCTGCATAAGCTTGCTTTCTTGCATCATATGCAAGAAAAGTAAAAAAAAAAAAGGTAAAGTGCAGCCATTATCAACCCAATGAAGGATGGAAGCCTCCTCAACAATTCATGCTGAGGGAAGTAGACCATAATCTGCCACGCTGGTCCAGTGCGGGTTGGCAGATCGACCGTATTCAGCAGTCAGGGGCTTGAACCCCGGTCTACTCAAAGAGCGTGGGCTACTGCACTCCCTCTCATGACCACTCGGCTAAAATGCTAATGCTAATATTCTTACCATGTGTATGCCACATCCAAAAATTTCATTACATCATACAGCATGTTCCCCCCAACCTTTTCTTACTAATGAATACACCATGAATTGCCAAACTAATAGAGCAAGCTTATCTGCGAAAAGATCTAAATGTCCCAAACACTTCCTAGTTCATTTCACAAATATAAGTGGTCTCAGTTCTAATCTCAATTCTATTTCCACTTACAGTCTGCCAAACCCCATTTACTTTTTCTGACAGAATCTCAGTTATTGGTTGATTCAACCACTGCTCATCTCAGTTGCCCAAATTATTCGCTGTACGATTTCTTTCACCTCAAAGGTAGTACTTGTGCATACGTCTGTTCTGATATTCCCTGTCAGAGACTTGGTAATTGGGAATCTCCTCTTTTTGATCTTCTCTGGCTTAAAATTTCTCTACTTCATTCTATTAAATTCATCTGTTCTCTCTACTGTTCTCCCAACTCCACTAATCACATGGAGCTCTTTGACTTCCTCTCTTTGCAACTTGACTTTCTCCAGTCCAACTTTCCTAGCGAGGTAAGTTTCCTTGTTGATTATAAAGTTCACAACTCCAGCTGGCTTCTGTTTTCTAGTCACACCGACCCAGCTGGTTGAGATGCTCAGGCTTTTGCATTTACTAATGATCTTGCCCAGATTGTTGATTTACCTACCAGAATAACGGACAATCCTAACCATACAGCCAACACACATTGAACTTTTTTCACAAATAATCCTTCTAAGTTCACGGTTGAAGAAAGTGGTCTTTTAGGCACCTCAGATCACAACTTGGAACTGGCTCATATCCAGCCAGTTCCTAAAACGGGTGACAAATCCCTCCCAACCAATTATCATCCTATTACAATTACTTCTACTCTTTCTAAAGTAATGGAGAAATCGATTAACAGCGAACTCTTAAACAACTAGAAACCTTCCATCTGATCAATGATGGCCAGTATGGATTCCGTCAGTGTCGATCCACTGGTGATATCCTGGCTTATATTACCCATTTATGGATAAATTCAATGGAAATGTTCGGTGAAACACAAGCAGTTGCTCTTGACATCTCAAAGGCTTTCGATTGTGTTTGGCCTAAAGGTCTTCTAAACAAGTTTCCATCTTATGGTTTGCCAACTGTTTTTTGTAATTGGTTATCCAGTTTTCTCTTTTATTGCTCACTAAGGGTGATCGTAGAAGGCTCTCTTTCTTCTAACTTCTCCACTAATGTTGGTGTCCCCCAAGGTTCAGTTCTATCCCAGACTCTTTTTCTCTTGTATATTAATGACCTTCTTCCATTGACTGGAAATCCTATCCATAGTTTTGCCGATGATGGTACATTGCATTCCACTTTCCATTTTGAGAAACCTTGCCCTGCTCAATCAGCTTCAACTTCTCAAATATCTGCTACCAATTCCTTAAATGCCGATCTCCAGGTAATTCTCAAATGGGGCAAAGACAACTTAGTTGATTTCAATCCTTCTAAAATTCAGTCTTGCCTTATATCAAGACTTCTTCTGTTCCTATGCTTATCTTTGGTGACACTCCGATTTCTAAGCAAAATGATATATCTCTTTTGGGGATTACCTTGACTTCTAATCTCTCTTGGCACAAGCAAATTAAGAATGTTGCTTCCTCTGAATCTAAAAAACTTCATAGGACCATGCTGAAGAAATGCTGCGAGTTAGTTCACAATGTTTGTCTGCAATTCTGCGCAGGCACGATAGGAGGGATTATATGCTGAAAGTCTTGTGGATTAACTCAAGACTTGAAGGACTCTGCAAGGCTTTTGGGGAGAAATTTCTATCAGCTTGGCCCATACTTGTACATAGAAGGAATCTGTTTTGTAGAGACGGGATACATTTAAACAAAGGTGATGCAGAGTTTTTGCCAGTATTATTGAGGATACCTGAAATGTTCAGGGAAACTGCTATTTTGGGGGGACAAGGGTTATACAGATATGCGTTTATCTGATAATACTGGTCAAATTAATGCTTGCACTGACCTCAAGAGTTCTTGTTTGTTATCGCAACAGAACATATTAGATGTTCTGAGGGCAGAAACTTTTCAAATGAGCGGGCAGCTAATGCCAGCAAAGTGAGCTCAAATAACTTTAAGGGGTGTGTCAGGGTAGTTAACTACAGGAGAACACTGTCTTAATTGTTTATACAGTAATGACAGAAGTGTCGTCAATAAAATGAGAGAATTCGAACTGCTTGTTAAGACAAGTAACACTGACATAATAAGGTTTATGGAAACATGGTGCCACTCAGAGATAGGGAATGATGATTTTCAGTATGGTATGTATAATGTATTTAGGAAGGACAGGGAAAATAGAAGAGGTAGTGGAATCATGCTTCTTATCAAAAGCAGCCAGAGCGTGACTAGTGTTTTAAGCTACTCAGCCGCAATTAAAATTGGTGTTTTGCTTGTAACCGTTTTGATTGTTTAATTGTGAGTTCCGCGAACATGGGATAGTTTTATTTTTTTCCCACCCATAGTATGCATTGTGGGCAGTGTCCTAACGGAAAATCGAAATCTAAAATGGAAAATTTTATATCAAAAGGGTCATTCATGGCCATTAGATATATAGTGCTTGCAATTTTTAATGTTGAACCCTCATTTGCTACTTCTCATCCCATATGCCTAACTTTTCTTAATTTTGTTCCAGTGGCATACATTGATTCCTGCCATTAATCACCCCACTCATCTGCAAACTTAGACGATAAGCTTGATATGCCTACATCATTATTGTTAATTAATAAAACAGCATTGAAAACAGTGAGTGGCCCAGTACTGAATCCTAAGAGACTCCATTAACATTAATCCAAGAAGATTGTATGGCAGTATTTCATGTGGCGCAGTCAAAGGCAATTGTTTTTTGCATTCATTTCTTTTGTTAATGTGTCACACTAGCTAATTAGATTGGTCAGACAAGATCTTCCCTTATCAAATTATTCTGTGATTTCTGTCAAGGTTATCCTGCATTATCTCTTTAACCAGCGACAACGTCATTTTCCCTTGGAATTAACATTTGTTAATTCTGTATTTAATGTAGAGGGTGTTTCAATTAGAACGCACTGTGGTGCATTCTAATTGAAACACCCTCTACATTAAATACAGAATTAAATTTAAATGAAAAATTAGACTTGCTAATTTTTCATTTTAGGCTATTTGTTATCTTTTTTTTTTGTCATATTTAGGTTGAAATATTTGAATACGATGTTAAAATTAGGCTAAGAATGACCATTTGGATTTTACAGTTTCTAAATTATGATTTTGTTAATCAAGTGCTTTTTCTCAATGGGGGAGTTGTTTCTCATGTTCAGTTATGGTCAAAAAATGCCATCTCACTACTTCTGGTATGAATGTGGACTGATTTTATTTGAAACAAAGATAAGAAACACAAAACAAACAGAATGGTTTTGTGAAATTGTTCACTCTTCAATGCAAATGTTTAGCTGTGAACTGCTGGCATGATGCAGTTGTGTCATGGGCTCACATCTGGTATGGGCTTGGCATACCCAAGGTCCTGAGCTGGATATCATCATTCTTTTCTTCCTTGGTGATTCCCTTCTACTTTTGACTGTTCTCTCTCACTCACTCAGGGTGACTCAGAATTTTTTTTTTTTTTTTTGGCTGGTGCAGCAAAAGCCTCAAGCTTCCTTGCACAATATGGCTAATAATAATAATAATAAAAGCTTTCTTGGATTCACACATTTCGCATGCTAGTACAGAATCTGTATGGTGTAAGATAGCTGGAAGTAAAGGTATAATGAGAATGGGAGTAATCTACAGGCCAGGTGATATTGTAAAGATTATGATGAGAGCCTCTCCATGCCAATGGAATGGGCAAGTAAGTGTGAATGTCTTATTATTTGTGATTTTAATTTGCCTCTAATTGATTGAAGCAAATGGGAAAGAAACTCTAAGTGGGGGACTAAATTTTTAAATCAACTAGACGATTGCTATTTGTATCAACATGTCGAGGAAAGTAGCAGGGAAAAGAATACTCTATACCTCATCATCACCCATGAACCAGATGACATGAGGGCTGCCAGTTCAGGAACCAGTAGCAGGAAGTGATCACAGAGTTCTACCAAAGGAATAGAAATGTGCCTCTCAGTTCTAATATGATCAGGCTGAAGGACCAATGCATTTATCGTCACATAAGTCTCATGCTGCTAGTGCAAATGGTGAATCAAGTTTCAGTGCATTCAAGGGTTGCACTGAAACTTGATTTTATGATGTTAGGCTGAATTCGACAGATTTAAAAAAAAAGAGCAAATCTGCACAATATTAAAGTTTCTGGTGAGATTGCTTCTTTATATGCGGAGGCAGTGGAAATTTTTTTACCGGAATTGAAAAATGTAATAGAAGAGGGAGAATAAATGGTAGATCAGATTTTTTTTTAACTGTGATGAAATTGGACTCTATTGGAAAAAAATGCCTGACAGGACATATTTCTCCAAAGAATAACAAGTTGCACTTGGATTCAAAGTGTCAAATGACAGAATTACTCCCCTATTTTGTACTAACACTTCTGGTGATTATAAATGCAAGCCTTTATTAGTGTATTGTTCAGAAATCCCAGGGGCTTTGAAAAGCAAAAATAAATCCTCTCTGTCCGTTTACTGGCAATCGAATAGAAAATCATGGAAGACTGGCTCACTGTTTAGTAACTGATTAGAACACTGTTTCGTACCTGAAGTTGAAGGACACCTGAAAAACAAGCATTTATCATTCAGGGTGCTCCTTATCTTAGACAATGATCCAAGTCACCATGTCACTTCTCGATTGCAATCCAAATGTAAAACTGGTGGAAAATTTTTTACCGGAATTGAAAAATGTAATAGAAGAGGGAGAATAAATGGCAGATCAGATTTTTAACTGTGATGAAACTGGGCTCTATTAGAAAAAAATGCCTGACAGGACATATTTCTGCAAAGAATAACAAGTTGCACTTGGATTTAAAGTGTCAAAGGACAGAATTACTCCCCTATTTTGTACTAACACTTCTGGTAATTATGAATGCAAGCCTTTATTAGTGTATTGTTCAGAAATCCCAGGGGCTTTGAAAGGCAAAAATAAATCCTCTCTGTCTGTTTACTGGCAATCGAATAGAAAAGCATGGAAGACTAGCTCACTGTTTCGTACCTGAAGTTGAAAGATACCTGAAAAATAAGCATTTATCATTCAAGGTTCTCCCCTTATCTTAGGCAATGCTCCAAGTCATCATGTCACTTCTCGATTGCAATCCAAACGTAAAACTGGTGTTTCATCCTACAAACACAACATCAATTTTACAGCCTCTGGACCAAGGGATCGTTTCGACTTTTAAATCTTATTATCTGAGGAGAAGCTTAGCAAATTTTGTTGATAAAATTGAAACATTTCTCGATAAAAACGTACACCAATGTTGGGCTGAATTACTAACAGGTATTGTCTGCAATTCAGCCCAGACACGATAGGAGGGAGTATATGATTACAGCCTTGTCGATCAATTCGGCCCTGGAGAGATTGTGCAAGGCTCGAGGGGTAGAATTTTTCTCAGCCTGGTCTGTGCTTGTTAATAGGAGAGACTGCTTCTACAGGGATGGGATACACTTAAATAGAAATGCAAGAATATTTGCTGATGCTATCGGGGCAGAGTTAGGTGGGTCGGAAAACTGCTAGATTGGAGGGATACACGGATTAATAGATTAACAGTAGCCACTCACAGAGGTGAAAGTGATTCTTGCACTGCTTCTATTGGAATGAGCAGCAGCCTGGAAAACAAGATGCAGGGGATTTCAGAGACTGCTGGGAGTCATTGCAGTACAAGTAAACGCATGGGTTGAGTTAGGGTAGCAAAGAAAAAGAACAGGTGGATGTATACTTGCATGTACACCAATGCTAGGAGTTTGGTAAATAAATTTGATGAATGTGAGGTGTTCTTCAAAACATCAAAGGCAGATATTGTTGAAATATCAGAGACGAGGTGTCACACAGATATAAGGAATGCAGAACTGAATTCGGGGAGTACAATGTGTACAGGAAGGATAGACAGGAAAGGAAGGGAGTAGGGGTTATGCTATTAGTTAAGAAACATATAAAATCCAAGTACAGCCAGTGAACATCGTGGACAGTCACAAATCACTATAACACTCTTTTACAGATTGCATTTTTGGCATATTTAACGAAATCGTTTCATTTGATGGAGTTGACAGCTTGAAAATGAATAGCAAAACAGCATTACAACATTTCCCATTATTAGTTAAATTTTCTCTCGCGCTAATTTAACTGCAACATTGTACACATTGTACTCCCCGAATGCAGAACTGAATTCAGGGAGTACAATGTGTACAGGAAGGATAGACAGGAAAGGAAGGGAGGAAGGGTTATGCTATTAGTTAAAAAACACACAAAATCCAAGTACAGCCAGTGAACATCGTGGACAGTGACAAATCACTATAACACTCTTTTACAGATTGCATTTTTGGCATATTTAACGAAATCGTTTCATTTGATGGAGTTGACAGCTTGAAAATGAATTGCAAAACAGCATTACAACATTTCCCATGCTCAGTGAAATTTTCTCTCGTGCTAATTTAACTGCAATACAGTGACTTGTTACGTATACTGAGATTAACATTTTAAAAAAATGATCAAGTATATTGCTTGTAATATTTCTGTTATAGGCATTTATCCGAAGTCTAGTCATCACTCAGTACAGTATTAGACATCGTTTGTAATGGGCAGTTCACTTGAACATTGTATCGTAATTAATGTAACCAACGCAGTTACATTTTCGAAGAGTTAATAATGGCCGATAAGAATGAAAAAGCAATGTCTGGATGCAGTACGAAGATTATAAATGTAAGAAAAATGCTGAATTTGAAAATTAAATTAGATGTTATGAAGCGGATCGATTCCAGTCAACGACAAGCAGATGTGTGCCATAACTTAGGACTGGCAAGTTTAACTATAAGCTAATAGCTGGCCTAGCCACTAGGGCTAGGCTAGCTATTAGCACTGAAATGGAAAGAATTAGAATTAGCATTAGTAGAGGCATATGACGCAAGACAGCCAGCTTATGCAACATCAGCCAAAAAAAAAAAAAAAACCACTTCCGTGTTACCCCTCCGTTCATTTGAAATACCTGTCCAGCTGAGC